>NC_134516.1:25472321-25821071 GCF_027942865.1 Odontesthes bonariensis | reverse complement strand
ATTTGAACTTGGATCACTGGATTCAGAGTCTAGATTGCTGACCTTTACACCATGGAACCCCTTCCACAGTCAATACTCTCTCAGTCATGCAAATGCTTGACCATGAAATGGTTTTAGCGTCGTTTTTTTTTGTTAATTTTTCAGTGATACTGTTACAACTTGTATTCTCAGAATTGGCACGACAGTCAAGCAACACATTCTGTATCTTCTTCAACGGTCAAAGGTTAGAATCCGCCTGTCAAGCGGAGGAACAGGGTTCGATTCCTTGACCGAAGGCTCCCATTTTCGCTCAGCAGCTAGGGATTCGCCAAAGTCCGTTTCACACCATAGCATCAGAAAATCTTTTGAAAACTTGCAAAAATTGACTTTACATGTCAAGAATAGCAGATGAGGCTCCCCTCCTATCCATAATTATGAATATGTTGATGTTGCTATTCAGTGTTAATTTTGTCAACTAGGACGATGACGAAAATATTTCGTTAACGCCCCTTTTACCCGTGACGATGACGAGACGATGACGCACAAAAATGCTTCCAGAAAATAAAAATATGACGAGAATAAAAAATGATTTTCGTTAACGAGACTAAGACAAGACGAAATTTACAAGCCATGGACGAATGGACATTAACAAATTTAATTGTTTATAATTAATTTGTAATTTGTAATTGTTAATATAAGTGTTTCTTGATGTAGAAAAGGCTCCAAAGTTGTGTTGGTCAGTTCAGAGCGGAGCAGCCCCCTGCTGGTCATGTAGCGTAACTGTCGGTGCTCGGTTAGAACAGGTGTGTGCCCTGAGTCGACAGAGTGAAGATCGAGCTGTTGATTAATGTCCCGGCAAGTGGTGTGTGCGTAAATGAAACGTGAGTATGGCTGTATATATTGTTCATGTAATGTATTCAGGTTGCTGCAGCCATAGCTTCTGTTGCTTTGATGTGTAACTCGCCATGTGCATGCTAGTTGTAGCATTTAGCTCACCTGCCGGTATACGGTTTGTTGGAGCTGGAGCCATTTCGTTTACAACAAGTACAACAAAACAACCTGCATGATAATGATTGGTCATGCCGCCGTGTGTAGAGAAGTTCTATTATGTACAGTCAGTGTTGACTAAAATGACTAAAATTTGACTAAGACTAAAATTGATTTTCGTCATTATGACTAAGACTAAGACTAAATTAAAAAAAGCTGACGAAATTAACACTGTTGCTATCATTAACATGCAGTCATACATCTTCACACAAGGATGAAATAAATAAAGTAGGAACAAGTAATGTTTCCGCCCAGTTTCGAACTGAGGACCTTTCGCGTGTTAGGCGAACGTGATAACCACTACACTACGGAAACTGGCGCCATACCTATTCACGAGTGTTCCGGAAGCCAAAGAATGAGATAAGTTTTCCCAAATTTTGTTGCTAGCGGAAAGAGTTTGTGGAGTCGCAACAAATTGAGTCAGAAGTGGGATTGTAACACACTCCTGTGGGAGAGCATGGATAAATAGAAGCATCGTAAATGAATATGCAAGAAGAAACATAAAATGATTCAACTATCAACACAGAGGTGTGACGTTACATACCACAGATCCTCTCAGCAGGAATTGATCAATCGTGCAATTTCACAACTGACTAGCCTACTCAACTCATCTTCTTTCCAGAACACAACCATGACAGCACACACCTGAAGGTTCCACCGAGATTTGAACTCAGATCACTGGATTCAAAGTCCAGAGTGCTGACCTTTACACCATGGAACCCCTTCCACAGTCAATACTCTCTCAGTCATGCAAATGCTTGACCATGAAATGGTTTTAGCAACGTGTTTTTTTGTTAATTTTTCAGTGATACTCTTACAACTTGTATTCTCAGAATTGGCACGACAGTCAAGCAACACATTCTGTATCTTTGCTGGTCAAAGGTTAGAATCCGCCTGTCAAGCGGAGGAACAGGGTTCGATTCCTTGACCGAAGGCTGCCATTTTCGCTCAGCAGCTAGGGATTCGCCAAAGTCCGTTTCACACCATAGCATCAGAAAATCTTTTGAAAACTTGCAAAAATTGACTTTACATGTCAAGAATAGCAGATGAGGCTCCCCTCCTATCCATAATTATGAATATGTTGATGTTGCTATCATTAACGTGCAGTCATACATCTTCAAACAAGGATGAAATAAATAAAGGAGGAGCAAGTAATGTTTCCGCCCAGTTTCGAACTGAGGTCCTTTCTCGTGTTAGGCGAACGTGATAACCACTACACTACTGAAACTGAAGCCATACTGGTTCACGAGTGTTCCGGAAGCCAAAGAATGAGGTAAGTTTTCTCAAATTTTGTTACTGGCGGAAAGAGTTTGTGGAGTCGCAACAAATTGAGTCAGAAGTGGGATTGTAACACACTCATCTGGGAGACCATGGATAAATAGAAGAATTGTAAATGAATATGCAAGAAGAAACCAAAAAAGATTCAACTATCAACACAGAGGTGTGACGTCACATACCACAGATCCTCTCAGCTGCAATTGATCAATAGTGCAATTTCACAACTGACTAGCCTACTCAACTCATCTTCTTTCCAGAACACAACCATGACATTACACACCTGAAGGTTCCACCGAGATTTGAACTCGGATCACTGGATTCAAAGTCCAGAGTGCTGACCTTTACACTATGGAATCCCTTCCACAGTCAATTTACGCTCTCAGTCATGCAAATGCTTGACAATGAAAGGGTTTTAGAAACGTGATTTTTTTGTGAATTTTTCAGTGATACTCTTACAGCTTGTATTCTCAGAATTGGCACGACAGTCAAGCAACACATTCTGTATCTTTGCTGGTCAAAGGTTAGAATCCGCCTGTCAAGCGGAGGAACAGGGTTCGATTCCTTGACCGAAGGTTGCCATTTTCGCTCAGCAGCTAGGGATTCGCCAAAGTCCGTTTCACACCATAGCATCGGAAAATCTTTTGAAAACTTGCAAAAATTGACTTTACATGTCAAGAATAGCAGATGAAGCTCCCCTCCTATCCATAAT
Source organism: Odontesthes bonariensis (assembly GCF_027942865.1). Taxonomy (NCBI): domain Eukaryota; kingdom Metazoa; phylum Chordata; class Actinopteri; order Atheriniformes; family Atherinopsidae; genus Odontesthes; species Odontesthes bonariensis. The sequence goes on along the minus strand of NC_134516.1, from coordinate 25,818,058 downwards.
TATGAATATGTTGATGTTGCTATCATTAACGTGCAGTCATACATCTTCACACAAGGATGAAATAAATAAAGGAGGAGCAAGTAATGTTACCGCCCAGTTTTGAACTGAGGACCTTTCGCGTGTGAGGCGAACGTGATAACCGCTACACTACTGAAACTGAAGCCATACCAGTTCACTAGTGTTCCGGAAGCCAAAGAATGAGATAAGTTTTCCCAAATTTTGTTGCCAGCGGAAAGAGTTTGTGGAGTCGCAACAAATTGAGTCAGAAGTGGGATTGTAACACTCTCCTGTGGGAGAGCATGGATAAATAGAAGCATCGTGAATGAATATGCAAGAGGAAACCAAAAAAGATTCAACTATCAACACAGAGGTGTGACGTTACATACCACAGATCCTCTCAGCAGGAATTGATCAATCGTGCAATTTCACAACTGACTAGCCTACTCAACACATCTTCTTTCCAGAACACAACCATGACAGCACACACCTGAAGGTTCCACCGAGATTTGAACTCGGATCACTGGATTCAAAGTCCAGAGTGCTGACCTTTACACCATGGAACCCCTTCTACAGTCAATTTACGCTCTCAGTCATGCAAATGCTTGACCATGAAATGGTTTTAGCAACGTGTTTTTTTGTTAATTTTTCAGTGATACTCTTACAACTTGTATTCTCAGAATTGGCACGACAGTCAAGCAACACATTCTGTATCTTCTTCAATGGTCAAAGGTTAGAATCCGCCTGTCAAGCGGAGGAACAGGGTTCGATTCCTTGACCGAAGGCTCCCATTTTCGCTCAGCAGCTAGGGATTCGCCAAAGTCCGTTTCACACCATAGCATGAGAAAATCTTTTGAAAACTTGCAAAAATTGACTTTACATGTCAAGAATAGCAGATGAGGCTCCCCTCCTATCCATAATTATGAATATGTTGATGTTGCTATCATTAACGTGCAGTCATACATCTTCACACAAGGATGAAATAAATAAAGTAGGAACAAGTAATGTTTCCGCCCAGTTTCGAACTAGGGACCTTTCGCGTGTTAGTTAAACGTGATAACCACTACACTACGGAAACTGGCACCATACCTATTCACGAGTGTTCCGGAAGCCAAAGAATGAGGTAAGTTTTCCCAAATTTTGTTGCTAGCGGAAAGAGATTGTGGAGTCGCAACAAATTGAGTCAGAAGTGGGATTGTAACACTCTCCTGTGGGAGACCATGGATAAATAGAAGCATCGTAAATGAATATGCAAGAAGAAACCAAAAAAGATTCAACTATCAACACAGAGGTGTGACGTTACATACCACAGATCCTCTCAGCTGGAATTGATCAATCCTGCAATCTGGTGTCATTTCACAAGTGACTAGCCTACTCAACTCATCTTCTTTCCAGAACACAACCATGACAGCACACACCTGAAGGTTCCACCGAGATTTGAACTTGGATCACTGGATTCAGAGTCTAGATTGCTGACCTTTACACCATGGAACCCCTTCCACAGTCAATACTCTCTCAGTCATGCAAATGCTTGACCATGAAATGGTTTTAGCGTCGTTTTTTTTTGTTAATTTTTCAGTGATACTGTTACAACTTGTATTCTCAGAATTGGCACGACAGTCAAGCAACACATTCTGTATCTTCTTCAACGGTCAAAGGTTAGAATCCGCCTGTCAAGCGGAGGAACAGGGTTCGATTCCTTGACCGAAGGCTCCCATTTTCGCTCAGCAGCTAGGGATTCGCCAAAGTCCGTTTCACACCATAGCATCAGAAAATCTTTTGAAAACTTGCAAAAATTGACTTTACATGTCAAGAATAGCAGATGAGGCTCCCCTCCTATCCATAATTATGAATATGTTGATGTTGCTATTCAGTGTTAATTTTGTCAACTAGGACGATGACGAAAATATTTCGTTAACGCCCCTTTTACCCGTGACGATGACGAGACGATGACGCACAAAAATGCTTCCAGAAAATAAAAATATGACGAGAATAAAAAATGATTTTCGTTAACGAGACTAAGACAAGACGAAATTTACAAGCCATGGACGAATGGACATTAACAAATTTAATTGTTTATAATTAATTTGTAATTTGTAATTGTTAATATAAGTGTTTCTTGATGTAGAAAAGGCTCCAAAGTTGTGTTGGTCAGTTCAGAGCGGAGCAGCCCCCTGCTGGTCATGTAGCGTAACTGTCGGTGCTCGGTTAGAACAGGTGTGTGCCCTGAGTCGACAGAGTGAAGATCGAGCTGTTGATTAATGTCCCGGCAAGTGGTGTGTGCGTAAATGAAACGTGAGTATGGCTGTATATATTGTTCATGTAATGTATTCAGGTTGCTGCAGCCATAGCTTCTGTTGCTTTGATGTGTAACTCGCCATGTGCATGCTAGTTGTAGCATTTAGCTCACCTGCCGGTATACGGTTTGTTGGAGCTGGAGCCATTTCGTTTACAACAAGTACAACAAAACAACCTGCATGATAATGATTGGTCATGCCGCCGTGTGTAGAGAAGTTCTATTATGTACAGTCAGTGTTGACTAAAATGACTAAAATTTGACTAAGACTAAAATTGATTTTCGTCATTATGACTAAGACTAAGACTAAATTAAAAAAAGCTGACGAAATTAACACTGTTGCTATCATTAACATGCAGTCATACATCTTCACACAAGGATGAAATAAATAAAGGAGGAACAAGTAATGTTTCCGCCCAGTTTCGAACAGAGGACCTTTCGCGTGTTAGGCAAACGTGATAACCACTACACTACGGAAACTGGAGCCATACTGGTTCACGAGTGTTCCGGAAGCCAAAGAATGAGGTAAGTTTTCCCAAATTTTGTTGCTTGCGGAAAGAGTTTGTGGAGTCGCAACAAATTGAGTCAGAAGTGGGATTGTAACACACTCCTCTGGGAGAGCATGGATAAATAGAAGCATCGTAAATTAATATGCAAGAAGAAACCAAAAAAGATTCAACTAGCAACACAGAGGTGTGACATCACATACCACAGATCCTCTCAGGTGGAATTGATCAATCTGGTGTCATTTCACAACTGACTAGCCTACTCAACTCATCTTCTTTCCAGAACACAACCATGACAGCACACACCTGAAGGTTCCACCGAGATTTGAACTCGGATCACTGGATTCAGAGTCCAGAGTGCTGACCTTTACACCATGGAACCCCTTCCACAGTCAATTTACGCTCTCAGTCATGCAAACGCTTGACAATTCGCTGGTCAATGGTTAGAATCCGCCTGTCAAGCGGAGGAACAGGATTCGATTCCTTGACGGAAGGTTGCCGTGTGATTGCTGCTGCTTGTGCTTTTTTGTTTGTGTGTTTGTGTGTTTGTTCTCTGCTTATCTGTTTACAGGTGCTCCTGGTGCCTCTAAGGCTGGATTCCTCAAAAAAGCCTTGGATTGTCTTCAGTTTTGCTTTTACAGGTGTAACAGCTGGTTGTCTGATTTTTCATTGTTTTCTATGTTTGTCTCTTCATATTTCTGTTCCTTTTTTTCCCTTCTTCGCTCTCCCTCTCTCTCTGTCCCCCGGTCCGGTTCGGCACTATCACACTATCACATCATGTTAAGTATTGTAACAAAAATAAATAAATGAAAATAAGGAGTTTATGGGCATCAAGGGGAGCTTTACATTCATAAAGCTTCCCTTGGTCTAGCAAATGTGTTTGGCATAAACGGTATTCAGATTACAATTCTGCTGCCATAATGCTGGACAGGACAAGGAAAAAAAAAAAAAAAAAAAAAGAAGTGAGTGCTCAACAAACACAGCTCCAAAGCAGTCCCCAGGTCACAGCCAGCCTTCTTTAGCAGTTTGCTCAGTTTCTTTGAGTCGCTGGCTCTGATGCTGCTGCCACAGCAGATGCTGCTGAAGAAAGATGCACTCTGCACCACAGACTCATAAGAGATATGCAACAGGTAAACTCCCAGGTGTTCCTCAGCCACCTCTTCTCCTGGGATGGAGACGCTGTTTGGCTTATTGGTGCTCCTCCTAAAATCAGCAGCTGAGGTGATTATTCCCACACCAGGCCACACAGTGGTTGCCCACCTCCCTGCCTCTTGTCCTTCCTTCCCTGGTTACCTGTCAGATTTTATTACTCATTTTAAAAGCTTTGAATAGTTGGACGGTTGCCTCTGTCTATGATCTGTGAACTCCTTACTCCCCTGATTGCTGCTCACACGGCCCACTGTTTAATATAACTGAGCTGTTCATTAGATGGAAATGAATCCCTGCATACTCCTAAAAATCACTTTATTTTGAGGCTTTTTCTTCAAATTAAAACCCCACTTTCATAATTACTCGGACTCTTTGTAAAATGCAAATAAAACCAGAAAGATATGATCTTAGAACTATTAAAAAGTTCTATCTAATTAGAAATAGTGCAAGTTCGGTGCCATCTGTTGGTTTCCTTAGCGACGAAATAGTTTTTGAATTGCTCTGTATGAATGAATTGGATTCATTCTGAATTGAATGAATTGAATTATAATTACAATGAATTTAACTGCAATTGGCCTGAATTGGACTTTATTACTGAAGTACCCTGAGATGACATTTGTTGTAATTGTAATAGTTTATTTTGGCAACATTTTAAACAAACTGACATTATTCTGTCTTGGGAAACACTGCTGGTGGAAAACATGATACTGGCTGCTGAAAAACTGGCAGAAGTGGACCTTCCAACGTGACCGTGACAGGAAGTAATCAGCTGAAGTCGTCCAGAGATTAACAGAGAACACAAATCAACATTCTGGAATCCGGACTTCACTTCCATCCAGAATCTGTGGTTGGAACCACAGACCAGAAGAGACAGAACAGAAGCCTTCACAAAGCTGTGATGTCATCACTGTAGTGACATCACAATCGATGTCATCTCTGATCTTGTTTGACATCACAAAGTTTATACAGGCCAGACATTTTCACTGCTTTTTCACAGCTGGTCAGGAGTTTATCTGAAGAAACACGTCCAGTTTTTGAAGCATATTTGAAAGTCACAGCAAACGGTTTTCACATCGCCTAAAAAACACTTAATTACTATCTTAAATAGTCATTTTAACAAGCACTTAGAAACAACGCTTACTTACTATATTAAAAAGTCATTTTGATTTTAAGTACTCATAAACAACAAGCAAAATGAGTCAAACCAAGAAACCATCTCCTCCACTTCAGTGGTGTGACATGGCAGACGACGATTTGCCCGAGGGTTTCTACACGTGTCCCATTACTTTTGGCAGTAAGGAAAGTTATGAGGAACCCAGCAACTGTTGGAAAAAGAACAATCCCAGGTCTCTGCTGCAGCTGGGACTCCTCACTCAGAGGATGTCCAGCTCCTGCAGGATCATCTCCAGGCCTCCGTAGTTCCTCCAGTCAAGTGGGAGTTTCCAGTTTCACAAACCGAGGGGATTCCCTCTAACGCCTCTGCTGCCGACCGAGATTAGGGATCAGAGAAATGACAGAACTCTGACCAACAGAAGAATGACAAGATCAGCTATTTATAGCATGGGATGGATATTCTGAGGACAAAGCTGCTGAAGAAACATTTCTTTCTGACAGGAGAAAAAGACAGAAGAGTGGCAGCAGAGAGCGGCTGCTCCATGACTGAGGAAAAACTAAAGAAGGTGCAAAACTGTTTGACGTGTGAGCGTCATCTCCGTCAAAAGTGTGAGCAGGAGCTCAAGCAGTGCAACCGAGTCCCTGCAGGATTGTGTGAAACTCTGAAAGCAGCAGCAGCAGAAACTGAGGCTGCGGCTACACGGAAACGTTTTTCACTGTAAACGATACTTTTTCTTATCGTTTGGCTGTCGCGGCCACACGGAGCCGGCGTTCCCACTACCCCAAAACGATAGTTTTTGAAAACGGGTTCCAGAGTGGGAAAGTTTGAAAACGGCCTCGTTTCGTTTCCATTGTTACAGCTAAAACGTTTTTGCGTCAGTCACACGTTGACGCTGTGAGCCAATTTTAACACTTCTCTATTGTCTCACAGCGTGGCGTGACACAGCGGCGTGTGTACTGCATCGTTTCATCGTTTTCATCCGTTCTTGTCTGGACAGCAGCGCGTTTCCGTGTGGTCGCAAGAATTTTCGTACCCGTTTTCAAAAAAAAACTCGTTTCGTTTTCGTGTAGCCGTAGCCTAAATATCAGTCAGTTCTGAAAGAGGCAGAGAGCTGGAAAGAGCAACTGAAAGAAAAGACTGCCGCCGATATTAATCTGGCCTCCAAACTAACAGCACAGGAGGAGGCAACAAAGACACAAGAAAAGAAGGTGGCAGATCTCATGAAGGCTTTATTTCTATCCGTCATCATCGAGCCAGAAGAGAACAAAGTGCTGTCAGTGTTCAGCTCTCAGACAGTTCACCTTCAGTTCCACTGACACACTGATGCTGGGAATTCATTTTTATCAGTGCTGCAGTCTGTCCTTCACTCACATGGTGGGAACCTGAGATTTCCTCTGACTCCCAAACACAACTACATTGCTGTCAGTGTGCTGCTTATTGGGCTGTGAATGTTGTCAGAGCAGCTTTTCAGCAACAAGCTGCAGATGTGGCTGTTGTGCTGCTTCTGCTTCACAGTCAGTGTGGACAATATGGAAAGTAGAGCTCAGGAGGAGCAGCTGAAGCTTCTGCTTCTTCCATCATTACTTAGAGAGATGACACTGGAATGGCACTGAGATGCTTTGGTATTCAGAGCTTTTATTGATTCATTAAGGGTGGCAGCTTCATGACACTTTCTCCAGTCTGACCCTCACTTGGAACACAATCAGACATACTGGGACATGTGGGAAAGGATCACAGTGTTCATACTGTACATATCTGAGAACATCCACAGGAAGACACTTTATCATTTACACGTTGATTCTGTCTTTCAAAGTCAGATTCTTACTGGAATCCATGTTGTACACTGTATGCTGACACGTAGAAATAATCCCATTCTGCTTGTAAGCAGCTCTTAACAGAAACCAGCATGACTGCACTGTTATTACTGTATTATGTTGATGCATGAAAGCAGCTGAATGATTGTGCTGTAAACACTGAGAACAAGCTGCAGATGTGGCTGTTGTGTTACTTTTGCTTCACAGTCAGTGTAGACAACATACAAAACAGCTTCAAAGATACTTCCAGGTGAGGCGTGAAGAAAGCAGCTGTGAGCACCGTAACATACAATAAATACATTATTACTGACCTGGACAGTGATGCATTCAGGTTCAGTTACTGCTGTCCCATTTTTAATCACATATATATAAAGGATACCTGCTTCTGTTTTCATTTACATCTCATACAGCATTCATACAACCCATGTGTGCCACCATTGCCTGGGCTCTATGAACATGTGCTGCATATTATTTACAGTTCAGATCAGAAAGCTGAAAAAGAGAGCAAAACAGCACACGTGATGCCTGCTGACTGAGAACAGAGCACCGCTGCTTCTGACATCACAAGAAGTGATGTCATCACTGATTATGACTTCACAGTTTTGCATGACATCACAGTGGAAACATGACATCAGAGGACATGACATCACTGTAGTTTCTAAAAGCCTGAAAGACAAAGCGCCTGAAAAACAACACGTACTTAAAAAGTCATTTAGACAAATGCTAAAAAACAACAAGCAAAACGAGTCAAAGCAGAATATCCTCTCCTGCACTTCTGTGGGGTGACATAGTAGATGAAGAGATTGTGGAAAATGAGTCTGACGGTTTCTACATATTTCCCTTTGAAAGTGGCAAAGAGGAAAGCTGTGAGGAACCCGCCAACAGGCCAGAAGCTGTAACAGCGAGCTCAGAACACCATCAATCCCAGGTCTCTGCTGCTTCCAACACAGCCAACACAGAAAATCTGCTGTTGTTAGAGGAGCAGTCAGAGGTCTCTGCTGCTGCTGGGACTCCTCACTCAGAGGATGTCCAGCTCCTGCAGAATCATCCCCAGGCCTCTGCAGCTCAACACGCCAAGAGGGAGTTTACAGATTCAGGAAGCTGTCCCACTCCCTCTGTGGGCAGCACTCAGAGGGAGTTTACAGATTCAGGAAGCCGTCCCACTCCCTCTGTGGGCAGCACTCAGATTCAGGAAGCCGTCCCACTCCCTCTGTGGGCAGCACTCAGAGGGAGTTTACAGATTCAGGAAGCTGTCCCGCTCCCTCTGTGGGCAGCGCTCAGAGGGAGTTTACAGATTCAGGAAGCTGTCCCGCTCCCTCTGTGGGCAGCGCTCAGAGGGAGTTTACAGATTCAGGAAGCCGTCCCGCTCCCTCTGTGGGCAGCACTCAGAGGGAGTTTACAGATTCAGGAAGCCGTCCCACTCCCTCTGTGGGCAGCACTCAGAGGGAGTTTACAGATTCAGGAAGCCGTCCCACTCCCTCTGTGGGCAGCACTCAGAGGAAGTTTACAGATTCAGGAAGCCGTCCCGCTCCCTCTGTGGGCAGCACTCAGAGGGAGTTTACAGATTCAGGAAGCCGTCCCGCTCCCTCTGTGGGCAGCACTCAGAGGGAGTTTACAGATTCAGGAAGCTGTCCCACTCCCTCTGTGGGCAGCACTCAGAGGGAGTTTACAGATTCAGGAAGCTGTCCCACTCCCTCTGTGGGCAGCACTCAGAGGGAGTTTTGTTGTCGGCTCAGAGAGCTGGACTGGACAGAAACAGTCTAAATACAGATCAGTTTCTACACATACTTCTGCAGCTGTCACTGAGCACTGATGTTGAAGATGATGGTCCTGTGGTGACCAGTTGTGGGTCAGACTAAATACAGAGCACCTTGAACTAATACATATCATCCCTTTCTTCAGTAAAGCATAAAGTATGTGCTTTTATAAAGTCCTCTAAAAGTGGTCTAAAGTCTTAAAACACACCTCATTCCTTTATGTTTTGCCAGGAAAATGGGAAAAAAGATGGAGCAATTTATTGTAACACATGCAAGCATGAATGGAAATACAGCACAGAAGACAATATATTTGTATAATTCCAACAAGACTGAATGTGGACGTTTGGTCTGAGCTCCTTTATTCTCCAACACAGCCTGAACCCTCTGAGACGAGCTTTCTGTTCTTTCTTTAAGGAGTCTTCAGGAACAGTTCTCCAGGCTTCTTGAAGGACATCCCAAAGCTCTTCTTTGAACCGGGGTTCCAGAACCCCTCCACCAACTCTGCCTTACTGTATACAGAAAATGAGCCTGTACTGGAAGTATAAGAACATTTATTCAAATGTGCACGAACTTCAACAGCTTTAACAGAGCTACAGGCTATCTAAGCAAATAAAAACAGCTGAGTTCAGCCGTTTAGCTTTTCAATTCCTCCTTCTGTAGCTCATCAAACATAATCAAGTCAGCCTTTTACAAGAGGCAATATTACTAAAAAACACAGTATGCACAGTGTTACAACTTTCAACAGATACAAAATAATGAACAATATTTCAGTCCAGGTACTGAACATGTTTTAATCTCACTGTGGCACAGTCAATAAATACTTCTACAAGAGGGAATATTGCTAAATAAAAAGTCAAAATCTTAAATTAAGAGTTCCTTATATGGTCTGATAAGTTATTCCCCTGATTGAGAAGCCTTTTAAACTAGCCCACCCACATTTTACCCATTATTAATGCCTAAGGTAGTTTAGTAAATAGGCTATAATAGGCAGAATAGGATATTGTCTCGAGTTTTTCATGTGCCATGGAACCAGACACTGTTTATTTGGTGTAAGAAATTAGAGTGGCCTATAGGTAGGGGTGGGCGTCGACACAACAGAAAACAAATCTCTCACCTCCCTCCACTTCATGCTCAGTTCTCCTTGTTGCTTCTGATTCTGTAAGAATCCAATGTTTTCACATATGGAGATAATTTGAATAACATCAAGCCCTGATTTATGCAGAGATCACATGAATATTGGAAATAAATCACAAAAACCACTTCCTGAGGTGGATCCAGTTCCTGCTCTTTATTCCTTCATCAGTTTTATGAACCATGTGGTGCTGTTGCTTAGTTGGTCAAAGTGCCTGTCTTGTAAACAGGAGATCCTGGGTTCAAATCCCAGCAGTGCCTGTGGGCCTTCAGAGCTAGCTATGACTTAGCATGAGAAACTGGTTGTTATCAGGGTTCTACTGAATGCTTTGCATTGTTAGTCCTCATCAAATGATATACCTTTCAATGAGCATCATGGTTATTATGAGTCTGTTCTTTGGTCAGAGTTGATAAAAAGTTTTTTTTTAGAAGTCACAGTTAGTTTTGGGAGAGTCCCTGGAGCTCATTTCCTGAAATGGATCTAGTTCCTGCTCTTTATTCTTTCATCAGTTTTATGAACCATGTGGCGCTGTGGCTTAGTTGGTCAAAGTGCTTGTCTTGTAAACAGGAGATCCTGGGTTCAAATCCCAGCAGTGCCTGTGGGCCTTCAGAGCTGGCTGTGACTTAGCATATAAAACAGCTAATTATCAGCATTCTACTGAATGCTTCTCACTGGACCACTCAATGAAGTGCGTATAAATAGCACACACCTTTTAAAGTCTCATTTATGCCTTTTTTATACTTTCAGAGTGTAATTTTCCTCTGGTCACATAACAAGTCAAATGGTTAAGGTACAGTACGGTGGAGGTTCTCCTCCTGTTACACTACATAACATCAAAATGAACGTACAAACCGTGAAATAGTCAGAGTTACAGTAAAAGCTGAGGGCAGGACGTCAATTCCTTGAAATATGTAGCGGAAAATAATACGCAAAAGCATAAAAAAGCCTTGTAAAAACACAGTAAATGACTTGGCGTGTAATAAGTACACCGCTTCATGAGATCTGGCTGTAACTGGTGAAAGTGACTTCCTCATGAACAGCAGGATCTGAGTTGAAAACCCAACAATATCTGCAAAATATGATGAAGTTTTGAACCAATTGGAGGCACTTCTACTCATGGCTTTAACTATTCTTGAGGTACAGTGTAACTGTCAATCAGACAGTGTTGTCATTGAAGTCTTACATTTCATTTATAATGTGTTGTTTTGAATTCATTATTTTGTGACGTGTTTTAAAAAAGATGATTTCATGAATGTTCTAAAAGGAAATTATTCCATGCTGTTAAAAAACTCATTATTTCTATGCAATAACTGATTGATTGTATGGGAGTGACGTGGGCGGATGTGATGAGCAGAGAATTATGGGGAATACGCGGGGGAGATACAGAGGACTCATGTGCACGGCTGTGCACTTCGGACAGAAAGATGGACTCTGCACAAGGTTAAGGCGCTAACGTTGTCACGATGTTTTATGATGGTTCGTAAGTTTGGAAAAATAAACTGTCAACTAAACACCTGTATGAAGCGTGGCCATTCTCTTAACCCGTGCAGCTACATACAGAATCACAAAAAACACTTCCTGAGGTGGATCCAGTTCCTGCTCTTTATTCCTTCATCAGTTTTATGAACCATGTGGCGCTGTGGCTTAGTTGGTCAAAGCGCCTGTCTAGTAAACAGGACATCCTGGGTTCAAATCCCAGCAGTGCCTTAAGATATTATTATGTACATCAACATGGTGCCATAACTATTTATAGCAGTGCTTCGTAGTGCTGGTCTTCCAAAGCAGTCTGTACTTGGAGGCACTTCATCTCATGGCTTTAGCTTAATTCTTAATTCTTGATTTGTATTCGTCAGGGACACCTCTGGGGACTCCAATTGCATCTACATAGACACGATCATCAAAACTGCCAGGAATAGAGCGTTTGCGTACTGAGCGGGTGGCTCGAGGAGCAAAAGGGTCAACAGCAATACGGACATTATACACCAACATCACATGGACACACCTACCAGTCCAATTGGCAGGCAAACTGGAATGTAGCTTACTGTGACGGCCACACAGCCAAAACATGTCAGGGACAGGGCGAGTGGAATGCAAAGTGTCATTAAAAATCCAATGAGACATGGAGGGAGAATCAAATAGGCAATAAGTAAAAATACAATGAAAAGCTACTGAATTCTGAATACTACTCCTTCCCCATTTGACAGGGAAGGTGACATTACACATGTCAGGGGGGACACTGCCCAGGGCATGTCTGTTGAACTCATTTGCAGGTTTAGGTTGGGATTCATAGCAAACTATATAAGTATTTCGTGCTCTAGATAACTTAAAATGTGGCGGTGGTGGAATAATGCGACTGGTGAGTGGCGGACATTCAGTACTCCAAGGATAATGGTCTCCCTTACTATGATATTTGCCATCCACGCCCTTAAAATAACTTCCTCTCATCAGCCAACAATGTGTCAAACACAGGTGATAAGTACAATTCATACCACGGAATGGAGACGTCATCTCAGGGGCAACTTCAGGCAGGTACAGCGTCACATTACGACTGCCATTAGAGCAGATGGCATAGGCAGTACAAGTTAAAGGATCAACTTCCCCAGGCACTCCTGTAAAAGCAACAGGCTGTGCGTCTTTCATACAAACCACACAAGAAGCATCGGTGACAGATTTAATAGAATAATTCGCCAATTGATACCAAACGTTGCGTGTCACCCATTGTTCTTGTAAAACATTTCTGGACTTGCCACCAGGAGAGGCATCTTTAAGCAGGCTGATTTCAACGTGTCTGCCGGGGGACTGAGGAGGTTGAAGAAGGGATCCGTACCGGTTTACTTTTCTTGGAATGGGTACGAACTACCTGCGCCCAGACCAAGTGTCTGGGAACGGCGTCCGCGGGCCGAGAGTCCTGCCCCAGAGTCAGACTCGGACTCGGAGATGGAGACCGAAATGGCTCCAGATCACGGTTACTGTGTAGTCCCTCAAACAGGAGCGAGGGCGAGTAATTTAGCCGACTAGAAGGAAGCTTTACGTCGTCAGGTTAGGGAGTTACAGCAGCAATTAAAAGTCCTCAAACATCGTCAGCATTTTGGCATCAAGCGTCTGTCTGCATCAGATGATGACGTGCGGTTTTATACCAGGTTTGCGTCCTACAGGAGTTTCGAGGCATTCTGGACATTAATCGAACCTGCCGTGACCCACAAGATGGTGCGCATAACTAGCGCCAACACAGCCTCTGCCAGCAGCAGCACAGTCCATCACCCAGCAACGGTAAGTGATGACGTAACGTGACGTGATATTAAAAGGTGTAGGCCTTTTTTGTTAATATATTTTTTATTGCTTTCACATAAAAAAAAAACAAAATACACACCAAACAGCAATGCATAATGTAAAACGTTACTGAAAACAAACAAACAAACAAAAGAAAAACACACAAAAACAAAACAAAACAAAAGTTTTCTGATTTATGCTTTGTAATAATAATGTCAATGTCAAGGTAACTAAACAGAGGCCTTTTGTTTTTATATCTCAACAGAAACTGAGACCCATTGACGAGTTTCTTCTTTTCCTGATGTACCTGTCAGTGGGTTTTCCTCCCAGGGATCTTTCAGAGAGGTTCAGCATTCACCGCACTACTGCAAGTGGAATCATCTCCACATGGACTCATTTCCTGTACTGCCTGTTAGGAAGCCAGCGCCTTTGGATTCCTCCAGCGACAGTGAGAGCTCACCTGCCAGTTGAGTTTGCAGCTTTTTCTGACACACAGGTGGTCCTTTATTGTACGGAGATATTTTGTCAGACGCTATCCTCTCTGCTCCTTCAGAGTGAGGTTTTTTCCACATACAAATCTCACACTACATTCAAGGCCTTGGTTGGCATGGCACCCCACGGTGCTGTCACCTTTGTGTCCGGACTGTATGCAGGCTCTATGAGTGGCTGCCAGCCATTTTCAGTGCAGAGAGACCCATACTGCCAAGTGTTTTACAGTATTTTGACTGATTTTCCAAGACCCACAGAAAAGTGTTTCTTATGACTATGTACACACCGAAATTACCAAACGAAAGAGTAGACTCTCTTCTTTCATCAGGAAAAAAAAAGTTTGTTTCTACCATTTTCAGTCCTTTAGTAATAGACAGTAGAACATAGGTTGGTTTCACGAAAAAAACAGCTGTTAGACGAAAAAAACGGAGAAAACAAGCTTTTTCTTGTGCAAAGTGGCACTGCTGCCACCTTGCGGGTAATTTTGCCAGTATATTCTCTGTTTAGTGTTTACAAGCCTAAGATATAGTGACAAACTCCGCTAGATTGTCCCCCAGCCCGCTCCGTTAAAAAACGCAATTGACGTCTATAGACGTCTTTGGCAGTCAACGTTTTTTTTTTAAATTGACGTCTATAGACGTCAATGGCAGCCAATGAGTTAAGCAGTCCGGGATTGTAAAGCTGCTGAAGCCAGGTATGGCCATCATGGTGGACAAAGGGTTTGTTGTGGACAACCTTGCTCCTTGTAAGGTGTACCGGCCTGCCTTTCTCAGCAACAAACAACAAATGAGTCGAGAGGATGTCAGACAGACGCAGTCAATTGCATGGCTGAGAGTGCACGTGGAGAGGTGCATAAGGAGAGTGAAAGAGAACAAACTCTTCCACAAGGAGATACCACTGTCTATATGTGGGAACATTGACGAATTGTTCAGTGTGGCCTGCTCCTGGTCAATTATCAGAATGGGCCGTTAGTGAAGGCATGGGCAACTCAGCAATGAATTGGGAGCACTTTCAGTCAGTTCAATCAGCAGTTCTTTCAGTCAGTTAAAATGATCAGTTCTTTCAGTCAGTTCAAATGATCAGTTCTTTCAGTCAGTTCAAATGATCAGTTCTTTCAGTCAGTTCAAATGATCAGTTATTTCAGTCAGTTCAAACCATCAGTTCTTCCAATCTTGTTCATTTTTAGAAATCTATACAAAACCTGAACTGATCTTTATTGTTTGTTTGTGCAAATCTCTACCAGTGTAGAGGTTGTATTGTTCATTGTTGTAATGAGATGTGTGCATCTTTTGAATATGTAATAATAAATTATTAAAGCTGCAGTCGGCAGGTTTTCAAAATTCCGAGTCTAAAGTCGGAAAATTCGAACTGATACAACTTTCAGGTCCCTCCCCCAACCTCTAACAAGCTCCGAATCGCCCCCCAAACCCCTCCCCCTCTGTGGACGAGGTTGTGCACGTGAGTTCACACCAGTGTGAGCGCACACAAGCTGGGGCAGACTCAGGCTCAGCAGCGTGTGCACAAGCTGTGATTGACAGGTAGGATTCCTCCACCCTAACTTGATTGGTTAAAAACAGCCGGGAGCGCTCGGTTTTTGCAAGCATGATTACAGGCTTCAGAGGGAGCTACAGATTTCGTTATTTTTTCTAAACAGCCTATTTAATATTCTACTTCCAGAATCCCATGACAGTTCAAGCTAATATGACTAAAAAAAAGTTGCCGACCGCAGCTTTAATTCAAAAACAGTCTTGGTGTCATTGTCATCGTTACATTAGCTTTGGGTTTTTCCTGACTTGAAATTAAAATGAAAACGCACAGAGATGACATTACAACATGTAGAATTTACTAAGTAAATATTGAACAACACTTATTCAATAATCCAATATCAACAACCCACATAGATTTTTACACTCGGGCTCTCATTTCAATGAGTACAAAAGGTATGGTCTCAGGTCAGTTGTAAGCCTTCATTAGTGACCATTATCACTTCAGGTTTTGTATAGATTTGTAAAGATGAACACCACCACAACCAAACAAGACTGTGCTTGTATAGCTGTGTAAACCTGATTGGATCGTTACCTCTAGTTCTGAAAAGTTTGCACTTTTCAAGGTGCTGAAAATCTACAAATCTAAAGTATCTACAGGACAACTGTCCTGAATGTTATCTACACACAGTACATAGTTACTATTATAAATATCAGAGAGAGAGAGAGAGAGACAGAGAGAGACAGAGAGAGAGAGAGAGATCTATCTATCTAGCTATTACTTCTGGCTACTGCTAGCTAGTTAGCGATAGCACTGGAAGGAGTGGATCACACACTCGAGAGAGCGGAAGTAGAACGGGAGTAGAGTCTTGCACAGAGCGAATTATTCACAGAGCGAATTGGCTAACAGGCGAGCCTGGGACGCAGTGCACGTGAGCAACATGTTTAGTGACAGCAAGTGGACAGTGACAACGGTGAATTCATACACTAAGAGTGACTTTAGTTTTCTCTTCTGACCATCATGCAGCTATTCATTTAGTCATAGAGAGAAGTTAGTTGCATAGTTGAGCATCTAGTGCTAACTAATAGGCTACTAGACGAGCCTGGTGCTCGCGGCGGCTGCGTGGGCCGGAGGACAGAGGACAGCCGCGGTTGTCCTCCTCTGTTCTCCTGGCCTCTAACGGCTAACGGAGACTCCGCGGAGCACCAGGCTCGGCCCCGTGGCTCACGCTCCTCGGCGGCTCCGTCACGAGCCGTCGATGGGCTACCGACGGAGAGGCTCCATTATTGATTCAGTGTTGCTAAAAGTTAACCTGGAAAGAAGCACAAGTTCCTTAGACCATTTGATTAAACAAAACAAAAGCCAGACGTGTGGTTGATGACATGAACTTCTGCACAGATTGATTTCTGAAGAGACAGCTCCTTCCTCTGACCCATTTCGAAGACTGACCATTTCTAACAAAAAAAAAAAAAAGCTTTTTCTTGATCACCATAACTTAGGTCTGTCTCAGGAGTTGAAGTCCTTCATGAAGATGATGAGTTGTAAACGTTGAATGTCAAAGGTGAATGAACCTGTAAGTGGTTGTTGTGGCCGAGAGGTTAAGGCGATGGATTAGAAATCCATTGGGGTCTCCCCGCGCAGGTTCGAGTCCTGCCGACAACGATAACATTATTGACTCAGGGTTGCTAAAAGTTAACTTAGAAAGAAGCATGCATGGGTTCGAATCCCATTCTCGTCAAGTTGTGTGCTGGTGTGTTGTTTGTAATTCTGATTCCACTTGTTACAAGCAGGCTTTTCAAACAATGCTTTTGTCGCAATATTTTTATTTGCTTGCACTAGGTTCATTTGGGCGATTGAATCTATCATGAAGAATTTTGAGTTTGACTTCAGGCTAATGTGAAAGAGCTGTCTTTCTTTCACTTTGCACCCACCTTTGCTACATCCAGCTGTTAATCATTTCCTCCACAGAGAACAAGAGAAAGACGACTGGAGAATGCGGGCGTTGATCCCGCTACCTCTCACATGCGAAGCGAGCGCTCTACCATTTGAGCTAATTCCCCTTCGATTGATGTATTCTTAGAGCTTCCAAATTAACGACCATTTCTGACCAAACGATCCATTCCTTGATGCATCAAAAGGAATAGATCTCACAACTGAAGCTTGTTGGTTTTTCTCAGAGTGTTTTTCAGTGGTTGAATGTATCAAGTCTATCGAGTCTTGCGTTGGATCAGTGAGACATGGAAAATCCGTAGTGTTTCATGGTTTTGCAAATTCTTTTTTCTTTCCGTTTTAAAACATTAGTTGGTTTGTCTTTATAAGATGATCATTAAGGCCTCTCACCAGAAGAGCACCTAAAAAATTTCTGAGGAGTGCGGACATCAATCCCACCACATTTTGCCTGGAAAGCAAGCCCTTTATAATTTGACATAGTTTATCTTTCATATTTGGGTATATTCTGAAGAGATTGTAATAACCCCAACCTTAAATTTGACTTATCCTAAGTGCAATTGCTTTTGTTTCGCCCAATTTTAAATCAAACAACCTCAAACATCCCTATATGGTACCACATTTAGATAATAATGATTCTATTTTTGTGAAAGGAGGATGAATTCATATCCTCTGCACGCAAGGCCATTGTATCTAATGAGGCTCCAATTTTGAGATCAAAATTATACCAGCTGTAGTTTAAAACGGAAATTTTTATGGTCAAACTTATAAGAGAGAGGACGAGGTGGCAGAGAGGTTAAGGCGATGGACTGCATAATTTATATATATATAAATTATGATAGGGTACAAAAAAGTGATCACAGCCAAATATGACAAAAGATTAGGCTAGCCTTTCATTTCTGACAGCTGAACATTGCACATCTACTAACCTTAAAACAAAATAAACGAGAGCAACAACCGTCTTTTTTTTTTCTTCTTAAAAGATGTTTTATATTATTTTCATATAATTTGCTGATGGCAATTACAGAATGTGAGTGCTTGTGTTATATTGAAAGCGAGGCTGGGTGTGTCTATGAATATAGACAACAGTGAGGGTTTTTTTAGGTGCTGTACAAGTAAATCATAGCGTCTCTGTACAATGACAGAGGCCTTTAGGTAACACTTCACAATACTGACTGTGTATTAGAGCAGGGGTCTTCAACGTTTTTCAGGCCAGGGACCCCAAAACTGATGGAGAGTTGGAGCAGGGACCCCCCTACTATTTATATGGCATACAATTGTGTTTCATATTTAACGGGGCCTAGTGCCGTGTATAAACATAGCTACTCTGTTATTGTACATTCAATACTAAGCTATTCAAATAATACACAGGTTAATATATTCATGTTTTTATTTTAAACATGTGCAAGGTACAGGGTGGCCGTGCCACTGCCATTTATAAACAAACATCTTACATACAACACTGAGCTATTCAAATAATCCACAGATTTTAACTTTAAACATGCATGTAGATGGGACAATGAATCCTCAAACCATCTGTGGATGGCACACGTTTGCACACAATTTGTGAGAAAAAACTGTCTGAAATTTTTAATTTATTTATTTTTTTGTTTTTTTAAATCGTCTAATCAACCAAAGATTTCGCGACCCCCCTGCAGTACCTCCGCGGACCCCCTGTTGAAGACCTCTGTATTAGAGTGTACATTCCGTTCACTTATTTCCTACTTTGCCCGGACTTCCAGTGTAGCCTAACTCCTGGCCAATTCCCACCTTCTCCAGTCTTACAGCATAACTCGCCGCGACACTTACCATGTAATACACGAAACTACCCCAACTTTTGCTCTTTGCTCATGGCAGTTGTGTATGTATACATGTCAGCGGACAAGCTTCACCCTTATTCCAGGGATTTATTATGTTTGTCTTACAGCCTTGTATGATTGGGAATAAGAATATGTTGAGAAATGGACAAAACAAAGTGTCCCTGACATAAAATAACAGAGTTCCACTGATTTTTCTTATTCATGTCGTTCCTTCATTTAGCTAATACTACTACTGCTTTGATTACCCACTGAAGCCTCTTCCTGTCTGCCTCAGTGAAAGTCCCAGCGGGCTCTCAATACAAGGTGCTCAGCAGTTTGGTGTCTAGATTGTTCAATCTGGACAATGTGGTGGTCCTCCTCACTGTTGGGCCCATGTCAGGATTGCTGGAGATTACAGTAAAATACACCCTGACATAGCCTACAGTTAAGAGTGAACATGTCAGACCCTGTAATGTGACCTTGCATTTTGCTCCTTTGGAGCCAAAATGTTGCAGGTGTGCGGACAAAGTGGAGTACCATTTTAATGGTTTGAATGTGTTAAAACAAAACAACTCATGTCTGTGTGGCATGTGTTTAACTAATAGAACTAGCACTTGAACCCAAACGCACAACTCAGGAACCAAAGGAGTACCCAGTAAACAAAATAGTACAAACAACTACAAACACTTTATTCAAAACACATTCTCAACAGAACTATATAACACGCACACACACTGGTAGCAATTCAAACATTCCCTTTCATAACTATAACTAACTTAACTAACTAACTAACAGAATAACCACAAAAAGAAACCATTAACAATTATGAACCAAAAAAGAAAATATTTTCAGCTAACTAATCACGTCATCATGTGATTGGCTGTTGCAGAATCAAATGTCTTCAGGCTTCTCTGATTGGCTGTCGCAGAATCAAATGTCTTCAGGCTGCTCTGATTGGCTGTTGCATGATCGAACGTCTTCAGGCTGCTCTGATTGGCTGTCGCAGGATCGAACGTCTTCAGGCTTCTCTGATTGGCTGTCGCAGAATCAAATGTCTTCAGGCTGCTCTGATTGGCTGTTGCATGATCGAACGTCTTCAGGCTGCTCTGATTGGCTGTCGCAGGATTAAAGGATAAGACCGTTTTTTTGACATTGGGCCCTTGATTTCACATTATAACATGATGTTCTACTCACCCCTGCTTGTTGTTGAACATTTGGAGCTGTTCCGAAGATATTCGAGAGGCGTCTGGCTGCTCTCTTGAGATATTCGGCCATGAAACGGTTTCCTATGGGCAAGCTTATACAGGCACAAACTATGCTGTTTATAATTTATTAATTACTCTACACTAGCACTGATAACGTGGAGGTGCGTCGCTTACTTAAAAAAATCCGGGTTACTAATTTTGAATTTTAGCCGAATGAATAAATAGGCAGCAGGTCTGTGGGCTGTCTGTGGCAGTAGCACGACGATGACGTCAGTTACACCCACTTTACGACGAAAAAAATCAAAATTACAATAACCCGGATTTTTTTAAGTAAGCGACGCACCTCCACGTTATCAGTGCTAGTGTACAGTAATTAATAAATTATAAACAGCATAGTTTGTGCCTCTATAACGTTGCCCATAGGAAACCGTTTCATGGCCGAATATCTCAAGAGAGCAGCCAGACGCCTCTCGAATATCTTCGGAACAGCTCCAAATGACCAACAACAAGCAGGGGTGAGTAGAACATCATGTTATAATGTGAAATCAAGGGCCCAATGTAAAAAAAACGGTCTTATCCTTTAAAGGTCTTCAGGCTGCTCTGATTGGCTGTCGCAGGATCTAACGTCTTCAGGCTGATCTGATTGGCTGTCGCAGGATCAAAGGTCTTCAGGCTGCTCTGATTGGCTGTCGCAGGATCAAAGGTCTTCAGGCTGCTCTGATTGGCTGTCACAGGATCAAATGTCTTCAGGCTGCCCTGATTGGCTGTCGGGTCCGGGTACCAAAGTATAATCCGTTTTTCTGTCAAAACGAAAAAACGGAAATAGCTGTCCTTTTTCCATTTTTCGTTTTAAACCAAAAACGGATTTTTCTGTCTTCCTAAAAAAAACGAAAAACCAAAATCAAATAACGGACAAAATTTGTTTTTTGGAAATTACTTTTTTCATTTTTCGTTTCTTACATTCGAACATGACGGCGGGCAGACCGGAAGTGGAACTAACTCCAAAATAAAAGTAGCGTGCTAATTTAATATCAAACATATTTTCCGCTTTTTATACACCCATTGTAGGTATAGACTGTATTTATTTTAGTTAAGTGAAACTACAACAGCTGGTTGTTTGGGAAAACGTCATAGGCTATATAAATTATGATAGGCTACAAAAAAGTGATCACAGCCAAATATGACAAAAGATTAGGCTAGCCTTTCATTTCTGACAGCTGAACATTGCACATCTACTAACCTTAAAAAAAAATAAACGAGAGCAACAACCGTCTTTTTTTTTCTTCTTGAAAGATGTTTTATATTATTTTCATATAATTTGCTGGTGGCAATTATAGAATGTGAGTGCTTGTGTTATATTGAAAGCGAGGCTGGGTGTGTCTATGAATATAGACAACAGTGAGGGGGTTTTTTTAGGTGCTGTACAAAGCAAATCATAGCGTCTCTGTACAATGACAGAGGCCTTTAGGTAACACTTCACAATACTAACTGTGTATTAGAATGTACATTCCGTTCACTTATTTCCTACTTTGCCCGGACTTCCAGTGTAGCCTAACTCCTGGCCAATTCCCACCTTCTCCAGTCTTACAGCATAACTCGCCGCGACACTTACCATGTAATACGCGAAACTACCCCAACTTTTTGCTCATGGCGGTTGTGTATGTATACATGTCAGCGGACAAGCTTCACCCTTATTCCAGGGATTTATTATGTTTGTCTTACAGCCTTGTATGATTGGGAATAAGAATATGTTGAGAAATGGACAAAACAAAGTGTCCCTGACATAAAATAACAGAGTTGCACTGATTTTTCTTATTCACGTTAAATTTCATGTTGTTCCTTCATTTAGCTAATACTACTACTGCTTTGATTACCCACTGAAGCCTCTTCCTGTCTGCCTCAGTGAAAGTCCCAGCCGGCTCTCAATACAAGGTGCTCAGCAGTTTGGTGTCTAGATTGTTCAATCTGGACAATGTGGTGGTCCTCCTCACTGTTGGGCCCATGTCAGGATTGCTGGAGATTACAGTAAAATACACCCTGACATGGCCTACAGTTAAGAGTGAACATGTCAGACCCTGTAATGTGACCTTGCATTTTGCTTCTTTGGAGCCAAAATGTTGCAGGTGTGCGGACAAAGTGGAGTACCATTTTAATGGTTTGAATGTGTTAAAACAAAACAACTCATGTCTGTGTGGCATGTGTTTAACTAATAGAACCAGCACTTGAACCCAAACGCACAACTCAGGAACCAAAGGAGTACCCAGTAAACAAAATAGTACAAACAACAACAAACACTTTATTCAAAACACATTCTCAACAGAACTATATAACACGCACACACACTGGTAGCAATTCAAACATTCCCTTTCATAACTATAACTAACTAACTAACTAACTAACAGAATAACCACAAAAAGAAACCATTAACAATTATGAACCAAAAAAGAAAATATTTTCAGTTAACTAATCACGTCATCATGTGATTGGCTGTTGCAGAATCAAACGTCTTCAGGCTGCTCTGATTGGCTGTCGCAGGATCAAACATCTTCAGGCTGCTCTGATTGGCTGTCGCAGGATCAAAGGTCTTCAGGCTGCTCTGATTGGCTGACGCAGGATCAAACATCTTCAGGCTGCTCTGATTGGCTGTCGCAGGATTAAAGGTCTTCAGGCTGCTCTGATTGGCTGTTGCAGGATCAAAGGTCTTCAGGCTGCTCTGATTGGCTGTCGCAGGATCAAAGGTCTTCAGGCTGCTCTGATTGGCTGTCGCAGGATCAAAGGTTTTCAGGCTGATTTGATTGGCTGTCGCAGGATCAAAGGTCTTCAGGCTACTCTGATTGGCTGTCGCAGGATCAAAGGTCTTCAGGCTGCCCTTATTGGCTGTCGCAGGATCAAAGGTCTTCAGGCTGATCTGATTGGCTGTCGCAGGATCAAAGGTCTTCAGGCTGCTCTGATTGGCTGACGCAGGATCAAACATCTTCAGGCTGCTCTGATTGGCTGTCGCAGGATCAAAGGTCTTCAGGCTGCTCTGATTGGCTGACGCAGGATCAAACATCTTCAGGCTGCTCTGATTGGCTGTCGCAGGATCAAAGGTCTTAATGTTTGTCTTAATCCGTTTGCTCGGACTTCCAGTGAAGCCTAACTCCTGGCCAATTCCCACCTTCTCCAGTCTTACAGCATAACTCGCCGCGACACTTACCATGTAATACGCAAAACTACCCCAACTTTTGCTCTTTGCTTAGGCAGTTGTGTATGTATACATGTCAGCGGACAAGCTTCACCCTTATTCCAGCGATTTATTATGTTTGTCTTACAGCCTTGTATGATTCGGAATAAGAATATGTTGAGAAATGGACAAAACAAAGTGTCCCTGACATAAAATAACAGAGTTCCACTGATTTTTCTTATTCATTTTGTTCCTTCATTTAGCTAATACTACTACTGCTTTGATTACCCACTGAAGCCTCTTCCTGTCTGCCTCAGTGCAGGTCCCAGCGGGCTCTCAATACAAGGTGCTCAGCAGTTTGGGGTCTAGATTGTTCAATCTGGACAATGTGGTGGTCCTCCTCACTGTTGGGCCCATGTCAGGATTGCTGGAGATTACAGTAAAATACACCCTGACATAGCCTACAGTTAAGAGTGAACATGTCAGACCCTGTAATGTGACCTTGCATTTTGCTCCTTTGGAGCCAAAATGTTGCAGGTGTGCGGACAAAGTGGAGTACCATTTTAATGGTTTGAATGTGTTAAAACAAAACAACTCATGTCTGTGTGGCATGTGTTTATCTAATAGAACTAGCACTTGAACCCAAACGCACAACTCAGGAACCAAAGGAGTACCCAGTAAACAAAATAGTACAAACAACTACAAACACTTTATTCAAAACACAATCTCAACAGAACTATATAACACGCACACACACTGGTAGCAATTCAAACATTCCCTTTCATAACTATAACTAACTAACTAACAGAATAACCACAAAAAGAAAACTTTAACAATTATGAACCAAAAAAGAAAAGATTTTCAGTTAACTAATCACGTCATCATGTGATTGGCTGTTGCAGAATCAAACGTCTTCAGGCTGCTCTGATTGGCTGTCGCAGGATCAAACATCTTCAGGCTGCTCTGATTGGCTGTCGCAGAATCAAACGTCTTCAGGCTGCTCTGATTGGCTGTCGCAGAATCATACGTCTTCAGGCTGCTCTGATTGGCTGTCGCAGGATCAAACGTCTTTAAGGCTGCTCTGATTGGCTGTCGCAGGATCAAAGGTCTTCAGGCTGCTCTGATTGGCTGTCGCAGGATCAAACATCTTCAGGCTGCTCTGATTGGCTGTTGCAGAATCAAACGTCTTCAGGCTGCTCTGATTGGCTGTCGCAGGATCAAACATCTTCAGGCTGCTCTGATTGGCTGTCGCAGGATCAAAGGTCTTCAGGCTGCTCTGATTGGCTGTCGCAGAATCAAACGTCTTCAGGCTGCTCTGATTGGCTGTCGCAGGATCAAACGTCTTTAAGGCTGCTCTGATTGGCTGTCGCAGGATCAAAGGTCTTCAGGCTGCTCTGATTGGCTGTCGCAGGATCAAACATCTTCAGGCTGCTCTGATTGGCTGTCGCAGGATCAAAGGTCTTCAGGCTGCTCCGATTGGCTGTCGCAGGATCAAACATCTTCAGGCTGCTCTGATTGGCTGTCGCAGGATTAAAGGTCTTCAGGCTGCTCTGATTGGCTGTCGCAGGATCAAAGGTCTTCAGGCTGCTCTTATTGGCTGTCGCAGGATCAAAAGTCTTCAGGCTACTCTGATTGGCTGTCGGGTCCGGGTACCAAAGTATAATCCGTTTTTCTGTCAAAACGAAAAAACGAAAAACGGAAATAGCTTTCCTTTTTCCGTTTTTCTGTCAAAACGAAAAAATGAAAAAACGGAAATAGCTGTCCTTTTTCCATTTTTCGTTTTAAACCAAAAACGGATTTTTCTGTCTTCCTAAAAAAACGAAAAACCAAAATCAAATAACGGACAAAATTTGGTTTTTGGAAATTACTTTTTCATTTTTCGTTTCTTACATTCGAACATGACGGCGGGCAGACCGGAAGTAGCCTGGCTCTCACGCAGACGCTTCGTGCATCTTCGTTACACTTCGTGAGCTCGCACGAGGGTCTGGGCGCGCCTTGTTGAGCCCGAAGTCTTCGGTTACCCCATAAACGGGCCCGCCTCTATGCCTAGACCCAATCACAATCTTGGGGCGGGGTGTTAACAGATTAGCTGCTGCTAGCTCCTGCTTTGCTCGCTGCTGTTGTGTTTTGTTTATTTTCCACCACAGACCGAGAGACTGGTCGCGCTCCAACGCGTCACGTCCGCTTTCGATATGATTGGTCGAAGTAGTACGTGACACACACATTGAATTCTCCAATCAGGTTCGAGAGGTTTTTGAATACAACCCCCGCCTACTCACAGCAGAGAACAGCTAGGCAACCGACAAAATTCCAGATGGATGAGAAACATCCATCTGCGTGAGAACCAGGTTAGACCGGAAGCGGAAGTAACGCCAAAATAAAAGTAGCGTGCTAATTTAATATCAAACATATTTTCCGCTTTTTATACACCCATTGTATGTAGTAGACTGCATTTATTTTAGTTAAGTGAAACTACAACAGCTGGTTGTTTGGGAGAACGTCATAGCCTATGTAAATTATGATAGGCTACAAAAACGTGATCACAGCCAAATATGACAAAAGATTAGGCTAGCCTTTCATTTCTGACAGCTGAACATTGCACATCTACTAACCTTAAAACAAAATAAACGAGAGCAACAACCGTCTTATTTTTTTCTTCTTATAAGATGTTTTATATTATTTTCATATAATTTGCTGATGGCAATTATAGAATGTGAGTGCTTGTGTTATATTGAAAGCGAGGCTGGGTGTGTCTATGAATATAGACAACAGTGAGGTTTCTTTTTTAAGGTGCTGTACAAGCAAATCATAGCGTCTCTGTACAATGACAGAGGACTTTAGGTAACACTTCACAATACTGACTGTGTATTAGAGTGTACATTCCGTTCACTTATTTCCTACTTTGCCCGGACTTTCAGTGTAGCCTAACTCCTGGCCAATTCCCACCTTCTCCAGTCTTACAGCATAACTCGCCGCGACACTTACCATGTAATAAACTACCCCAACTTTTGCTCTTTGCTCATGGCGGTTGTGTATGTATACATGTCAGCGGACAAGCTTCACCCTTATTCCAGGGATTTATTATGTTTGTCTTACAGCCTTGTATGATTCGGAATAAGAATATGTTGAGAAATGGACAAAACAAAGTGTCCCTGACATAAAATAACAGAGTTCCACTGATTTTTCTTATTCACGTTCAAGTTCATGTTGTTCCTTCATTTAGCTAATACTACTACTGCTTTGATTACCCACTGAAGCCTCTTCCTGTCTGCCTCAGTGCAGGTCCCAGCGGGCTCTCAATACAAGGTCTTCAGCAGTTTGGTGTCTAGATTGTTCAATCTGGACAATGTGGTGGTCCTCCTCACTGTTGGGCCCATGTCAGGATTGCTGGAGATTACAGTAAAATACACCCTGACATAGCCTACAGTTAAGAGTGAACATGTCAGACCCTGTAATGTGACCTTGCATTTTGCTCCTTTGGAGCCAAAATGTTGCAGGTGTGCGGACAAAGTGGAGTACCATTTTAATGGTTTGAATGTGTTAAAACAAAACAACTCATGTCTGTGTGGCATGTGTTTATCTAATAGAACTAGCACTTGAACCCAAACGCACAACTCAGGAACCAAAGGAGTACCCAGTAAACAAAATAGTACAAACAACTACAAACACTTTATTCAAAACACAATCTCAACAGAACTATATAACACGCACACACACTGGTAGCAATTCAAACATTCCCTTTCATAACTATAACTAACTTAACTAACTAACTAACAGAATAACCACAAAAAGAAAACTTTAACAATTATGAACCAAAAAAGAAAAGATTTTCAGTTAACTAATCACGTCATCATGTGATTGGCTGTAGCAGAATCAAACGTCTTCAGGCTGCTCTGATTGGCTGTCGCAGGATCAAACATCTTCAGGCTGCTCTGATTGGCTGTCGCAGAATCAAACGTCTTCAGGCTGCTCTGATTGGCTGTCGCAGGATCAAAGGTCTTCAGGCTGCTCTGATTGGCTGTCGCAGAATCAAACGTCTTCAGGCTGCTCTGATTGGCTGTCGCAGGATCAAACATCTTCAGGCTGCTCTGATTGGCTGTCGCAGAATCAAACGTCTTCAGGCTGCTCTGATTGGCTGTCGCAGAATCAAACGTCTTCAGGCTGCTCTGATTGGCTGTCGCAGGATCAAACGTCTTCAGGCTGCTCTGATTGGCTGTCGCAGAATCATACGTCTTCAGGCTGCTCTGATTGGCTGTCGCAGGATCAAACGTCTTTAAGGCTGCTCTGATTGGCTGTCGCAGGATCAAAGGTCTTCAGGCTGCTCTGATTGGCTGTCGCAGGATCAAACATCTTCAGGCTGCTCTGATTGGCTGTCGCAGGATTAAAGGTCTTCAGGCTGCTCTGATTGGCTGTCGCAGGATCAAAGGTCTTCAGGCTGCTCTTATTGGCTGTCGCAGGATCAAAAGTCTTCAGGCTACTCTGATTGGCTGTCGGGTCCGGGTACCAAAGTATAATCCGTTTTTCTGTCAAAACGAAAAAACGAAAAACGGAAATAGCTTTCCTTTTTCCGTTTTTCTGTCAAAACGAAAAAATGAAAAAACGGAAATAGCTGTCCTTTTTCCATTTTTCGTTTTAAACCAAAAACGGATTTTTCTGTCTTCCTAAAAAAACGAAAAACCAAAATCAAATAACGGACAAAATTTGTTTTTTGGAAATTACTTTTTCATTTTTCGTTTCTTACATTCGAACATGATGGCGGGCAGACCGGAAGTAGACTGGCTCTCACGCAGACCCTTCGTGCTTCATGCATCTTCGTTACACTTCGTGAGCTCGCACGAGGATCTGGGCGCGCCTTGTTGAGCCCGAAGTCTTCAGTTACCCCATAAACGGGCCCGCCTCTATGCCTAGATCCAATCACAATCGTGGGGCGGGGTGTTAACAGATTAGCTGCTGCTAGCTCCTGCTTTGCTCGCTGCTGTTGTGTTTTGTTTATTTTCCACCACAGACCGAGAGACTGGTCGCGCTCCAACGCGTCACGTCCGCTTTCGATATGATTGGTCGAAGTAGTACGTGACACACACATTGAATTCTCCAATCAGGTTCGAGAGGTTTTTGAATACAACCCCCGCCTACTCACAGCAGAGAACAGCTAGGCAACCGACAAAATTCCAGATGGATGAGAAACATCCATCTGCGTGAGAACCAGGTTAGACCGGAAGCGGAAGTAATGCCAAAATAAAAGTAGCGTGCTAATTTAATATCAAACATATTTTCCGCTTTTTATACACCCATTGTAGGTAGTAGACTGCATTTATTTTAGTTAAGTGAAACTACAACAGCTGGTTGTTTGGGAGAACGTCATAGCCTATATAAATTATGATAGGCTACAAAAAAGTGAACACAGCCAAATATGACAAAAGATTAGGCTAGCCTTTCATTTCTGACAGCTGAACATTGCACATCTACTAACCTTAAAACAAAATAAACAAGAGCAACAACCGTCTTTTTTTTTTCTTCTTATAAGATGTTTTATATTATTTTCATATAATTTGCTGATGGCAATTATAGAATGTGAGTGCTTGTGTTATATTGAAAGCGAGGCTGGGTGTGTCTATGAATATAGACAACAGTGAGGTTTCTTTTTTAAGGTGCTGTACAAGCAAATTATAGCGTCTCTGTACAATGACAGAGGACTTTAGGTAACACTTCACAATACTGACTGTGTATTAGAGTGTACATTCCGTTCACTTATTTCCTATTTTGCTCGGACTTCCAGTGAAGCCTAACTCCTGGCCAATTCCCACCTTCTCCAGTCTTACAGCATAACTCGCCGCGACACTTACCATGTAATAAGCAAAAATACCCCAACTTTTGCTTTTTGCTCATGGCGGTTGTGTATGTATACATGTCAGCGGACAAGCTTCACCCTTATTCCAGGGATTTATTATGTTTGTCTTACAGCCTTGTATGATTGGGAATAAGAATATGTTGAGAAATGGACAAAACAAAGTGTCCCTGACATAAAATAACAGAGTTCCACTGATTTTTCTTATTCACGTTCAAGTTCATGTTGTTCCTTCATTTAGCTAATACTACTACTGCTTTGATTACCCACTGAAGCCTCTTCCTGTCTGCCTCAGTGCAGGTCCCAGCGGGCTCTCAATACAAGGTCTTCAGCAGTTTGGTGTCTAGATTGTTCAATCTGGACAATGTGGTGGTCCTCCTCACTGTTGGGCCCATGTCAGGATTGCTGGAGATTACAGTAAAATACACCCTGACATAGCCTACAGTTAAGAGTGAACATGTCAGACCCTGTAATGTGACCTTGCATTTTGCTCCTTTGGAGCCAAAATGTTGCAGGTGTGCGGACAAAGTGGAGGACCATTTTAATGGTTTGAATGTGTTAAAACAAAACAACTCATGTCTGTGTGGCATGTGTTTATCTAATAGAACTAGCACTTGAACCCAAACGCACAACTCAGGAACCAAAGGAGTACCCAGTAAACAAAATAGTACAAACAACTACAAACACTTTATTCAAAACACAATCTCAACAGAACTATATAACACGCACACACACTGGTAGCAATTCAAACATTCCCTTTCATAACTATAACTAACTTAACTAACTAACTAACAGAATAACCACAAAAAGAAAACTTTAACAATTATGAACCAAAAAAGAAAAGATTTTCAATTAACTAATCACGTCATCATGTGATTGGCTGTAGCAGAATCAAACGTCTTCAGGCTGCTCTGATTGGCTGTCGCAGGATCAAACGTCTTCAGGCTGCTCTGATTGGCTGTCGCAGAATCAAACGTCTTCAGGCTGCTCTCATTGGCTGTCGCAGGATCAAAGGTCTTCAGGCTGCTCTGATTGGCTGTCGCAAAATCAAACGTCTTCAGGCTGCTCTGATTGGCTGTCGCAGGATCAAACATCTTCAGGCTGCTCTGATTGGCTGTCGCAGAATCAAACGTCTTCAGGCTGCTCTGATTGGCTGTCGCAGAATCAAACGTCTTCAGGCTGCTCTGATTGGCTGTCGCAGGATCAAACGTCTTCAGGCTGCTCTGATTGGCTGTCGCAGAATCATACGTCTTCAGGCTGCTCTGATTGGCTGTCGCAGGATCAAACGTCTTTAAGGCTGCTCTGATTGGCTGTCGCAGGATCAAAGGTCTTCAGGCTGCTCTGATTGGCTGTCGCAGGATCAAACATCTTCAGGCTGCTCTGATTGGCTGTCGCAGGATCAAAGGTCTTCAGGCTGCTCTGATTGGCTGTCGCAGGATCAAACATCTTCAGGCTGCTCTGATTGGCTGTCGCAGGATTAAAGGTCTTCAGGCTGCTCTGATTGGCTGTCGCAGGATCAAAGGTCTTCAGGCTGCTCTTATTGGCTGTCGCAGGATCAAAAGTCTTCAGGCTACTCTGATTGGCTGTCGGGTCCGGGTACCAAAGTATAATCCGTTTTTCTGTCAAAACGAAAAAACGAAAAACGGAAATAGCTTTCCTTTTTCCGTTTTTCTGTCAAAACGAAAAAATGAAAAAACGGAAATAGCTGTCCTTTTTCCATTTTTCGTTTTAAACCAAAAACGGATTTTTCTGTCTTCCTAAAAAAACGAAAAACCAAAATCAAATAACGGACAAAATTTGTTTTTTGGAAATTACTTTTTCATTTTTCGTTTCTTACATTCGAACATGATGGCGGGCAGACCGGAAGTAGACTGGCTCTCACGCAGACCCTTCGTGCTTCATGCATCTTCGTTACACTTCGTGAGCTCGCACGAGGATCTGGTCTTCAGTTACCCCATAAACGGGCCCGCCTCTATGCCTAGATCCAATCACAATCGTGGGGCGGGGTGTTAACAGATTAGCTGCTGCTAGCTCCTGCTTTGCTCGCTGCTGTTGTGTTTTGTTTATTTTCCACCACAGACCGAGAGACTGGTCGCGCTCCAACGCGTCACGTCCGCTTTCGATATGATTGGTCGAAGTAGTACGTGACACACACATTGAATTCTCCAATCAGGTTCGAGAGGTTTTTGAATACAACCCCCGCCTACTCACAGCAGAGAACAGCTAGGCAACCGACAAAATTCCAGATGGATGAGAAACATCCATCTGCGTGAGAACCAGGTTAGACCGGAAGCGGAAGTAACGCCAAAATAAAAGTAGCGTGCTAATTTAATATCAAACATATTTTCCGCTTTTTATACACCCATTGTAGGTAGTAGACTGCATTTATTTTAGTTAAGTGAAACTACAACAGCTGGTTGTTTGGGAGAACGTCATAGCCTATATAAATTATGATAGGCTACAAAAAAGTGATCACAGCCAAATATGACAAAAGATTAGGCTAGCCTTTCATTTCTGACAGCTGAACATTGCACATCTACTAACCTTAAAACAAAATAAACAAGAGCAACAACCGTCTTTTTTTTTTCTTCTTATAAGATGTTTTATATTATTTTCATATAATTTGCTGATGGCAATTATAGAATGTGAGTGCTTGTGTTATATTGAAAGCGAGGCTGGGTGTGTCTATGAATATAGACAACAGTGAGGTTTCTTTTTTAAGGTGCTGTACAAGCAAATCATAGCGTCTCTGTACAATGACAGAGGACTTTAGGTAACACTTCACAATACTGACTGTGTATTAGAGTGTACATTCCGTTCACTTATTTCCTATTTTGCTCGGACTTCCAGTGAAGCCTAACTCCTGGCCAATTCCCACCTTCTCCAGTGTTAGATACGGTTCTTAGGAGGCTCAAGAACAGACCGGAGTAATTCAGGTGAAAATGAAGTCTTTATTGATATGGCAATAAGTGCAGTATTTCAGCGTTGGTCTCAGTATGACAAAACTCTGTATTAGCAGTAGCAAGACTTTAGCAGCCACCCCCCAAACTGCAAGAGCCACTTACCTTTTGAGATGTAGCACAACCAGTTAGGAGATATCTGTCATCCCCCTTTTGATGTGACTTCATGTGTTATTATGTAAGCTCATGTGTAAGCTGTTCATCATTGCAATTAAAGCAGCAAGCAAGTCTTCATTGCACAGGCATGGAAATAGTAAACATAATTCTAATGCTTAAGCTACACTTTCAAATCAGGACTATTTCATCATTTTACTCGGAACAGAAACTCTTTCCGAGAGGGTTAAGACCTTCATAAGTCACTGATTACAACTCTGCAAATGAGCACATTTAGAAAATAATTTTGATGCGTTAGCAAAAACCCTTCTATATCAGGAGTATTAATCAAGATTCTAGAAATAGATTTTGTTTTGGCTTTCACCAAGCTCCACTCTGCTCACTGTTTTTAAATGTGCCATAAAAACAAACCTTGACTTGCCTTGTTATGGCTCAGTCTTTGCTGCAGCTGTCCTTTCTGTATTCTTCCAATGCCCTAATTTATTTAAACTTATATGAAGCACTTTTCTGCTTTATTAAGTTAGCATATTAATTGTTTCATAGATGTGCTGAAGTTAAATAGTTAAATGATTTAGTTTGAGTCTAAATATTGGTGATAACTATTGACTATTGAATTGATGCCCTGAGGCAGAGGAAATTTAGAGCAGCTAAAATTTTAAAGTCAAGTTAATATCTCCTACTAACAACAAAGGCTAAGCTTTAATAACTTTAAGATGATATCAAATTGTTTGACATCTGACTGTCTGGCCGTGATATTAAATCCTAAAACCTGTTTTTTTAACTTATGTCATGGTCTGACTGCCTGATCTCAGTCCTGTTTCAGGTGGAATCATAAAGTTTCACTTTGTAGAACATTTTTTCAGATTATATTTTAATTAAAGGAGCAAATCTCCTAAACACTCTGCTTGTGTATTTGACTATAGCTCTTTAAGAGAGCTGTTAAATCTTATTTTAGCAACAATTTGTATGAATGTCTCAAACACTATTCTTCCTGGATTTATTGTTTCTTATCTCATCTCTGTGATTTTCTCACTGTAAAGCTGTTTTCAGTTTATCTATATACTTTGGTGTCTTTCCTAATCATATGCATGTTAAAATAGATGGATGAATCAATACTATTTGGTCTAGTCCAAAGCTAAACCCCTATTATAATCAGTATATCATTATAATTTCAGGGCAATGATCACCCAGAGTCTGTTTGGATTGTTCTCACTCTCAGGGCGGAATGAGAGAGAAAAAAAAAGGGAGCAGGGTTGAGAAAAGACAATCTTAGGGTGTGCGCATTTATGATAAAGAGAACAACTATAAAATTAAATTGGGAATATTATGGCTCAAAAAGCGTTTGAGGCTTTTCATCATATTCATTATTCTTTATTCCTGTAATTATGCTGCACAGCTGATCTTTAGTTAGTAACTTCAGGCCTCAGGCCAAGCCTCCAAATCTGTTAATTTTTTCTTACAGGTCTCTTATTAGTGCGTTGATGCTGAAAAACAATTATTAACTTATGTCAATAACATTTGGGATCAAATATATCATATATCAACTTTTTCTTTCTGTAATATGCATGTGCTTGATTCTTATTCTCTCGTTTGTTTTGATTCATCGGGCAAGAGGATGAAAGAAGAAATGAACAATCAAAAGCAATAAAGTTCCACAAACATGAAACAGGTGTTGACAGAGTGACAAAGTGTGGAATAACTCTGTCCTGAGTCGATCATACACATGTACGTTCGGCCACTAATTAATAACCAGCCGGTTAAGAAACAAGTCATCACAACACAATGAGTCACCCGTCGTTATTTCTGTGCCTCCCTATTGGGGCATTTGACGGGAGCCTGGGGCATCATACCCAGAATCCTGATGCAGGTCCTGTTGGGGAGCCTGTTGAGAAGCAACTGCCTCCCCAGGAGCACTGTGGGGGTATTTATTATACTTATATGGTCGCGTCCCATCTCCTGATTGCACTGAGTAGGGAACCTCGCGACAGTCAGAGGCCCAATGGCCATATCGTTTGCAGAGATAACACATGTCATTTCTTCTACTGTTGAAGCGTCGCCGGGGTTTTCCTCTTTTATTAGTTCTGAACGGAGGTCCGCTCTGTTCTGGGTATAACCCATATGAAGAAGCTGGATATTGTGGTTGTACAGCACGAGGAGGAGTCTGCTGAGACATCTGTTTAATTTGAGCCTTATTTTGGTTTACTTTGTCCCTCGTGTTTAAGCTGTAATTTTGCCACTTGTGCCTGAAGGGAAACTAATTCTGCTTTTTCTTGTTCTCGTTCTTCGATTTCATTATCAATGTATTGAGTGACATGGGCCGCCCACAAGTCATACGTTAAGTTTGTTAATCCAACAAGTTTTCTCAACATATTTTGTCCAGAGGGAAAAAGTGATGCTTCCACCGCTTCCCTGAACTGACGGGTGTCAGTGCATGCATGAATATTACCATTATTTTGAGGGCGGGGGAGATCGTAATTTTCTGATTGGTTAGTTTGATTCATTCCCTCACCAAGTGTTTGTCTGTGCAGCAAAGCTGTTAAATCATGCACTAATGGACCAACACATGTTGCAGAGGGTGTTGCGTACGATCGCGTATTCAGTGATCCGAATGTGTCATCTGACTGTCTGGAGGCGGGTGATTCTAATATAGTACTAGTGGTTAATTGGGTACTGTTTTGCGCTGTTGCATTTAGATATTCTGCTGCCTGGGTTTGGCAGTCCGAGTCCCCTGGAAAGGGTGCAGTTTGCAGTAAGCCATTTTTAATAACTACTACTTTGCTCCCTACACTAGGGTCAGACAACACGCCTGCATCTGTGGGCGCGGTCTGAGGCATCTGCCTTTGTGTGGCATCCAATAGCATGCCAGCTTCAGCATAAGGGGGAGGAGAATGCAGAAGCGAAACGCTGCTCTGCTCCTCAGTCGGAGCTGTGCTTGGAGGTGTATTATGCTCTTCATTATCATGGCTCACTGGAAAATAATTTTTTCTGGGTTTTTATCTCGCATAAGTGCAGAAGACCGCGTTTGAATAGTAAATTTTAATTCCCCAAGAAAACATTCACAATCTGCAAGAAAAATTGACGCTCTTGTTAATTCTGTGTCTGCTCTGACTCTCTGCATTATCCCTGCTCCCTGACATTTCTGTTCTGCCTGTTCCTTACTGATCTTCGCTTGCTTTGCAAAAACTGCCAACATTATAAGCTTAGGCGGCACATCTGCAACCGACCCAAACATCCCCCTAGACTGCATCTCTGTGGTCCAATCCACAAACCTATCCGTTGCTCGTTTTTCCTCACTCATCGACACCTTTTTCTTCCATCTTTCTAATGTGTCAACCAGCACCGACCCCAGCGAGCCGGATTTGCATTTTTTCAAGTCGTCATTCAATTTTTGTGACATATTCAAACGTTATACACGTGTTAATCAAAGTATATGGAAGACGTAGTTGCCCAAATGCCGAAAGTAGTGAAGAAACCCCCACTTATCAAAGCATTTGTTTATTCCAAAACTCTGGGTCACACCATAAAAATACTGTTTTCCCCGAACAAAACGACCCGTATAACACGCGCAGCCACTTGTTCTTCCCCCTTTTTATCTATACCAACCCCAATATTGAACAGAAACCACTCGAGATCTGCTGGCGCAATCAAATATCTTTGAGCGGCGAATCCCCCCACAGTTGCATGAAAATTAAAAAATCTGACCCTTAGTGTCCTTCAAGTATAAATTGATTCTTGTCAACCCGACTATATTTCGGTTTTACAGACTTCTTCGAACCCCGGAAGTTTCAATCCCACGTTCTAACTCTCATCAGAGGAGAAACTTTCCGTGTCGGAATTCTAATTAGTTAACCCATTCAGGATGGGCTTTTATAAACTACTTCCTATCACTTACCAAAAGTGCACGGACAAAAAATTTTTTTGAAGACAAGTTCCACAACTGGGATCTTCATTTATAAAATGAATTTAACTTGTCTTTTTTTCCGAATTCACTTGACATGACACTTATATACTTTCCCTGTGTGTATGTGTTTTTATATTGGACGTGTCACCATTCAATTCAAACACACAGACAGTACATTAACACTCAAGTTATCATGACCAGAGGACAACTTAATTCAGACAACTTCATTTAGGTTATTCAATATGCAGAAATTTCACATTTAGTGGTTCTACTCACCTTTTTTCTGGCACCTGATTGTCTGAAAAAAGCTGTCCCTCCTATCACCTCGAGCCGTCCTCCCTCGCACGGGGTCGGTCGCACGGTGGTCTCTCTCTGAGCTTTCCAACCACGGGTCACGTGCACCACTTGTTAGATTCGGTTCTTTTAGTTGAAAGCTCAAGAACGGACCGGAATTCAAGTGAAAATGAAAGTCTTTATTGGTATGGCAACAAGTGCAGTATTTCAGCGCTGGTCTCAGTCTGACAAAACTCTCGCAGGAATCCGTCAGACAGAGTGCCCTATTTCCGGTTACAATTTGTATATATGTCTCATAGTTTCCCACGGTGGATCCCTTGTTGATCAAATGTGATTGGATATGAATCGTACTAACCCAAATAATGTCTCTGAGTAATCCAAATAATGTGTGTGTGTGAATCTGCCCTTGCTTTCCCAGGCTTTCCTAATTGTTTTGTCTTTCTACTCCTGGATCACTTTAGGTCATATGGAAAAATACTGAGCATAATGTCTAAGAACAAAGCCAATTTTAACAGCTGTGTGCTATTTATACGCACTTTCATTAAGTGGACCAGCTAAAAGGATTTAGTAGAAAGCTGATAAGCTGTTTTATATGCTAAGTCATAGCTTGCTCTGAAGGCCCACAGGCACTGCTGGGATTTGAACCCAGGATCTCCTGTTTACAAGACAGGCACTTTGACCAACTAAGCCACAGCACCACATGGTTCATAAAACTGATGAAAGAATAAAGAGCAGGAACTGGATCCACCTCAGGAAGTGGTTTTTGTGATTTATTTCCAATATTCATGTGATCTCTGCATAAATCAGGGCTTGATGTTATTCAATTAATCTCTATATGTGTAAAGATTGGATATAGTCCCAGTTCAATCTTTTGGACCTAAAGAATAGTTAAAAGCATGAGATGAAGTGCCTCCAAGTACAGACTGTTTAGGAAGTCCAGCACTCCTGAAGCACTGCTGTAAACAGTTAT
Source organism: Odontesthes bonariensis (assembly GCF_027942865.1). Classification (NCBI taxonomy): domain Eukaryota; kingdom Metazoa; phylum Chordata; class Actinopteri; order Atheriniformes; family Atherinopsidae; genus Odontesthes; species Odontesthes bonariensis. The sequence continues at coordinate 25,780,851 of NC_134516.1, read as the reverse complement.
GGCACCATGTTGACATATGTAAGGCACTGCTGGGATTGGAACCCAGGATCTCCTGTTTACTAGACAGGCACTTTGACCAACTAAGCCACAGCGCCACATGGTTCATAAAACTGATGAAAGAATAAAGAGCAGGAACTGGATCCATTTCAGGAAATGAGCTCCAGAGACTCTCCCAAAACTAACTGTGACTTCTAAAAACATTTTTATGAAGTCTGACCAAAGAACAGACTCATAATAACCATGATGCTCATTGAAAGGTCCATCATTTGATGAAGAGCAACAATGCAAAGCATTCAGTAGAACCCTGATAACAACATATTCTCATGCTAAGTAATAGCTTGCTCTGATGGAGCACAGGTACTGCTGGGATTTGAACCCAGGATCTCCTGTTTACAAGACAGGCACTTTGGCCAACTAAGCCACAGCACCACATGGTTCATAAAACTGATGAAAGAATAAAGAGCAGGAACTGGATCCACCTCAGGAAATGTTTTATGTGATTTATTTCCGAAATTCATGTAATCTCTGCATCCTCACTGGCACAGAGGTTTGCACAAGGTGCAATAATTTTACTAACCCGAAGGAGTGTACTTTTGAAGTAAGGTGTATATAGCATAGTCATAATTTTGGTAATCTAATGCAGGCACGTCACCAGACACTTTTTACCGGGGCACGTCCCTCTGTAAACATGCGTTGTGCCCCTGTAAAAATTCCCAAATACATCCTTCAGACTACGCTACCACTGATATGTGCCAAGGAAGAATAACATAGGCACGATTTTCCCTATTTCAACCACGTAACCTTCTTTAGCCAATGCTGCATAGGTCTACCAAAGAGTGAAGTGAGGAGGCTGTATTCGCAGGCATTGGGTGACAGAGTTCTCGCATGAAATCCGTCCGACCAAGTCCCGAGATCCGGAAACATTTCATATTTATGTTCACCTTTATCTCAGAGGTTGTACCTACATCATTGAATATTTACTCATGATGTGAGCAGGCCATCCACCGTCTTTGTCATGTTCTTTGGATGTGATAAGCGATGTGTGTGTGTGAGTGTTGTTTCAGGCGTGCATCTACTGCACCAGACCTATCTGTCCTAAGAGACGCTTTATCTGACCCAGTTATTTTATCCCGCTACGTCATCTTAAAGTGTTGGACATACATTGCGTTGTATGAGCAGAGTGTAACGTACAAACTAGGAAGATAGATTATCTAGAGAACTACAGAATATGAATACATAAAGTCTAAGAATAAAGCCAATTTATAACAGTCGCCTGTTCAGCGAATGGACTGTGTGTGACGCATAGCGCGCAATTTGGAAGTTAAAATAATATAACTTATCAGACCATATAAGGAACTCTTAATTTAAGATTCTGACTTTTCGTTTAGCAATATTCCCTCTTGTAGAAGTATTTATTGACTGTGCCACAGTTAGATTAAAACATGTTCAGTTCCTGGACGGAAATATTGTTCATTATTTTGTATCTGTTGAAAGTTGTAACACTGTGCATATTGTGTTTTTTAGTAATATTGCCTCTTGTAAAAGGCTGACTTGATTATGTTTGATGAGCTACAGAAGGAGGAATTGAAAAGCTAAATGGCTGAACTCAGGTGTTTTTCTTTGCTTAAATAGCCTGTAGCTCTGTTACTGTGGTCACCCCACAGAAGGGCAGGAGAGGATATTCTGCTTTGACTCGTTTTGCTTGTTGTTTTTTAGCATTTGTCTAAATGACTTTTTAAGTACGTGTTGTTTTTCAGGCGCTTTGTCTTTCAGGCTTTTAGAAACTACAGTGATGTCATGTCCTCTGATGTCATGTTTCCACTGTGATGTCATGCAAAACTGTGAAGTCATAATCAGTGATGACATCACTTCTTGTGATGTCAGAAGCAGTGGTGCTCTGTTGTCAGTCAGCAGTCATCACGTGTGCTGTTTTGCTCTCTTTTTCAGCTTTCTGATCTGAACTGTAAATAATATGCAGCACATGTTCATAGAGCCCAGGCAATGGTGGCAAACATGGGTTGTATGAATGCTGTATGAGATGTAAATGAAAACAGAAGCAGGATTCCTGGAAGTGTCTTTGAAGCTGTTTTGTATGTTGTCTACACTGACTGTGAAGCAAAAGTAACACAACAGCCACATCTGCAGCTTGTTCTCAGTGTTTACAGCACAATCATTCAGCTGCTTTCATGCAATACAGTAATAACAGTGCAGTCATGCTGGTTTCTGTTAAGAGCTGCTTACAAGCAGAATGGGATTATTTCTACGTGTCAGCATACAGTGTATAACATGGATTCCAGTAAGAATCTGACTTTGAAAGACAGAATCAACATGTAAATGATAAAGTGTCTTCCTGTGGATGTTCTCAGATATGTACAGTATGAACACTGTGATCCTTTCCCACATGTCCCAGTATGTCTGATTGTGTTCCAAGTGAGGGTCAGACTGGAGAAAGTGTCATGAAGCTGCCACCCTTAAAAACCCTTAAACAGGCAACGTGCACCAGGAGATACACACTCTTTAACATCCTGTAAGGGGTGTGCTGGGAGGTTTTCGCTAATCAAGTTGGCATTTATCAAAAGTCTTGTCTGGTATTAGCATCTAGATCACATGATTTGGTTCAGGCTATCTTTCATCGTTTCGTCAGCCTGATCAGAAAACAAAATTGCTGCCAGTGGTGGAGAACCTGCTTCCTTGGGGGTAAGTAATCATATATTAGTCTACTTATTTTCAATCAAACAACAATTTAAATTCCTAATATTAATTAGGACATTTGTCTAAACATTCTGATGAAGAAAAAATGTTTCAACTGTGTTTGTGGTGTTACTTAGCAGCTTTTGAAATGTATGTATCCCCTGAGATACGTTGCCAGATTAGGGGTAGAAATTTGGTCAATGTGCATTATTCAAAATTTTGTTTTGGTCTGGATGGGATTTTGGGAGATTGGGGAGCGATGACAGTTAAGGCGGGAATAGCAATATTGTTGATAGTGAGGATGGTTTCCCTATTGGTGTGTTGCATTATACCCATTCTGAGAAGGTGTTTGCTGCAAGTGATGTTCAAACAAACAGTGGAAGAAACCAGGAGGCAGATGACCTTGCGAGACCGGGTCTGAGGACCAACGCATGGGAGAGCTGGTCAACGAATGAAGGTTATCAACAGACGGTTCACAAGATTCTTTCCTCGGGTGTGGAACCAAGTATAGCCTGACAGGGAGAAGAGATGCTGAAGATCTCTTTGATTGGAAGTGACGTACTGGCGACCTCTCCTCCCAGAGTTAGCTTAGCAGTTCCAGACCCAGCCGGACGGATGTTCGGCCAGAAGCAGACGACACCAGAGTACAGGAGATGGGACGGGACTGGAAGAGCTGCATTACATTGCATTTTATTACTATTGTTGTGTGATAATCCATAATTTTATGTATTGTACTTGGTACAAAACTGTGATTAATTCATTTGATGGTGGTGTATTCATTCTATGTGTATTATCAATCAGAACTGATCACTGATATGTCCATTGCCAATTGTGTCAGTCAACTGTTCGGAGTGCGACCTTTGGTAAAGTGGTCGGTCACCAAGTGGGGTGGGGCCGTAGGCGAGTTTTCCCAAGATAAGAACATGAGTTACGAAAGTAGCAGCCGGTGGGTTTTTCGCACCTATGCACTGCGAACAGTGGACAAGTGTGATGGCAATGTTAAAATGTGTATTGTTGAATTCAGTATCGTTTAATTTAATCATTTAATCATTTAATGTGATTCGGGTACATATATATATATTCCTTTTCATTTATTCAATATGTTCCCTTTGACTTAGAATGTAGAATTATTAGAATAATTTAGTGTTGATTATGGTAATTAATTCTTAATTAACTATGTGGGATGATTTTCTTTCATTTTAGATTATTTCTTTATTAAATCACTGATAAGTGATTTCAGGGGGGACTATGTGGGAGAGAAATGTCATGACATGGCCTAATTACATCGTGTGCCTTGTTGACTGGTTCATATGAATATGGTTGAAGGTTAGAATGAGCGTGTTTATAATAATGGCGAGAGCTAGGCGCCTCCAGAGAAGGCCACGTACGCTTGTTATGATTTAAGACAGTATAAAGTCATATCGCAAAATGAGGTCGTTGGAGATTTGTGAACATTCTGTAAGCACGTTGCTGTGACGACTGTTCAAATAAACTTCCCCAATGAAAGGCTGACCGACGCGTATTCGACTCCTTTTCTCCACAATACTGGAAGGCATGTTAATAATTACTGCAGTACCAGATATTATCATGCACAGCTGTGCCCATTACAACAGTGTAACTATAAGTTACTTTTAAAAAATCTATTTATTTTCAAGCAGGGCATCTCGGCTGGCTCCTTTTATGGGAAAGAAAGAGAAGCACAGGAATGAGAGTGATAGAGGAGATCCCTGCAAGTTCTTCTGACTCTGAGTCAAGTGATATCAAGGAGTTGACCTTGCTGACATGATGGTGGCCTTGTACCGCACCCCTGCAAAGTCCCACCGGTGGTACCTGTGCCTCTTTTGGCAATTGGCTGATATAGCCTTCAACAATGGATGGCTGCTGTATCGCAGAGATGCCAAAAGCATTGGTGTGCAAAAGCACCAAAAGCTGAAGGAATTCAGGCCGGAGGTTGCAGATGCCCTTATCCACAGTGGAAAGAAGGGAAGGCCTTCTAAGGGAGGGGAGGAGAATGTGCACAGCCCCACCAGATGCATACAAAGGCCAACAACCCCAAGAACAATGGTTGATGTCCGCCATGATCAAGTGGATCACTTCCCAGCTTTCACAGACAGGGGAAGGTGCAGGCTTTGCCCAGAAGGACAGACAACAATCTACTGCACAAAGTGTGGTGTTCGTCTGTGCATCGTCACTGGGAAAAACCCACACAACTGCTTCCAAGCGCTCCATAAAAAATTAAATATAGGCAGGAAATGAGGGGCATTGTTCATAGAGTTGCCACCATTATGGAAAACCTGGACCCATAAAACCTTCTCCGGTGTTCAGTTGTGTATGCATCATTTGAGAAAATGAAATTGCTGTGTTGTTTTGTTTTTATGTAATCTTCAGTGCACAAAAAGTTCAATATGTTAATCTTGAGATGTTCCGTTTCCGAGATTACTAAACTGGATTAGTAATCTCATAACAAATAATAAAATCAACTTTAAATGTGCTCTGTGTAATGTAAATGACCAAGAAATATAACAATGTATCATTTATCTTCATCAAATATAACATTAATGTGTTTATCATTTTGGCTCCATTTATACCTTAATAGGGCAAAGTAACCTGGGAGATACAACTCATAAAATCCCAAATATTGAATATATATATATTTTGAATTTGAAAATATTTTTCTTAGGGCCTTAAGAGATGAGTGATAACATTAAATTATTTTTTGCAACTTATTTTCCACTCCTGCCTGTTTAGAATCAATAAAAACTCTGAATACCAAAGCATCTCAGTGTCATTCCAGTGTCATCTCTCTAAGTAATGATGGAAGAAGCAGAAGCAGAAGCTGCTCCTCCTGAGCTCTACTTTCCATATTGTCCACACTGACTGTGAATCAGAAGCAGCACAACAGCCACATCTGCAGCTTGTTGCTGAAAAGCTGCTCTGACAACATTCACAGCCCAATAAGCAGCACACTGACAGCAATGTAGTTGTGTTTGTGAGTCAGAGGAAATCTCAGGTTCCCACCATGTGAGTGAAGGACAGACTGCAGCACTGATAAAAATGAATTCCCAGCATCAGTGTGTCAGTGGAACTGAAGGTGAACTGTCTGAGAGCTGAACACTGACAGCACTTTGTTCTCTTCTGGCTCGATGATGACGGATAGAAATAAAGCCTTCATGAGATCTGCCACCTTCTTTTCTTGTGTCTTTGTTGCCTCCTCCTGTGCTGTTAGTTTGGAGGCCAGATTAATATCGGCGGCAGTCTTTTCTTTCAGTTGCTCTTTCCAGCTCTCTGCCTCTTTCAGAACTGACTGATATTCACTTTCTGCTGCTGCTGCTTTCAGAGTTTCACACAATCCTGCAGTGACAGACCTAAGTTATGGCGATCAAGAAAAAGCTTATTTTTTGTTTGTTAGAAATGGTCAGTATTCGAAATGGGTCAGAGGAAAGAGTTGTGTCTTCAGAGATCAATCTGTGCAATAATTCATGTCATCAACGACACGTCTGGCCTTTGTTTTGTTTCATCAAATGGTCCAAGGAACTTGTGCTTCTTTCCAGGTTAACTTTTAGCAACCCTGAGTCAATAATGTTATCGTTGTCGGCAGGATTCGAACCTACGCGGGGAGACCCCAATGGATTTCGAATCCATCGCCTTAACCTCTCGGCCACGACAACCACATACACATGTGCGTTCACCCTTAACATTCAATGCTTACAACTCACCATCTTCTTGAAGGACTTCAACTTCAACTCCTAAGACAGACCTAAGTTATGGTGATCAAGAAAAAGCTTAATTTTTTGTTTGTTAGAAATGGTCAGTCTTCGAAAAGGGTCAGAGGAAGGAGTTTTGTCTTCAGAGATCAGTCTGTGCAATAATTCATGTGATCAACGACACGTCTGGCCTTTGTTTTATTTCATCAAATGGTCAAAGGAACTTGTGCTTCTTTCCAGGTTAACTTTTCACAAACCCTGGGTCAATAATGTTATCGTTGTCGGCAGGACTTCAAATTCAAATTCAAATTCAAAAATACTTTATTTATCCCAGAGGGAAATTAAATGTTGATGTAACTCAATTAAATCAAGGAGTTATTATAGATGCTGATGGCTGTGGGCAGGAAAGATTTCCTGTAGCGGTCCGTTTTGCATCCAAACTGAAGAAGCCTTTGACTGAAGAGACTCTGTTTTCCGATAACAGTCTCATCGAGAGGATGTTCAGGGTTGTCCATAATTCTCTTGATTTTATGCAAAATCCTTCTTTGCATTATTGTCTCCAGAGGTTCCACAGTCGTCCCCAGAACAGAACCAGCCTTCCTTATCAGGTTGTTGAGTCTTTTTAGGTCCCTGCTTCTGATGCTGCTGCCCCAACAGATGACGCAAGAGGAAATGACGCTCTCAACAACAGACTTGTAGAATATCTGCAACATCTTGTTCCAAACCTTGAAGGACCTTAGCTTCCTCAAGAAGTACAGTCTGCTCTGTCCTTTCTTGTAGATGGCTTCACTGTTGTGTCTCCAGTCCAGTCTGTTGTCCAGATGAACACCAAGGTATTTATATTCCTCAACCACCTCCACTTCTTCTCCCATGATGGAAACAGGGTTTGATCTGACCCTGTTTCTCCTGAAATCTACAATCATCTCCTTTGTTTTGTTAACATTCAAGATGAGATGATTGTTCCCACACCATGCCACAAAGCGGTCCACCAGCTCTCTGTACTCAGCTTCTTGTCCATCTCTGATACACCCGACTACTGCAGAGTCATCTGAATATTTCTGTAGATGACAGGAGTCTGACTTGTACTGGAAGTCTGAAGTGTACAGAGTAAAAAGGAATGGTGAGAGTACAGTCCCCTGTGGTGCTCCTGTGCTGCTGATCACCTGGTTAGACACACAATTCTTCAGTCTGACAAACTGTGGTCTGTTTGTCAGGTAGTCATTAATCCAGGTGATTGTTGAGGCCTCCACCTGAGTCTTCTGGAGTTTCAGACGAAGCAGATCAGGCTGGATTGTGTTAAATGCACTGGAGAAATCAAAGAACATGATCCTCACAGTGCTGCCTGCTTTGTCCAGATGACAGTGGGTTTGTTGAAGCAGGTGTATGATAGCGTCTTCAACTCCAACTCCATGGCGATAAGCAAACTGCAGGGGGTCCTGATATGTGCTGGTTTGCTTACACAGGTGGGTCAACAGGAGTCTCTCCAGGACCTTCATGATGTGGGATGTCAGGGCAACAGGTCTGTAGTCATTGATGTCTGAAGGGTGAGTTTTCTTTGGTACCGGAACCAGACAGGATGTCTTCCACAACAGTGGTACCTTTTCTTGGGTCAAGCTAAGGTTGAAAAGGTGTTGCAGAATCCCACAGAGCTGCTCTGCACAGGCCTTCAGGACTCGGGGGCTGACACCATCTGGACCTGCAGCCTTGTTCCGGTTCAGTCTCTCCAACTGCCTCTTCACCTGACTTCTAGAAACAGAAAAGTGGGAGGGGGAGGCAAAGGGGACAGCAGCATCTCCTGATTGGGTTGAAGAACCTGCGCGGGGAGACCCCAATGGATTTCTAATCCATCGCCTTAACCTCTCGGCCACGACAACGACATACACGCTTGTTCACCTTTGACATGCAACGGTTACAAATCATCATTTTCATGAAGTACTTCAACTCCTAAGACAGACCTAAGTTATGGTGATCAAGAAAAAGCTATTTTTTGTTTGTTAGAAATTGTCAGTCTTCAATATGGGCCAGAGGAAGGAGTTGTGTCTTCAGAGATCAATCTGTGCAATAATTCATACGATCAACGACACGCCTGGCCTTTGTTTTATTTCATCAAATGGTCTAAGGAACTTGTGCTTCTTTCCTGGTTAACTTTTCGCAACCCTGGGTCAATAATGTCATTGTTGTCGGCAGGACTCAAACCTGCGCGGGGAGACTCCAATAGATTTCTCATCCATCGCCTTAACCTCTCGGCCACAACAACAACATGCATGCTTGTTCACCTTTGACATGCAACGGTTACAAATCATCATTTTCATGAAGTACTTCAACTCCTAAGACAGACCTAAGATATGGCGATCAAGAAAAAGCTTATTTTTTGTTTGTTAGAAATGGTCAGTCTTCGAAATGGGTCAGAGGAAGGAGCTGTCTCTTCAGAGATCAATATGTGCAGAAGTACATGTGATCAACGACATGTCTGGCCTTTGTTTTGTTCAATCAAATGGTCCAAGGAACTTGTGCTTCTTTCCAGGTTAACTTTTAGCAACCCTGAGTCAGTAAAGTTATCGTTGTTGGCAGGATTCAAACCTACGCTGGGAGACCCCAATGGATTTCAAATCCATCACCTTAACCTCTCGGCCATGACAACCACATACACGTGTGTGTTCACCCTTAACATTGAATGCTTACAAATCATCATCCTCATGAAGGACTTCAACTCCTGAGACAGACCTGTGTTATGGCGATCAAGAAAAATTTTGTTTTTTGTTTGTTAGAAATGGTCAGTCTTCGAAATGGGTCAGAGGAAGGAGCTGTCTCTTCAGAGATCAATCTGTGCAGAAGTTCATGTGATCAACGACACGTCTGGCCTTTGTTTTGTTTAATCAAACGGTCCAAGGAACTTGTGCTTCTTTCCAGGGGGGTATTCCTCGAAAGTAGCTAAAGAAAGCCAGGCTATAGCCGGAAAGCGCCGCTTGAACTAACGCCATCTCCCAATTAAGCCTCAAGTCGTTCCACGAAGATACTTTAGCCGCATCTCGGTGAGGCTAATCCAAGCGAGGCTTACATAGCCTAGCTAAGTGCGAGTGCACGAGGAACGTAAGAAGCCCTGACGAGTGGATGGTGGAAAAACGGAGATCTGTGTGAAAAGAAGAGCAAGACAAGCGCTGTTATTTTTTCGGCAGCTGAACAAATAATGCTTATGGAGCTGTATGAGGATTTTAAAAGTGTCATCACCAGAAATGGTAATACAGCTGCGATCAATAAAGCGAAGAAAACGGCATGACTAACAACTGCAGACAGACTAGGCACGTAAGTTATGAAAGTTTCATACCATTGTCAATTGTTAGACATTTATTTTACTGTCCTCATGTATTTATGCTCTCCTCTTTGTGTTATAATGTGTTTACATAAAGCATGCTGAATTGTCTCTGTATGAGATGTGCAGCACAAATATACTGGCCCTGCTCACTTTATTAATAACCCAATAATCGACATGCATCATCATACTTTGTGACTATATTATCGTGAGTGTGTGACCCAGATATTAACATTTCACTGTTACATCTCAACAGGAGCAATATTAACAGCCAAAAGCGTACCTGGCAGCAGGTGATGGTAAAGTACAGGAAAATATTTCAGAGTGGTAAGTAGCCTTTGAAGAAATGTGTTTGTCCAATAAAGAGAGCACCAAACTAGATATGGAATACAAGAAACTGAAAAGAAAATAGATCAAGCTAGAGATTATGAAACTGGAGAGGGATGTTAGTATAAATTCAGATAAAGGAGAATTTCGTGTTGTGAACTGTATTTAAATCGAGTTTTCTCTCCACAGCTTGAGAAACATGTAATAATAATTAAACAATTCAACACAACTTGAACTCAAACTTGTCATTATTGTACGGTTCATGCAACGTGTTAGAAATGTGTTTTTTACATTTATATTCACAGCCATGACCTAAACGTGTGGAAAGTTATAAATCATCTCTGTCCATTTAGCCTTCTTACACTTGCTCTGACTTAAACTGCTTCTGTGTCGATGCTAAATTATGAAAAGAAGTTCTAACTCAAAGGTCACAACAATAAGGATCAAAGGAAATATGTGTCCCTGTATAGGTCCCTCATTGTGTCAGGAGAAACTGAGTCCTTTCAGGCACTAGAACCTGCAGGGACTCAACGAAGAAAAGACTTGAGCCTGAAAAGTTGTCCACAAGACAAAATGTATAAAATATGGAGTACACTATTAATTTAAGATGGCTCTGTCAGAAGTCAGCCATGGTGCCTGAGAACTTTAAGCAATGAACCTGTATTTAATTTGGCCAAAGGTCATTTCTATCCGTGCCCTTGTTTTAGCATGTGCATGTGCATGTGCATGTGCATGTGCATGTGCATGTGCATGTGCATGTGCATGTGCATGTGCATGTGCATGTGCATGTGCATGTGCATGTGCATGCCCTTGTTCCTGGATCAGGATATAGCGTGAGGAGGTACGGCCAGCATGCATAGACTCTGTCCCCAAGCAGGACACCATTGAACTCTCCTGCAGAATAAGAGAAATGTTGCATGGATATACATGTGTTAAGACTTTAGGCAATTTGATGCAATATGTACCGTATATGGCTATCTATAATAAAGTATGACGAGCACTTTAAATTCCTTAAGATGACCTCTACACCTGACCTCTCATTACATTACCAAAATTCTGCCTATGCTACACCTTACTTCAAAAGTACACTCCTTCGGGTTAGTAAAATTCTTGCGCCTTGTGCAAACCTCTGTGCCAGTGAGGATGCTCGGAACATCCTAGAATCATGAACTGATCCCGGCCATTTAGCCTCAATGTTGGAAATGAAATCACCTCCATCACAGATCATCTGTATGCACGGAGGATAGGAGTCAATGACGAGGTTTCACAGGGCATAAATGTAAAATTGCTCAGCATTACTCAAAGGGGTTGATGTGGTATTTTTCAAAATGAGAAATCCAGTTCAGAGTCTATGGACAATTATCCCCAAGTGTACCTGTACATTTAGGATATGGAAAAATGTTCGGTTTACATAGTCAGCCTCCATGGGTCCAGCAGGGGCCTGGACAATGTGACAATGTTTAAATCCAGACTGAAAACAGTCACAATGACGTCATTTCCGCTTGCAGGCCTGGCGGGGAAATCACAATTTGAAGTGCTTTATGTCCCTCTCGGCACTTCGTCGTTTTTCATAGACCGGAAGGACATGGCAGCCTCCATAGAGCTTACCTGCTCTATGTAGATACAGAAAAGTTATTCTTCACTCAGGAGGATAAGTGAGATTTTTGACAGAGATCATTTTACACCAATGAGGACTAACTTGTGAATGAATATGTTGATTTGAGCTAATAAATGACTTAATTTATTACATAGTGTCCCTTTAAAGAAACGATAAAAGCTCTGAATACCAAAGCATGTCAGTGTCATTCCAGTGTCATCTCTCTAAGTAATGATGGAAGAAGCAGAAGCAGAAGCTGCTCCTCCTGAGCTCTACTCTGATATTCAGTTTCTGCTGCTGCTGGTGCTGGTTTCAGAGTTTCACACAATCCTGCAGTGACTCGGTTGCACTGCTTGAGCTCCTGCTCACACTTTTGACGGAGATGACGCTCACACGTCAAACAGTTTTGCACCTTCTTTAGTTTTTCCTCAGTCATGGAGCAGCCGCTCTCTGCTGCCACTCTTCTGTCTTTTTCTCCTGTCAGAAAGAAATGTTTCTTCAGCAGCTTTGTCCTGAGAACATCCATCCCATGCTATAAATAGCTGATCCTGTCATTCTTCTGTTGGTAAGAGTTCTGTCATTTCTCTGATCCATAATCTCGGTTGGCAGCAGAGGCGTTAGAGGGAATCCCCTCGGTTTGTGAAACTGGAAACTTCCACTTGACTCGAGGAACTACGGAGGCCTGGAGATGATCCTGCAGGAGCTGGACATCCTCTGAGTGAGGAGTCCCAGCTGCAGCAGAGACCTGGGATTGTTCTTTTTCCAACAGTTGCTGGGTTCCTCATAACTTTCCTTACTGCCAAAAGTAATGGGACACGTGTAGAAAACCTCGGGCAAATCGTCGTCTGCCATGTCACACCACTGAAGTGGAGGAGATGATTTCTTGCTTTGACTCATTTTGGTTGTTGTTTATGAGTAATTAAAATCACATTTTTTTAAGATAGCAAGTAAGCATTGTTTGTAAGTGCTTGTTAAAATGACTATTTAAGATAGTAATTAAGTGTTTTTTAGGCGATGTGAAAACCGTTTGCTGTGACTTTCAAATCTGCTTCAAAAACTGGACGGGTTTCTTCAGATAAACTCCTGACCAACTGTGAAAAAGCAGTGAAAATGTCTGGCCTGTATAAACTTTGTGATGTCAAACAAGATCAGAGATGACATCGATTGTGATGTCACTACAGTGATGACATCACAACTTTGTGAAGGCTTCTGTTCTGTCTCTTCCGGTCTGTGGTTCCAACCACAGATTCTGGATGGAACTGAAGTCCGGATTCCAGAATGTTGATTTGTGTTCTCTGTTAATCTCTGGACGACTTCAGCTGATTACTTCCTGTCACTGTCACGTTGGAAGGTCCACTTCTGCCAGTTTTTCAGCAGCCAGTATCATGTTTTCCACCAGCAGTGTTTTCCAAGACAGAATAATGTCAGTTTGTTTAAAATGTTGCCAAAATAAACTATTACAATTACAACAAATGTCATCTCAGCGCACTTCAGTAATAAAGTCCAATTCAGGCCAATTGGAGTTCAATTCATTGTAATTATAATCCAATTCATTCAATTCAGAATGAATCCAATTCATTCATACAGAGCAATTTAAAAACTATTTCCTCGCTAAGGAAACCAACAGATGGCACCGAACTGGCACTATTTCTAATTAGATAGAACTTTTTAATAGTTCTAAGATCATATCTTTCTGGTTTTATTTGCATTTTACAAAGAGTCCCGAGTAATTATGAAAGTGGGGTTTTAGTTTGAAGAAAAAGCCTCAAAATAAAGTGATTTTTAGGAGTATGCAGGGATTCATTTCCATCTAATGAACAGGTCAGTTATATTAAACAGTGGGCCGTGTGAGCAGCAATCAGGGGAGTAAGGAGTTCACAGATCATAGACAGAGGCAACCGTCCAACTATTCAAAGCTTTTAAAATGAGTAATAAAATCTGACAGGTAACCAGGGAAGGAAGTCCTTTAATCCTGGAAATATTCTCCAGGTGATAGTCGGCTGACTTCCTAACTGACCTGATCTGGCTGCTGAAGTTCAGCTCTGAGTCCATAATAACACCCAGATTCCTGCTTGGTTTGTGGTTTTTAACATCACAGCCTGAAGCTGAGCTCAGATTTTTAACAGCTGACAATGACCTCTGTTTTCTCTTTGTTTAGCTGCAGGAAGTTCTGGATCATCCGGTTGGTTATTTGTTGGAGGCTCTTTGCTGGGCCAGTTATTCCTCTGTGCCAGCAGCTGAGCACCAGTTCTGCCAAAACTAACAGGAAACATCATCCTGCACCGCTGGATTATCAACAAGTAACACTGACCAAGTCAGGAGATTAAAAAGGATGCAGAGGATAGGCAACCATCTCCTAAACTCGGGACTTGTGTTTGACACCAGTCTTTGAACTGCTGTGAGACCGTTGTTTCCTTCATTCGTTTTTCACCTTTTTTTCCAAAACTACTTATTCGAAAGGTGTAAAACATTAAAAGTACTGGGTTAAAGTTAGAAAAGCAACATGTTTAGAAAATAAAATACACTTTTGGGGGAAAAACTTGGCCAATAAGACCAGGAGCTCCTGACCTGTCTCATACATTTCAGTAAGAAATTGTACCAAAAAGGGCAAAACATGTCTCCTTTAAAGGACCAATAAGAGCTACATCTCAGACTCTACAGGCCTCAGTTAACTTGTTAAATATGTGAGTGGGTCGGTGTGAAAACTCAACATCTAGGCTGTTATTTCCAGCTTCTACGTTTAACTGAAATAGAAAATCTGAGAATTACGACAATTTGGGTAGAGCTATTTTACGACAGTAAAATATTTGGCAGTGACTAAGTGCCTTTAGCACAGACAGGAGGGTGGAGGCCAGAGGAGACAATGAGGCTGATACCAGAGCAACCAGATGAGCCTCCAGCGTCCACCTGTCCTGATAGTCCCTCACAAGCAGCTGTCTGTTGTTAGCACGTTAAGCTTTGATTGATCTGGGCTGGTCTGTGGCATTATTTATAAACCTTCACCCTTGCTGTTTCCTCTCATAGCTTGTTTTCACCATGACAGCTGCTGGGTTCTTCCTGAGGTATAAGCACAAGCTGCCTTTTACAGTTTTTGTTTGATTGATTGGAAACATTAGTTAATATTAGTGATGGCAAAACGAGGCTTTTTGAAGCATTGAATCATTTTGAATTGTGTCATAAAGTGGTTCACTACCCGAAGCTTCATTCAATTCCCTTGGGTGACATCTACTGGCGTAGCGATTGTTGCACCTTATGAAGCCCTGCGAATGTGATGCATATAATAACACGATAATAACACTTATGTATGCGTGTTGTACATATGGGTTTGTAGTACCTCATTAAAGATTGATTAATTTACCCATGAAATAATAATTTGCCCTCTCCGGGTCGGGAATGAGATCCTTCCCCAAGTGGAGGAGTTCAAGTATCTCGGGACCTTGTTCACGAGTGAGGGACGAATGCAGCGGGAGGTTGACAGGCGGATCGGTGCGCCATCAGCTGAGCCAGAAGGAGAAGCTCTCGATTTACCGGTCAATCTATGTTCCTATCCTCACCTATGGTCACGAGCTGTGGGTAGTGACCGAGAGAACGAGATCGCCAATACAAGCGGCCGAAATGAGTTTCCTCCGCAGGGTGTCTGGGCTCTCCCTTAAAGGCTGAGTTATACTTCTTTTAACTGCCCTTGCGCTTGCGTCTTGCGCGTATGTTAATGGCTCGAGACGTTTATGCTTCATTTTGCTTTGCCGGCGGTTGCGTGTGCTGCGTGGCGATTCACCACCAGGACAGTAGGTGGATAGGGTGAGAAGCTCGGTCATCCGGGAGGGGCTCAGAGTAGAACCGCTGCTCCTCTGCATCCAGAGGAGTCAGATGAGGTGGCTCGGGCATCTGGTTAGGATGCCTCCTGGACGCCTGGTGAGACACGTCCCACTGGGAGGAGACCCCGGGGAAGACCCCGGACACGTTGGATCTCTGGCAGGGGAACGCCTCGGGGTTCCCCCAGAAGAGCTGGAGGAAGTGGCCGGGGACAGGGACGTCTGGGTTTCTCTGCTTAAGCTGCTGCCCCCGCGACCCGACCCCCGGACCAGCGGAAGATGATGGATGGATGGATGGATGGAATAATAATTTAAAAACAATGGGAAAATTTTTGGTTTGTCATTCATATTTTCTTTGGGAGTGTGCTTGGTGTAATAAAGAGGGTGCTTGTGTTACTTCAGGTGTTTTTATTAAAGAAAAGTAATTTTTGCACAGTAGAAGGACTCAAACGGTTTCTTTTTTTTTTTTAGTCAATTTCTCCAGCTTTGGAAAATACTCTGTCACAGGGAACAGAGGAGGCTGATGTGCTGAAGGAACTGTTTGGGTCGAAATATTCCCACACTTTAGAACGCTTCCTCGATGGTTGCTCCATGAGAGAATAATCCAAAACTCTGAATATCAAAAAACGAGAGCTGTTCGTAACGTATAATACGTTTAGAACGGGGACATGAACCGGGGCTTCAGCCATCTTGAATACACTGAATATTGGTTAATATTGCATTCTTACTCTTTGCTGTACATAATTTCAGGGTTTCCCTCTTTGCCTTGTTGACTGCTGCTACATGGGGTTTTCCCACTAAAGGTGTGCTATCATCTGTTGTGGTAAAACATTACATGCTTGCTTGAATCCGCTTCTGCTAAACTTGTTCTCATGCACCCAGGTTCAAAATCAGCAGGCCAGAGCAGCAGCGACACAAGAGCTG
Source organism: Odontesthes bonariensis (assembly GCF_027942865.1). Lineage (NCBI taxonomy): Eukaryota > Metazoa > Chordata > Actinopteri > Atheriniformes > Atherinopsidae > Odontesthes > Odontesthes bonariensis. Next base: position 25,764,486 of record NC_134516.1, on the reverse strand, counting down.
CAGGTAATTTTGGCTCTTACCAGGGAGCAGCCGCTGGCCGCCCGGTGACCGTGCCCAACACTGCTTCCAGTGACGTTTATATGGCGACACCTGTGCAAGCCTCTGGTCTAAGTCAACCTGTTCTTAGGGCAGACCCAAGACTCAGCAGCTCTGGCTCCGTTGTGCCCGTGCAAATGGCTGTGCACGCTTCTGGTGTCCCACAGGCTGTTCAGACGGGTCCAGCATTGAGCAGCTTGAGCTCTGGCCTGCCTGCAACAGGATACTCTACTGTCACTTATGTGCCTGTTGACGTAGGATCTGAAGCTGGCGCTCTGCAACCTGGAGCTGCCCAATCTGGACCACAAGGTAAATCTTCTGCTTGGAGTGTAGATGGCCCAAAATATGTTTGGAAGCCTAAAGGTGTCTGTGTGTTTTCATGTAGCCACTAGCAAATCTTGCCGAGCTCTATTATGAAGCCGAAACCTGCTGTTTAGTTTGAATTAAAAAATAAAAATTCAGAACCTATGTATTAAAACACAAAATGATGCTCAGGTGTGTAATAATGGCTCCCTTCTGCTTGGAAGAAAGGCCCTTCACTTTAAGCGGCCTTACTGGGGCACCAAAGAGAAACCTGAGCATTACACCTGTGCTTCTCATTCAGTTTGCTCAATCTCTGTAGAGGGGGGGCTTTTAACTTTACGTCCTAGGAGACTGATGTCAACACTCTGTGCTATCAGAACTTCTGCTGTGAAAAGGACTAATGATGAAATGTCTCCACACAGAAACCCAGTGGGCTATTGCTCCCTCAGTCTTTGAGGATGCGTCAGCCCAAGCCCTCAGCCTCACTGACGTTCTCCCTGCAGCCCCTCTGTCACCACCTGGCCCTGTCCTCCAGTCAGGGGAGACCTCCAGTGTCACCAAGGAAGCTGAACTCGGGAATTACCAGCAGCAGACGGAGGAATTCGGCTACCCGGATGATCGCCAAGGGTCTGGACCGGGATCTGCAACCGTACTGGTGCCACGCTTAGGTGTGGGTGGATCTCCTAACTTTGACTACAGGCTTTTGTATGGCTTGTACCCCTCTGGAAGTTACAGCACCTTCAGCCAGCAGCATGAGAAGGGCAGAGACTACTTTCAGGATGTCCACTACTTGAAGGAGCATATTACTGACAGCCATGGTTCTGGGCAGCAGAAAAAGTTCTTCCCAAGTGCCCGCTAGAGCTGAACATGATGTGCAGAGGGTATGTTGGGAGTGGTACCTGCAAATGTCTTTATCTCAATGCTCTAACTAATCTGGTTCTGTTTCAGATTGGAAAGCTGAATCCAACGGCATAAGATTATTTTTAGTCTTTGAATAAAATCTTGTCAAATGATCTCGCTTCAGAATGATTGTCTAAGGGAAACAATGGCGCATCGAGAGGAGTCAGATGAGGTGGCTCGGGCATCTGGTGAGAATGCCTCCTGGACGCCTCCCCGGTGAGGTGTTCCGGGCCCGTCCCACTGGGAGGAGGCCCCGGGGAAGACCCAGGACACGTTGGAGAGACTATGTCTCTCGGCTGGCCTGGGAACGCCTCGGGCTCCCCCCAGAAGAGCTGGAGGAAGTGGCCGGGGACAGGGACGTCTGGGTCTCTTTGCTCAAGCTGCTGCCCCCGCGACCCGATCCCCGGACCAGCGGAAGATAATGGATGGATGGATGGATGGAATGGCCTGTGTACACCATCTGGGTTCAAGGCAAATAGCAGGCATCGCCTGTCATATTTGACTCGGACATTCTGCTTTTGGCTTCAAACATGGCTTCTCAAAGCTCTGCATCTTGAGAGGATTTGCTATGAAGGTGTTAAATAGTTGCACCCTCTGCTCAATGACTATAGCGATCAGCTACAGCATCCTTTACAGCCATTTCTCTACACCTGGACATGGCAGCCAGACACAACCCCTTCTACGCAGTGCATGCTTTAAATTGGGAAAACTTTGTGCCACCACGTATCTCCGGGCACAGATTGCTGAGTGCACGGTAGCCAACCTGAAGGCTTGCCAGACAAGCATTGGGCTTGAAATACTTGGCTGGATCCTCTTTAAATATTCTTCTGCAGTTAAGCCACAGCCAGTGCTGTCTTTGGCAGTCTTGTATGGTGACCTTGACTGGGTTTTTTCCCCAAACCCTGCAGACGGAATGCTGAAGTAATGGCTAGCCAGTAGATGATCATGATTTCTAATTTTGACAGCCCTAGTATCCATATACTAGGGCTGTCAAAATTGCTTTTGTTCAAATATTCCCTCTAAAAAAACAAACATTAAATCTGTATTTGCACATTGTCTGACGCACATACACATCGGGTGCATTGCATCTGCATCTGGGGGCTTTCAATCAGCCAGGCGACGACAGCATTGTGTCAATGGCAAGACAAACTACAACAAGGTAGTGTAAGTTTAAACCTATTTGACAATGTATTTGAGTTTAATATTATGCCATGTTCATTTGGATGAACATTTTCAAGATGTAACCTCATGTTGCTGGTGGTCGAATGATAAGCTAACCGTAGCTTCCGTACAACTTTAACTTGAGGCTCCAAAATTTGTCAAATGACCAAAATCTGAAGTATTTCCAGAAAGGACTTTTCATATTTGTGGGGGTTAAAATCACTTTCTCTGCGCCTGCAGTCGAGTTGGGCCCTGAACTTTCTGCCATCTTCACATAAGTCAACTTTCAGCAGTGACGCTTTACCAGAGTGCGACTCCTGTGACCTGTCCCTGACCCCGTCATGCAGTGTGCCGACTCAAGGCAGACGGCGGCTGCGCAGATGTTTTTCCACATTCGAATATTCATTTTCACCTTGTCTGTTTTTAAAACCTTTTTGAATATTTTTTGACAACCCTACCCTGTACCACTCTACTATTGTGCTTTAATAGGCAACTTGTTGCCTTTCCACTCTGTAATGGCAGGTTCTGCAGTTGTGCCAGAACATGCCTATTGATGTTGCATCCTCTGAATTTACAACTTCTAAATGGGAAGCCAAATTTCCTTGTTGGTATCCTGGGTAAGCTTTATCAAGTCCTTGTACAGTTGGAAGTGTACATGGTTTACTGAGTAAACGTGAAATCTTTCATTTGCTCTTCTGCTCTAACTCACTGAGCAAAGTATTGGTAGAACTAATGGTGCTCTCCCAGTACCCAGCTCCTCATCTAGCTTTCAAATTTCTATCCAGCAGTTTTTGCTCATAAATGGTCCAGGAATGATGTTGGAGCAACTCTCAGCGAGAGGATGCGTTGCTAATGCATTTAAGAAAAATAAATTTGATTTGAAGACTGGTTTGTCTATGAAAATATAAAAACAATTTTGAATTTTAAGCCTCCATAGATTCCTCAATTGGCCTGTTGGCCTTGTTTTAATGTGCTCTTTTCATGTCTTGTACACGGTTTGTTTTTATTGCGGAGTTAATATTTTACTGTTTTCTGCAAATGCTTTTATTAGTGTGGTCATTTTACAATCCTTGTGTTTTGTTTCATTCCATGTTTGTCCTTTTTAATTGCTATATCAAACATTACGAGTTACATTTTGCTTGAAAAATGCTCTATAAAGTCACAAGCCCTGCAAATCCCTGAGATGCTCTGAGAAAGTCTTAAAGGGGACATATTATGTTAAAATAACTTTTTGTTTTTCCCACCTGTGCTTTTAGAGCATGATTTGGGTGTCTGAAGTTTATATCTTTATATCACGAGTGTTTTGGGTATATCTGGAAGTGTGTTTACTGCATTAAATTGCACACCAGATGCCCAGGTTTTGATGACGGGAAGCAGCATCAAAGCTGAAAAAATGTGAACTTTAAATCTTACAGGATGTGAAATAAAATGTGCTGAAGAGCAGGATTTCTCCACACGTCAGTCATCATGATGTGAGTGCGACAGTAAGACTGTGTGATTGCAATGATCATCGTAGATTTGTCATATTCAGTTTCTAAAGAATTTGTTCCAAAAACCTTCCCGTGAAGTGATTTGATTGTAGGTCAGCGCCCGCTGTAGAGCGAAGAGATTCCTCTATTTTACCAAGAGTTGGCTTGAGAGGCTGCTGTTGAGCCTGCACATTGACTTCCCTGATGTGATTGTTCTCTGCAGCTGAAAATGGGACTCTCAGATAACTTAGTGTCTGTCAAAAGCCTCTGTTCCCTGTGTGTAGTTTTGTGTTCATTGTCACACAGAGAAATGAGGGAAGCTCAATTTGATGACATCCTCATAAACTGCATCTGTTCTAAACAGTATAGTTCTATTTTAGAAGTCAGAGTACAACAATAGATGTTTCTCCATCTATAAAAAGCTTGTTTGTGATCACTTCTCTCGCGTATGGCCACACAGCCCTGAACACGCCCAATCTCTGAAGCAACAGTCAGTTTTTGACACATTTTATTTTGCTTTTAATACATAATTGTGTTGTAATTTATTCTATCAACATATTTCCTTCACAGCAAGTTGTGTCCCTCAATACATGTGTAACGCTTTGACCAAAACCAACTCAACGTGCCATGAGAAAATACGACCAACGGGAAATGCCATCAAGCCATGTGCTAACTAACACAATGAAGGGACCAAAACTAAGTTCTTGTAATGTGTAAAATGCAATTAATCCCACAGCACTTTACACTATAAAGGTATATGTAGATGCGCACAGAAAAGTAAACAGCTGCACATAAGACGTCCCGGTTATCAGATTTGATACATTTTACTGATCTGAAATGCATGTAATTCTATCTTCTCCCAGCTTTCTATGTTAGACTGATTAAAGGAGAAGGCAGGGCAATTTTATTTATAGAGCACAATTTCTACACAAGGTAATTCAAAGTGCTTTACAGCTACATAAAATCACAAGAAGGCAATAAAATCATTAAAAAGAAATAAAAAATAAAAAAACCAGGTGAAGAGTGAAGAGTGCAGATAAAACACTTTCAGGTGTCATGCACAGCTAAACAGAACTGTTTTCAGCCTGGATTTAAACATTGTCAGAGTTGAGGCCTGTCTCACATCTTCTGGAAGACTGTTCCAGATTTTAGGGGCATAAAACTGAAACGCAGCCTCACCTTGTTTAGTCCTGACTCTGGGCACCAGCAGGAGACCCCTCCCTGAGGTTCTCAGAGCCAGAGTTGGTTCATATGGCTTTAACATGTCAGAGATGTACTTTGGCGCTTGACCATGAAGAGACTTGTACACAAGCAGAGCTGTTTTAAACTCTATTCTCTGAGCGGCAGGAAGCCAGTGCAGAGACCTGAGCACTGGACTAATATGGTCGTATTTCCTGGTTCTAGTCAGGACTCGAGCAGCAGCATTCTGGATGTACTGCAGCTGTCTTACAGCCCGTTTAGAGAGCCCAGTGAGCAGGCCGTTACAGTAGTCTAACCTGCTGGAGACAAACACATGGATCAGTCTCTCTAAGTCTGGTTTAGACACTATTCCTTTGATTCTGGCAATGTTTTTTAGATGGTAAAAAGCTGCTGATGTTACAGATTTAATGTGGCTGTTAAAGTTCAGGTCTGAGTCCAATATTACCTCGAGATTTCTAACTTGATAGTTAGGTTTTAGAGAGAGAGTCTCAAGGTGACTGATAACACTTTCTCTTTGTTTCTGTGGGCCACAGACAATGATTTCAGTTTTGTCTGAGTTTAGCTGGAGAAAATTGTTTTGCATCCACACACTGATTTGTTCGATGCAGCGACACAATGTATCTACAGGCCCGTGTTCTCCTGCCGTCAGTGACACGTAGATCTGAGTGTCATCTGCATAGTTGTGGTAGGACACATTATAGCTGCATATTAGCTGGCCTAATGGAAGCATGTACAGATTGAACAATACGGGTCCCAGGATTGACCCATGGGGAACCCCACAGGTCATAGCCATTTGGTCTGAGACACAGTTACCAATTTCAACAAAATATTTCCTGTCCTCCAGATAGGACTTGAAGCAGTTTAAAGCACAACCAGAGATTCCCCAGAGTCAGAAAAGTGCTGATATATTGGAATCCCATTAAAGACATGGTTGGTAATCCTGTTCAGAAACACATTTTGTAATACTGGGTGAAATGGATCGTCTATCCTGAGAGAAATCTATACAAGATGTATTTAGAAAAAGGGACGAAAATAATCAGACCTCTGTGGCAGCTGTAGGAATGAGAAAAAGCTGACAAAAACCAATCAGATGCCTCTGCTTTCTGCCTACGCCCCCCTCTATCGGCTCCCTGCTCCGTGTGCGCACGCGGTTCTACCGGCTTTGGATGAAGCACTGACGGAATGGGGAGGGGGGGGTGGAGCTTAGAGGAGGGGACACTTTCGAATCTTGCTAGCTCTCTCGCTAGCTCTCCAGGATTACCTACCATAGCTTTAATCATTGTTGATTTAAACAGAAAGTTTAAGGCATAATCTTAAAGGTAGAGAGGGTGTCAGCTTCCAGCTCCAAATTGATCATGTAGCTTTGCACCCAAGGGCATTTGAGTGCATCTTCCACATGTGTGCACTTCAGGTGGTAGAGTCAGGAAAACAAAAGCACAGGGGAGAGATTTAAGTCTTGTGTAGGATGAAAATCCCAACATGGGAAGATGCGACGATGCCATGTTTAGGACCTTGTCTGTATGAAGCACAGTGTCATAGCCCTCCAGCTGGTGTCCCAGGTGAGATGAACAAGGCCGCACACACAGAGGGCAAGTTGAGACTGTTGGTTTAGGGATGTATGGCTCTGATGAGGCACACAGAAGACACCAAGTGTTGCCAAGCAGACGAGGGGCAAGGCTACGTAGCATAAGCTAATGAGTCATATGCAATTAAAGCTTGGAAAAGGCCAGCGAGTGCAGATTTAACTGAGGCACCTCCATGAATAACATCAAGCCCTGATTTATGCAGAGATCACATGAATAGTGGAAATAAATCACAAAAACCACTTCCTGAGGTGGATCCAGTTCCTGCTCTTTATTCTTTCATCAGTTTTATGAACCATGTGGTGCTGTGGCTTAGTTAGTCAAAGTGCCTGTCTAGTAAACAGGAGATCCTGGGTTCAAATCCCAGCAGTGCCTGTGGTCCTTCAGAGCTAGCTATGACTTATCAAGTAACTGTCTTCACGTGATAAACGTCAAACTTTCATAGCTATAATTAGGTCTACATTATAATGCGGTTGTGTGTATCTGCATATTATGACCTCTTAATCCAGAGAAAAGCAGATGGTTTTGCGCTACCGCTTAACGGGCTGCTGTGCGCGCTCCCGCAGTGGCAAATCAGATTCTGACAGACAATCACTTTTTGCCACAACACCGGCACGAGAAAACTAGAGCACAGGGAATGGGGAGGCGAACATTGGGAAACAAAGGCAAGATAAGAACACAGAAAAACTTGCACTGGAGTCGGCTTAATTACCACGAGGAGATTTAGTCGAAGGAGAAGTTTGTCTCTCCTGTGTGAAAGAGCTGGATACATGCCTTTGAGCTTGTATTGAACAATTTTTTCACATTATTTATTATTATTCAAGTAGTGGACATCCTGAAAGTTTAAATAAAGACTTAATAAAATTCATAGATATCCGTAAAATCTCAACTATTAGCACACAAATGATGACATCACCTCATTTGCATAATTAACGCTGGCATAACTCCAGGTCCTAAAAAGTAAGCACAGACTACAGAATATATGGGGATGGGCGTCTTAATGGCAAATTATATTTTCACAAGAAACAGAACATATTATTTGGAAAGGAGGACGTTTCAAAATTTTGTTAAAGGGGATAGAGAATCAAAATCATCTTTTTCACGTTTTTGGTGTTATTTCTGAGTCTCCCCACTGTGGGGAGCACACACGAAGCGTCAGCAAGTGTCAGAACCTCTTTTTCAAGTACTCCCCTTTTTTGAATTGCCCCCAGAAAAAGTGCCAATCCGTGTTTGTGCCAACTCATCTTCTTTCCAGAACACAACCATGACAGCACACACCTGAAGGTTCCACCGAGATTTGAACTCTGATCACTGGATTCAGAGTCCAGACCTTTACACCATGGAACCCCTTCCACAGTCAATTTACGCTCTCAGTCATGCAAATGCTTGACAATGAAAGGGTTTTAGCACCGTGATTTTTTTTTATCAATTTTTCAGTTATACTCTTACAGCTTGTATTCTCAGAATTGGCACGACAGTCAAGCAACACATTCTGTATCTTTGCTGGTCAAAGGTTAGAATCCGCCTGTCAAGCGGAGGAACAGGATTCGATTCCTTGACGGAAGGCTGCCATTTTTGCTCAGCAGCTTGGGGTTTGACAAAGTCCGTTTCAAACAACAGCATCGGAAAATCTTTTTAAAACCTGAAAAAATTGACTTTACATGTCAAGAATAGCAGATGAGGCTCCCCTCCTATCCATAATTATGAATATGTTGATGTTGCTATCATTAACTTGCAGTCATACATCTTCACACAAGGATGAAATAAATAAAGGAGGAGCAAGTAATGTTTCCGCCCAGTTTCGAACTGAGGACCTTTCGCGTGTTAGGCGAACGTGATAACCGCTACACTACGGAAACTGAAGCCATGCCTATTCACTAGTGTTCCTGAAGCCAAAGAATGAGGTAAGTTTTCCCAAATTTTGTTGCAAGCGGAAAGAGTTTGTGGAGTCGCAACAAATTGAGTCAGAAGTGGGATTGTAACACACTCCTGTTGGAGAGCATGGATAAATAGAAGCATCGTAAATGAATATGCAAGAGGAAACCAAAAAAGATTCAACTAGCAACACAGAGGTGTGACGTCACATACCACAGATCCTCTCAGCTGGAATCGTGCACTCTGGTGTCCTTTCACAACTGACTAGCCTACTCAACTCATCTTCTTTCCAGAACACAACCATGACAGCACACACCTGAAGGTTCCACCGAGATTTGAACTCGGATCACTGGATTCAGAGTCCAGAGTGCTGACCTTTACACCATGGAACCCCTTCCACAGTCAATTTACGCTCTCATTCATGCAAATGCTTGACAATGAAAGGGTTTTAACGACGTGATTTTTTTTGACAATTTTTCAGTGATACTCTTACAGCTTGTATTCTCAGAATTGGCACGACAGTCAAGCAACACATTCTGTATCTTCTTCAATGGTCAAAGGTTAGAATCCGCCAGTCAAGCGGAGGAACAGGGTTCGATTCCTTTACCGAAGGCTCCCATTTTCACTCAGCAGCTAGGGATTCGCCAAAGTCCGTTTCACACCATAGCATCAGAAAATCTTTTGAAAACCTGCAAAAATTGACTTTACATGTCAAGAATAGCAGATGAGGCTCCCCTCCTATCCATAATTATGAATATGTTGATGTTGCGATCATTAACGTGCAGTCATACATCTTCACACAAGGATGAAATAAATAAAGGAGGAGCAAGTAATGTTTCCGCCCAGTTTCGAACTGAGGACCTTTCGCGTGTTAGGCAAAAGTGATAACCACTACACTACGGAAACTGGTATCATGCCTAATCACTAGTGTTCCTGAAGCCAAAGAATGAGGTGTTTTCCCAAATTTTGTTGCTTGCGGAAAGAGATTTTGGAGTCGCAACAAATTGAGTCAGAAGTGGGATTGTAACACTCTCCTGTGGGAGAGCATGGATAAATGGAAGCATCGTAAATGAATATGCAAGAGGAAACTAAAAAAGATTCAACTAGCAACACAGAGGTGTGACGTCACATACCACTGATCCTCTCAGCTGGAATTGATCAATCGTGCACTCTGGTGTCATTTCACAAGTGACTAGCCTACTCAACTCATCTTCTTTCCAGAACGCAACCATGACAGCACACACCTGAAGGTTCCACCGAGATTTGAACTCGTATCAATGGATTCAGAGTCCAGAGTGCTGACCGTTACACCATGGAACCCCTTCCACGGTCAATTTACGCTCTCAGTCATGCAAATGCTTGACAATGAAAGGATTTTAGCAACGTGATTTTTTTTTGTCAATTTTTCAGTGATACTCTTACAGCTTGTATTCTCAGAATTGGAACGACAGTCAAGCAATACATTCTGTATCTTCTTCAATGGTCAAAGGTTAGAATCCGCCTGTCAAGCAGAAGGAACAGGGTTCGATTCCTTGACGGAAGGCTCCCATTTTCGCTCAGCAGCTTTGGGTTTGCCAAAGTCCGTTTCAAACAACAGCATCAGAAAATCTTTTTAAAACCTGAAAAAATTGACTTTACATGTCAAGAATAGCAGATGAGGCTCCCCTCCTATCCATAATTATGAATATGTTGATGTTGCTATCATAAACGTGCAGTCATACATCTTCACACAAGGATGAAATAAATAAAGTAGGAGCAAGTAATGTTTCCGCCCAGTTTCGAACTGAGGACCTTTCGCGTGTGAGGAGAACGTGATAACCACTACACTACGGAAACTGGAGCCATGGCTATTCACTAGTGTTCCGGAAACCAAAGAATGAGGTAAGTTTTCCCAAATTTTGTTGCTCGCGGAAAGAGTTTGTGGAGTCGCAACAAATTGAGTCAGAAGTGGGATTGTAACACACTCCTGTGGGAGAGCATGGATAAATAGAAGCATCGTAAATGAATATGAGAGAGGAAACCAAAAAAGATTCAACTAGCAACACAGAGGTGTGACGTCACATACCACAGATCCTCTCAGCTGCAATTCAGCACTCTGGTGTCATTTCACAACTGACTAGCCTACTCAACTCATCTTCTTTCCAGAATGCAACCATGACAGCACAAACCTGAAGGTTCCACTGAGATTTGAACTCTGATCACTGGATTCAGAGTCCAGAGTGCTGACCTTTACACCATGGAACCCCTTCCACAGTCAATTTACGCTCTCAGTCATGTAAAGGCTTGACAATGAAAGGGTTTCAGCGACGTGATTTTTTTTGTCAATTTTTCAGTGATACTCTTACAGCTTGTATTCTCAGAATTGGCACGACAGTCAAGCAACACATTCTGTATCTTCTTCAATGGTCAAAGGTTAGAATCCGCCAGTCAAGCGGAGGAACAGGGTTCGATTCCTTGACCGAAGGTTGCCATTTTCGTTCAGCAGCTAGGGATTCGCCAAAGTCCATTTCACACCATAGCATGAGAAAATCTTTTGAAAACCTGCAAAAATTGACTTTACATGTCAAGAATAGCAGATGAGGCTCCCCTCCTGTCCATAATTATGAATATGTTAATGTTGCTATCATTAACGTGCAGTCATACATCTTCACACAAGGATGAAATAAATAAAGGAGGAGCAAGTAATGTTTCCGCCCAGTTTCGAACTGAGGACCTTTCGCGTGTGAGGCGAACGTGATAACCGCTACACTACAGAAACTGAAGCCATGCCTATTCACTAGTGTTCCGGAAGCCAAAGAATGAGGTAAGTTTTCCCAAATTTTGTTGCTAGCGGAAAGAGTTTGTGGAGTCGCAACAAATTGAGTCAGAAGTGGGATTGTAACACACACCTCTGGGAGAGCATGGATAAATAGAAGCATCGTTAATGAACATGCAAGAGGAAACCAAAAAAGATTCAACTAGCAACCCAGAGGTGTGACGTCACATACCACAGATCCTCTCAGCTGGAATTGATCAATCGTGCAATCTAGTGTCATTTGACAGGTCTACTCAACTCATCTTCTTTCCAGAACTCAACCATGACAGCACACACCTGAAGGTTCCACCGAGATTTGAAATCTGATCACTGGATTCAGAGTCCAGAGTGCTGACCTTTACACCATGGAACCCCTTCCACAGTCAATTTACGCTCTCAGTCATGCAAATGCTTGACAATGAAAGGGTTTTAGCAACATGTTTTTTTGTCAATTTTTCAGTGATACTCTTACAGCTTGTATTCTCAGAATTGGCACGACAGTCAAGCAACACATTCTGTATCTTTGCTGGTCAAAGGTTAGAATCTGCCTGTCAAGCGGAGGAACAGGGTTCGATTCCTTGACGGAAGGCTGCCATTTTAGCTCAGCAGCTAGGGGTTTGCCAAAGTCCGTTTCAAACAACAGCATCGGAAAATCTTTTTAAAACCTGAAAAAATTGACTTTACATGTCAAGAATAGCAGATGAGGCTCCCCTCCTGTCCATAATTATGAATATGTTGATGTTGCTATCATTAACGTGCAGTCATACATCTTCACACAAGGATGAAATAAATAATGGAGGAGCAAGTAATGTTTCCGCCCAGTTTCGAACTGAGGACCTTTCGCGTGTGAGGCGAATGTGATAACCACTACACTACGGAAACTGAAGCCATGCCTATTCACTAGTGTTCCGGAAGCCAAAGAATGAGGTAAGTTTTCCCAAATTTTGTTGCAAGCGGAAAGAGTTTGTGGAGTCGCAACAAATTGAGTCAGAAATGGGATTGTAACACACTCCTGCGGGAGAGCATGGATAAATAGAAGCTTCGTAAATGAATATGAGAGAAGAAACCAAAAAAGATTCAACTAGCAACACAGAGGTGTGACATCATATACCACAGATCCTCTCAGCTGCAATTGAGCACTCTGGTGTCCTTTCACAAGTGACTAGCCTACTCAACTCATCTTCTTTCCAGAACACAACCATGACAGCACAAACCTGAAGGTTCCACCGAGATTTGAACTCGGATCACTGGATTCAGAGTCCAGAGTGCTGACCTTTACACCATGGAACCCCTTCCACAGTCAATTTATGCTCTCAGTCATGCAAATGCTGGACAATGAAAGGGTTTTAGCAACGTGTTTTTTTGTCAATTTTTCAGTGATACTCTTACAGCTTGTATTCTCAGAATTGGCACGACAGTCAAGCAACACATTCTGTATCTTCTTCAATGGTCAAAGGTTAGAATCTGCCTGTCAAGCGGAGGAACAGGGTTCGATTCCTTGACCGAAGGTTGCCATTTTCGCTCAGCAGCTAGGTATTCGCCAAAGTCCGTTTCAAACAACAGCATCGGAAAATCTTTTTAAAACCTGAAAAAATTGACTTTACATGTCAAGAATAGCAGATGAGGCTCCCCTCCTATCCATAATTATGTATATGTTGATGTTGATATCATTAACGTGCAGTCATACATCTTCACACAAGGATGAAATAAATAAAGGAGGAGCAAGTAATGTTTCCGCCCAGTTTCGAACTGAGGACCTTTCGCGTGTTAGGCGAACGTGATAACCACTACACTACGGAAAGTGGCACCATACCTATTCACTAGTGTTCCGGAAGCCAAAGAATGAGGTAAGTTTTCCAAAATTTTGTTGCTTGCGGAAAGAGTTTGAGGAGTTGCAACAAATTGAGTCAGAAGTGGGATTGTAACACACTCCTCTGGGAGAGCATGGATAAATAGAAGCATCGTAAATGAATATGCAAGAGGAAACCAAAAAAGATTCAACTAGCAACACAGAGGTGTGACGTCATATACCACAGATCCTCTCAGCTGGAATTGAGCACTCTGGTGTCCTTTCACAAGTGACTAGCCTACTCAACTCATCTTCTTTCCAGAACACAACCATGACAGCACAAACCTGGAGGTTCCACCGAGATTTGAACTCGGATCACTGGATTCAGAGTCCAGAGTGCTGACCTTTACACCATGGAACCCCTTCCACAGTCAATTTATGCTCTCAGTCATGCAAATGCTTGACAATGAAAGGGTTTTAACGACGTGATTTTTTTTGTCAATTTTTCAGTGATACTCTTATAGCTTGTATTCTCAGAATTGGCACGACAGTCAAGCAACACATTCTGTATCTTCTTCAATGGTCAAAGGTTAGAATCCGCCTGTCAAGCGGAGGAACAGGGTTTGATTCCTTGACCGAAGGCTGCCATTTTCGCTCAGCAGCTAGGGATTCGCCAAAGTCCGTTTCACACCATAGCATCAGAAAATCTTTTGAAAACCTGCAAAAATTGACTTTACATGTCAAGAATAGCAGATGAGGCTCCCCTCCTATCCATAATTATGAATATGTTGATGTTGCTATCATTAACGTGCAGTCATACATCTTCACACAAGGATGAAATAAATAAAGGAGGAGCAAGTAATGTTTCCGCCCAGTTTCCGCCCAGTTTCGAGCATGGATAAATGGAAGCATCGTAAATGAATATGCAAGAAGAAACCAAAAAAAATTCAATGAGCAACACAGAGGTGTGATGTCACATACCCTCTCAGCTGGAATTGAGCACTCTGGTGTCATTTGGCAACTGACTAGCCTACTCAACTCATCTTCTTTTCAGAACGCAACCATGACAGCACACACCTGAAGGTTCCACCGAGATTTGAACTCCGATCACTGGATTCAGAGTCCAGAGTGCTGACCTTTACACCATGGAACCCCTTCCACAGTCAATTTACGCTCTCAGTCATGTAAAGGCTTGACAATTCGCTGGTCAAAGGTTAGAATCCGCCTGTCAAGCGGAGGAACAGGGTTCGATTCCTTGATGGAAGGCTGCCATGTGATTGCTGCTGCTTGTGCTTTTTTGTTTGTGTGTTTGTTCTCTGCTTGTCTGTTTACAGGTGCTCCTGCTGCCTCTAAGGCTGGATTCCCCACAAAAGCCTTGGATTGTCTTCAGTTTTGTTTTTACAGGTATAGCAGCTGGTTTTCTGATTTTTCATTGTTTTCTATGTTTGTCTCTTCATATTTCTGTTCCTTTTTTTCCCTTCTTCGCTCTCCCTCTCTCTCTGTCCCCCGGTCCGGTTCGGCACTATCACACTATCACATCATGTTAAGTATTGTAACAAAAATAAATAAATAAAAATAAGGAGTTGATGGAGGGGGCTGCACGGTGGTGTGGTGGTTAGCACAGTCGCCTCACAGCAAGAAGGTTCTAGGTTCAACACCCAGCCGGGGCCTTTCTGTGTTGAGTCTGCATGTTCTCCCCGTGTATGCGTGGGTTCTCTCCAGGTACTCCGGCTTTCTCCCACTGTCCAAAAAATTGTGTGAGTGTGAGTGTGCATGGTTGTTTGTCTCTATGTGGCCCTGGGATGGACTGGCGGCCTGTCCAGGGTGTACCCCGCCTCTCGCCCATTGACTGCTGGGATAGGCTCCAGCCCCCCCCCCCTGCGACCCGACCGACGGTATAGATAATGGATGGATGGAAGGAGTTGATGGGCATCAAGGGGAGCTTTACATTCATAAAGCTTCCCTTGGTATAGCAAATGTGTTTGGCATAAACGGTATTCAGATTACAATTCTGCTGCCATAATGCTGGACAGGACAAGGGGTTTAAAAAAAAAAAAAGAAGTGAGTGCTCATCAAACACAGCTCCAAAGCAGTCCCCAGGTCAGAGCCAGCCTTCTTTAGCAGTTTGCTCAGTTCCTTTGAGTCGCTGGCTCTGATGCTGCTGCCACAGCAGATGGTGCTGAAGAAAGATGGCACTCTGCACCACAGACTTATAAGAGATATGCAACAGGTAAACTCCCAGGTGTTCCTCAGCCACCTCTTCTCCTGGGATGGAGACGCTTATTGGTGCTCCTCCTAAAATCAGCAGCTGAGGTGATTATTCCCACACCAGGCCACACAGTGGTTGCCCACCTCCCTGCCTCTTGTCCTTCCTTCCCTGGTTACCTGTCAGATTTAAAAAAAAAAAACTGACATTATTCTGTCTTGGGAAACACTGCTGGTGGAAAACATGATACTGGCTGCTGAAAAACTGGCAGAAGTGGACCTTCCAACATGACAGTGACAGGAAGTAATCAGCTGAAGTCGTCCAGAGATTAACAGAGAACACAAATCAACATTCTGGAATCCGGACTTCACTTCCATCCAGAATCTGTGGTTGGAACCACAGACCAGAAGAGACAGAACAGAAGCCTTCACAAAGTTGTGATGTCATCACTGTGGTGACATCACAATCCATGTCATCTCTGATCTTGTATGACATCACAAAGTTTATACAGGCCAGACATTTTCACTGCTTTTTCACAGCTGGTCAGGAGTTTATCTGAAGAAACACGTCCAGTTTTTGAAGCAGATTTGAAAGTCACAGCAAACGGTTTTCACATCACCTAAAAAACACTTAATTAGTATCTTAAATAGTCATTTTAACAAGCACTTAGAAACAACGCTTACTTACTATCTTAAAAAGTCTTTTTTTTTTAAGTACTTAGAAACAACAAGCAAAACAAGAACTGCGAGCAGTGATAACGGCCCTCGCAGCCAAGCGCAGCTCCGGCCTTGCGACCGCCTGACCGCCGGCACCGCCGCCCCGACGTGGTCACCGACGTGGTCACGCGTCTCCCGCGCCCGTCCACCGGGCGGAGCGTGCGACGAATCTCCCAAATCGTCTTCAGTCCACGACAGTACGACACCAGTGGCACGTGTTCAAAGTTGAAGCGACATCTCACCTTCCAGACAGGAGTTACTGTGACTTCCTGTTTTGTGTTGGGGCGGGGTCTAGCGACGTCACAAATGTATGACGCCAACGTGTCAAGCGCCTTTCCGTAATGATGCACAAAAAACACGGTGCAGATCTGATGATGTCTCAAGGAGATATAGCTGTTTAAATGATCTAGGGGGCGCAGTGGAGTCACACTCCAATATAATCCTATTGGGCTCTTTAGAGGTTAACAAAGGTCATTCATATCTAGTGTGGTGCAAATCGGATGATGCGTGTGAGATTTAGAGCCGAACGTATGCAAACGGCGAGGGATTGGAATGTGCCATTCTGCCACGCCCACACTATTTTGTAGGTCCTGACAAGACGTACAGGTGTGCTGAGTTTCATGATTGTCGGTGAAAGCATGGCTTGGAGCTGATGTTTTTATAGTTTCTAGGGGGCGCTGTGGAGGCATTAGGCCACGCCCATCAAATATTGGACTAAACACCTGTTGGGGGGTGGATTAGGATCGATCCCAGTGAGTTTGGTGCACCTCAGCTCAAAACTGTAGAATTTAGAGCCAAACGTATGGTAACGGCGTGATGTCTGACTTCACCAAGCCGCCAGAGCCACGCCTTCAACTGAAAACTGTTGGTGCTTTAAAGCAAGTGAGACCAACTTGTTATCTGTATTCTGACACAAGATCATGTTGATTAGGTGAAGGGGGCCAGAGATGGAGCTTTCCAAGGAAAAAACGTGACTTCCTGTTCTGAGGGGGCGGGGCTTATATGACGTCATCATTTGACCACATAGGATTGACATGCATCCAACATGTATGACTCATACCAAGTTTGGTGCAGATTGAACTTTTTACGTGAAAGTTATAGCGTTTCGTTTACACTGGCGAGTACGCCAAGTTCGCCGCTTGGCCAAGCCCCCTTAACATGCTCAAAAACTCAAACTTTCTGATAACTTTTGTTCCCCCATCCCTTAACTGCATACCGACCAAAGATGAAGTCCGTAGCTCAAAATCCCTGGGGCGTGAAAATTTTCCTGCGAGGTGTGTAAATATGAAAAATGGCCAAAATTTGCCCTTTAACCCAAAATGGCCGCCTCCTTGTACGTTTTACAGCATACCTCCAAGAGACTTTTGTTCTTGATTTGAGGCGATCTACATACATACCGAGTTTCAGCTCTCTACGACGTACGGTTCGGTCTATCTCACGTTAGGTGGCGCTATAGAGCAGTTATGCAACGCCCACTTTCGAGTACATTAAAATCATGCGATTTCACGCGGGGGACAATTTTGGGTAAAGTTTGGTGAGTTTTCGAATACGTTCAGGCCCCCCCATTCGCGATTCCGCGTGGAGAAGAAGTAAGAAGCCGGAATAAAAATAATAGTGAAATCCTTCAGATACAATAGGCCTTCGCAGCGCTTAGCTGCTCGGGCCTAATGAGTCAAACCAAGAAATCATCTCCTCCACTTCAGTGGTGTGACATGGCAGACGACGATTTGCCCGAGGGTTTCTACACGTGTCCCATTACTTTTGGCAGTAAGGAAAGTTATGAGGAACCCAGCAACTGTTGGAAAAAGAACAATCCGAGGTCTCTGCTGCAGCTGGGACTCCTCACTCAGAGGATGTCCAGCTCCTGCAGGATCATCTCCAGGCCTCCGTAGTTCCTCCAGTCAAGTGGAAGTTTCCAGTTTCACAAACCGAGGGGATTCCCTCTAACGCCTCTGCTGCCGACCGAGATTATGGATCAGAGAAATGACAGAACTCTGACCGACAGAAGAATGGCAAGATCAGCTATTTATAGCATGGGATGGATATTCTGAGGACAAAGCTGCTGAAGAAACATTTCTTTCTGACAGGAGAAAAAGACAGAAGAGTGGCAGCAGAGAGCGGCTGCTCCATGACTGAGGAAAAACTAAAGAAGGTGGAAAACTGTTTGACGTGTGAGCGGCATCTCCGTCAAAAGTGTGAGCAGGAGCTCAAGCAGTGCAACCGAGTCACTGCAGGATTGTGTGAAACTCTGAAAGCAGCAGCAGCAGAAACTGAATATCAGTCAGTTCTGAAAGAGGCAGAGAGCTGGAAAGAGCAACTGAAAGAAAAGAGCCACGTTGGTGGAGCGGAACTCTCTCTTAGATTAGCCAGAACTATCGAGAAAAGCCAGGCTTTCTGCGAATCCAGCTTCGTGGAACACCCCTCAGGACTTCCAAAACTTCCAGACTTCCGAACTGAGTTTCAGTTCCTGCTCTTTATTCTTTCATCAGTTTTATGAACCATGTGGCGCTGTGGCTTAGTTGGTCAAAGTGCCTGTCTAGTAAACAGGAGATCCTGGGTTCAAATCCCAGCAGTGCCTTAAGGTGTTATTATGTACATCAACATGGTGCCATAACTGTTTACAGCAGTGCTTCGGGAGCGCTGGACTTCCAAAACAGTCTGTACTTGGAGGCACTTCATCTCATGGCTTTAAATATTCTTGAGGTACAGAAGATGGAACTGGGACTATATCCAATGTTTTCACATATAGAGATAATTTGAAAAACATCAAGCCCTGATTTATGCAGAGATCACATGAATATTGGTAATAAATCACACAAAACCACTTCCTGAGGTGGATCCAGTTCCTGCTCTTTATTCTTTAATCAGTTTTATGAACCATGTGGCGCTGTGGCTTAGTTAGTCAAAGTGCCTGTCTTGTAAACAGGAGATCCTGTGTTCAAATCCCAGCAGTGCCTTCAGAGCTAGCTATGACTTAGCATATAAAACAGCTTATTGTCAGCTTTATACTAAATCCTTTTCACTGGTACACTTAAAGCTGTCGTCGGCAACTTTTTTTTAGTCTTATTAGCTTGAACTGTCATGGGATTCTGGAAGTAGAATATTAAATAGGCTGTTTAGGAAAAATCCCGAATTCTGTAGCTCCCTCTGAAGCCTGTAATCGTGCTTGCGAAAATCGAGCGCTCCCGGCTGTTTTTAACCAATCACGTTAGGTTTACTATTGATCTATTATCTGAGCAGAACAGTCACCAACCACGTCTTCCATGCTGAGCGTGAGTCTGCCCCCAGCTTGTGTGCGCGCACACTGGTGTGAACTCATGTGCACAACCTCGTCCACAGAGGGGGAGGGACCTGAAAGTTGTATCAGTTCGAATTTTCCGACTTTAGACTCGGAATTTTGAAAACCTGCCAACGGCAGCTTTAATGAAAGTGCGTATAAATAGCACACACCTTTTAAAGTCTCATTTATGCCTTTTTTATACTTTCAGAGTGTAATTTTCCTCCGTTCACATAACAAGTCAAATGGTTAGGGTACAGTACGGTGGAGGTTCTCCTCCTGTCACACTACATAATATCAAAATGAACGTACAAACCGTGAAATAGTCAGAGTTAGAGTAAAAGCTGAGGGCAGGACGTCATTTCCTTGAAATATGTAGCGGAAAATAATACGCAAAAGCATAAAAAAGCCTTGTAAAAACACAGTAAATGACTTGGCGTGTAATAAGTACACCGCTTCATGAGATCTGGCTGTAACTGGTGAAAGTGACTTCCTCATGAACACCAGGGTCTGAGTTGAAAACCCAACAATATCTGCAAAATATGATGAAGTTTTGAACCAATTGGAGGCACTTCTACTCATGACTTTAACTATTCTTCAGGTACAGAATCACAAAAACCACTTCCTGAGGTGGATCCAGTTCCTGCTCTTTATTCTTTCATCAGTTTTATGAACCATGTGGCGCTGTGGCTTAGTTGGTCAAAGTGCCTGTCTAGTAAACAGGAGATCCTGGGTTCAAATCCCAGCAGTGCCTTAAAGGGATATGCCACCCCCAGGCCAAATTAAGTGTATCCCCGCATTCCCGGGACATAAATAAGTGTGTGGGAGCGTTTTCCTGTCCACCCAGGCATTGTCCGAATCTCACAGCACTGACCACTGCTTTGTTGCGCGTAATATCACAGCATACATACAAGCAAGCGTCGCCAGCGTCGCCACTCGAAATATTTCACCCAACGTGAATTAATTTACTTGATTTACCTTCTAATTACTGTGTGAGTGGTGTACTTTCACTTCAAGTGCAAATTACTGTGTAAATCAACACGCAAGGCTTGTTTTGGTCATGTCGGGTTGAGAACTAGTTTTCGGTGCGGAAGATACAGCCGAAGCACACTCCCCGCTACATCTTTGGGAATCCCCACCCCCGCTTTCCTCAAACAAACCAGCGTGAAGCAGCCAGGGGGGGGATTCCCCATGACGTAGCGGGGAGCGTGCTTCGGCTGTATCTTCCGCACCGAAAACTAGTTCTCAACCCGACATGACCAAAACAAGCCTTGCGTGTTGATTTACACAGTAATTTGCACTCGATGTGAAAGTACACCACTCACACAGTAATTAGAAGGTAAATCAAGTAAATTAATTCACGTTGGGTGAAATATTTCGAGTGGCGACGCTGGCGACGCTTGCTTGTATGTATGCTGTGATATTACGTGCAACAAAGCAGTGGTCAGTGCTGTGAGATTCGGACAATGCCTGGGTCGCCAGGAAAACGCTCCCACACACTTATTTATGTCCCGGGAATGCGGGGATACACTTAATTTGGCCTGGGGGTGGCATATCCCTTTAAGGTGTTATTATGTACATCAACATGGTGCCATAACTGTTTACAGCAGTGCTTCAGGAGTGCTGGACTTCCAAAACAGTCTGTACTTGGAGGCACTTCATCTCATGGCTTTAATCAGTGCTTCTCAAAGTGTGGGGCCTAGCTGTTCAGCTGGTCCTTCAATGGCATCATGAGTGTAATTAATAAAACGCTGTTGCTTATAAAAAAGATAATTGATCCCGTGCACAACCTCGTCCACAGAGGGGGAGGGGTTTGGGGGGCGATTCGGAGCTTGTTAGAGGTTGGGGGAGGGACCTGAAAGTTGTATCACTTCGAATTTTCCGACTTTAGACTCGTAATTTTGAAAACTTGCCGACTGCAGCTTTAAAGAGTATTGACATCAGATGTGGTATGGAGGTGAGGGGTGGCTGTCCCTATACAGAGAGTCACAAGACAGAGCCTGAAATAACCACCTTTCCATGTGGACTTTTATTCCTAAACCCGACGAGACAGTGAGTGAAAACATCCACCCATCCATCTAATCCATCAGGCAGTGAAGACGGTGGGAAAGGTTTGTTTGTGTCATTGTGTTTTCTGCCACCAGAGGGAGTCTCACCGACCCGCTGCCCCTGAATGCCATCAGGCAGGCTGTTCAACATGTTCAACATGTTCTACATGTTCTACATGTTCAACATGTTCAACATGTTCCACATCTTCAACATGTTCCACATGTTCCACATGTTCTACATGTTCCACATGTTCCACATCTTCAACATGTTCCACATGTTCTACGTGTTCTACATGTTCAACATGTTCTACATGTTCAACATGTTCAACATGTTCAACATGTTCCACATCTTCAACATGTTCCACATGTTCTACATGTTCCACATGTTCTACATGTTCCACATCTTCAACATGTTCTACATGTTCTACATGTTCTACATGTTCCACATGTTCTACATGTTCCACATCTTCAACATGTTCTACATGTTCCACATGTTCTACATGTTCCACATGTTCTACATGTTCTACATGTTCCACATCTTCAACATGTTCTACATGTTCCACATGTTCTACATGTTCTACATGTTCCACATGTTCTACATGTTCCACATCTTCAACATGTTCTACATGTTCCACATGTTCCACATGTTCTACATGTTCCACATCTTCAACATGTTCCACATGTTCAACATGTTCCACATCTTCAACATGTTCCACATGTTCTACATGTTCCACATCTTCAACATGTTCCACGTGTTCTACGTGTTCTACATGTTCAACATGTTCAACATGTTCAACATGTTCCACATCTTCAACATGTTCCACATGTTCTACATGTTCTACATGTTCTACATGTTCCACATGTTCCACATCTTCAACATGTTCTACATGTTCTACATGTTCTACATGTTCCACATGTTCTACATGTTCCACATCTTCAACATGTTCTACATGTTCCACATGTTCTACATGTTCCACATCCTCAACATGTTCCACATGTTCAACATGTTCCACATCTTCAACATGTTCCACATGTTCCACATGTTCTACATGTTCCACATCTTCAACATGTTCCACATGTTCTACGTGTTCTACATGTTCCACATGTTCTACATGTTCTACATGTTCTACATGTTCCACATGTTCCACATCTTCAACATGTTCTACATGTTCCACATGTTCTACATGTTCCACATCTTCAACATGTTCAACATGTTCTACGTGTTCTACATGTTCCACATCTTCAACATGTTCCACATGTTCTTCATGTTCAACATGTTCTACATGTTCTACATGTTCTACATCTTCAACATGTTCCACATGTTCAACATGTTCTACATGTTCTACATGTTCTACATCTTCAACATGTTCCACATGTTCTACATGTTCAACATGTTCCACATGTTCTACATGTTCAACATGTTGAACATGTTCTACATGTTCAACATGTTCAACATGTTCAACATGTAGAACATGTTCTACATGTTCAACATGTTCCACATGTTCTACATGTTCTACATGTTCCACATGTTCCACATCTTCAACATGTTCTACATGTTCCACATGTTCTACATGTTCCACATGTTCCACATCTTCAACATGTTCTACATGTTCTACATGTTCTACATGTTCTACATGTTCAACATGTTGAACATGTTCTACATGTTCTACATGTTCTACATGTTCAACATGTTCTACATGTTCTACATGTTCTACATGTTCAACATGTTCCACATCTTCAACATGTTCAACATGTTCTACATGTTCTACATGTTCTACATGTTCTACATCTTCAACATGTTCTACATGTTCCACATGTTCTACATGTTCCACATCTTCAACATGTTCCACAAGTTCTACGTGTTCTACATGTTGAACATGTTCAACATGTTGAACATGTTCAACATGTTCTACATGTTCCACATGTTCCACATCTTCAACATGTTCCACATGTTCTTCATGTTCAACATGTTCTACATGTTCTACATGTTCTACATCTTCAACATGTTCCACATGTTCTACATGTTCAACATGTTCCACATGTTCTACATGTTCTACATCTTCAACATGTTGAACATGTTCTACATGTTCAACATGTTCAACATGTTCAACATGTTCTACATGTTCTACATCTTCAACATGTTCCACATCTTCAACATGTTCTACATGTTCCACATGTTCTACATGTTCCACATCCTCAACATGTTCCACATGTTCTACATGTTCTACATGTTCAACATGTTCTCCATGTTCTACATGTTCTACATGTTCTACATGTTGAACATGTTCTACATGTTCTACATGTTCAACATGTTCTACATGTTCTACATGTTCTACATGTTCAACATGTTCTACATGTTCTACATGTTCTACATGTTCAACATGTTCCACATCTTCAACATGTTCCACATGTTCTACATGTTCTACATGTTCAACATGTTCAACATGTTCTACATGATCTACATGTTCAACATCTTCAACATGTTCTACATGTTCTACATGTTCTCCATGTTCCACATCTTCAACATGTTCCACATGTTCTCAATGTTCCACATCTTCAACATGTTCCACATGTTCTACATGTTCTACATGTTCAACATGTTCAACATGTTCTACATGTTCAACATCTTCAACATGTTCTACATGTTCTACATGTTCTACATGTTCAACATGTTCAACATGTTCCACATGTTCTACATGTTCTACATGTTCAACATATTCTACATGTTCAACATGTTCCACATGTTCTACATGTTCTACATGTTCAACATCTTCAACATGTTCTACATGTTCAACATGTTCTACATGTTCAACATGTTCTACATGTTCTACATGTTCTACATGTTCAACATGTTCAACATGTTCAACATGTTCTACATGTTCTACATGTTCTACATGTTCAACATGTTCAACATGTTCAACATGTTCTACATGTTCCACATGTTCTACATGTTCTACATGTTCAACATCTTCAACATGTTCTACATGTTCAACATGTTCTACATGTTCAACATGTTCTACATGTTCAACATGTTCAACATGTTCAACATGTTCAACATGTTCTACATGTTCTACATGTTCTACATGTTCAACATGTTCAACATGTTCTACATGTTCTACATGTTCAACATGTTCAACATGTTCAACATGTTCTACATGTTCTACATGTTCTACATGTTCAACATGTTCAACATGTTCAACATGTTCTACATGTTCTACATGTTCAACATGTTCAACATGTTCAACATGTTCTACATGTTCCACATGTTCTACATGTTCTACATGTTCAACATCTTCAACATGTTCTACATGTTCAACATGTTCTACATGTTCAACATGTTCTACATGTTCTACATGTTCAACATGTTCAACATGTTCAACATGTTCTACATGTTCTACATGTTCTACATGTTCAACATGTTCAACATGTTCAACATGTTCTACATGTTCCACATGTTCTACATGTTCTACATGTTCTACATGTTCAACATCTTCAACATGTTCTACATGTTCAACATGTTCTACATGTTCCACATGTTCTACATGTTCTACATGTTCAACATCTTCAACATGTTCTACATGTTCAACATGTTCAACATGTTCAACATGTTCTACATGTTCTACATGTTCAACATGTTCAACATGTTCAACATGTTCTACATGTTCCACATGTTCTACATGTTCTACATGTTCAACATCTTCAACATGTTCTACATGTTCAACATGTTCTACATGTTCTACATGTTCTACATGTTCAACATGTTCAACATGTTCTACATGTTCTACATGTTCTACATGTTCTACATGTTCAACATGTTCAACATGTTCTACATGTTCTACATGTTCTACATGTTCTACATGTTCAACATGTTCAACATGTTCCACATGTTCTACATGTTCTACATGTTCAACATATTCTACATGTTCAACATGTTCCACATGTTCTACATGTTCTACATGTTCAACATCTTCAACATGTTCTACATGTTCAACATGTTCTACATGTTCTACATGTTCTACATGTTCTACATGTTCTACATGTTCAACATGTTCAACATGTTCAACATGTTCTACATGTTCTACATGTTCTACATGTTCAACATGTTCTACATGTTCTACATGTTCAACATGTTCCACATGTTCTACATGTTCTACATGTTCAACATATTCTACATGTTCAACATGTTCAACATGTTCTACATGTTCTACATGTTCAACATGTTCCACATGTTCTACATGTTCTACATGTTCAACATCTTCAACATGTTCTACATGTTCAACATGTTCTACATGTTCTACATGTTCTACATGTTCAACATGTTCAACATGTTCAACATGTTCTACATGTTCTACATGTTCTACATGTTCTACATGTTCAACATGTTCTACATGTTCAACATGTTCTACATGTTCTACATGTTCTACATGTTCAACATGTTCTACATGTTCTACATGTTCAACATGTTCAACATGTTCTACATGTTCTACATGTTCCACATGTTTAACATGTTCTACATGTTCTACATGTTCTACATGTTCAACATGTTCTACATGTTCTACATGTTCAACATGTTCTACATGTTCTACATGTTCAACATGTTCTACATGTTCTACATGTTCCACATGTTTAACATGTTCTACATGTTCTACATGTTCAACCCGGCGTGCATGTGCAGCCCGGCGTGCGCAGCCCGGCATGCGCATCTCGGCGTGCGCGGCCTGGCGTGCGCGGCCCGGCGTGCGCGGCCCGGCGTGCGCGGCCCGGCGTGCGCGGCCCGGCGTGCGCAGCTGGTTTACGCAGAGATTTTGGTTTTATTAGTTTAACTTCATGAAGTTATTAAGTAATTTCATCCAGAAAGGATCAAAAGAAACAACGAAAATAAAAAGGTTTCATTATCAAAGTGTTAGATCTGTTGGATTGAATAATTCAGTGTTTAACTTTAATTTTTTTAATTTTAATAGAAATTCCAGTTAAAATGAACATAATATTCTTTGATATAAATCCAATTACAGTGAAAATGTTCTTTCATTTCTGAATAATAGTTTTACATGTTTGCAGACTTCTTCCACATTTCAGATAAAATTCACTTTACTGAAAATGTTTCAACTTCCTGATGTTTTCTAATCATTCCTAACTGCATTCAGCCTCTAAAATATAACTAAAGTGTTCTAATTTTATATAAAATTCTTAAAAAGTGATCTCCTGCAGAACCAGCAGAACCAGCAGAACCAGCAGAACCAGCAGAACCAGCAGAACCAGCAGAACCAGCAGAACCAGAAGAAGAACCACTACACAGGCACAGACAAGAGGCAACACCAGGGAGAGAAGAGGAGAGGAACCAGCTGGAGAGATGGATGTGGGAGGAGGTGTGATGGTGGCTTTATCTGAAATAAAGATATTTATCACATCACTGTCACATTACAAATGTTTAAACTCTTTAAACTCAGCTCAGGAATCACAGAGAGTCACCTGAGTAACCCTCACCTGTGGCAGAGATCCAGCTGGGTGGAGACTCTCCATGACTGCTGATGCTACACCTGCAGAGGCCTTCAGCAGAGCTGGTAACAGGCTGGAGGGTCATGTGACCTGCAGGCTCCGCCCTGATGAGGGAGCCATCTTTATAGAAAGCAGCTGGGGGGTCTTTGTTGGATGGCTCAGAGTGACGTCACCTCCCTCCATCACAGGGAGGACAGGACTCTGCAGGATCACTGATCCACCTCAGCACAGAGACAAACTGCAGCATTTCATCCATTTCCACACAGCTTCATCAGCACTGACTCCACAGTCTGATCTCACCAGAGACAGGGAGGCTGATGCTGTTACTGGCTGCTCCCTCTCTGGGCTCACACCAGTAAACTCCACAGTCTGATCTCACCAGAGACAGGGAGGCTGATGCTGTTACTGGCTGCTCCCTCTCTGGACTCACACCAGTAAACTCCACAGTCTGATCTCACCAGAGACAGGGAGGCTGATGCTGTTACTGGCTGCTCCCTCTCTGGACTCACACCAGTAAACTCCACAGTCTGATCTCACCAGAGACAGGGAGGCTGATGCTGTTACTGGCTGCTCCCTCTCTGGGCTCACACCAGTAAACTCCACAGTCTGATCTCACCAGAGACAGGGAGGCTGATGCTGTTACTGGCTGCTCCCTCTCTGGGCTCACACCAGTAAACTCCACAGTCTGATCTCACCAGAGACAGGGAGGCTGATGCTGTTACTGGCTGCTCCCTCTCTGGGCTCACACCAGTAAACTCCACAGTCTGATCTCACCAGAGACAGGGAGGCTGATGCTGTTACTGGCTGCTCCCTCTCTGGGCTCACACCAGGAAACTCCACAGTCTGATCTCACCAGAGACAGGGAGGCTGATGCTGTTACTGGCTGCTCCCTCTCTGGGCTCACACCAGTAAACTCCACAGTCTGATCTCACCAGAGACAGGGAGGCTGATGCTGTTACTGGCTGCTCCCTCTCTGGGCTCACACCAGGAAACTCCACAGTCTGATCTCACCAGAGACAGGGAGGCTGATGCTGTTACTGGCTGCTCCCTCTCTGGGCTCACACCAGGAAACTCCACTGTCTGATCTCACCAGAGACAGGGAGGCTGATGCTGTTACTGGCTGCTCCCTCTCTGGGCTCACACCAGTAAACTCCACTGTCTGATCTCACCAGAGACAGGGAGGCTGATGCTGTTACTGGCTGCTCCCTCTCTGGGCTCACACCAGTAAACTCCACAGTCTGATCTCACCAGAGACAGGGAGGCTGATGCTGTTACTGGCTGCTCCCTCTCTGGACTCACACCAGGAAACTCCACAGTCTGATCTCACCAGAGACAGGGAGGCTGATGCTGTTACTGGCTGCTCCCTCTCTGGGCTCACACCAGTAAACTCCACAGTCTGATCTCACCAGAGACAGGGAGGCTGATGCTGTTACTGGCTGCTCCCTCTCTGGGCTCACACCAGGAAACTCCACAGTCTGATCTCACCAGAGACAGGGAGGCTGATGCTGTTACTGGCTGCTCCCTCTCTGGGCTCACACCAGTAAACTCCACAGTCTGATCTCACCAGAGACAGGGAGGCTGATGCTGTTACTGGCTGCTCCCTCTCTGGGCTCACACCAGGAAACTCCACAGTCTGATCTCACCAGAGACAGGGAGGCTGATGCTGTTACTGGCTGCTCCCTCTCTGGGCTCACACCAGTAAACTCCACAGTCTGATCTCACCAGAGACAGGGAGGCTGATGCTGTTACTGGCTGCTCCCTCTCTGGGCTCACACCAGTAAACTCCACAGTCTGATCTCACCAGAGACAGGGAGGCTGATGCTGTTACTGGCTGCTCCCTCTCTGGACTCACACCAGTAAACTCCACTGTCTGATCTCACCAGAGACAGGGAGGCTGATGCTGTTACTGGCTGCTCCCTCTCTGGGCTCACACCAGTAAACTCCACAGTCTGATCTCACCAGAGACAGGGAGGCTGGTGCTGTTACTGGCTGCTCCCTCTCTGGGCTCACACCAGTAAACTCCACAGTCTGATCTCACCAGAGACAGGGAGGCTGATGCTGTTACTGGCTGCTCCCTCTCTGGGCTCACACCAGTAAACTCCACAGTCTGATCTCACCAGAGACAGGGAGGCTGATGCTGTTACTGGCTGCTCCCTCTCTGGGCTCACACCAGTAAACTCCACAGTCTGATCTCACCAGAGACAGGGAGGCTGATGCTGTTACTGGCTGCTCCCTCTCTGGGCTCACACCAGTAAACTCCACAGTCTGATCTCACCAGAGACAGGGAGGCTGATGCTGTTACTGGCTGCTCCCTCTCTGGACTCACACCAGTAAACTCCACAGTCTGATCTCACCAGAGACAGGGAGGCTGATGCTGTTACTGGCTGCTCCCTCTCTGGGCTCACACCAGTAAACTCTACTGTCTGATCTCACCAGAGACAGGGAGGCTGATGCTGTTACTGGCTGCTCCCTCTCTGGGCTCACACCAGTAAACTCCACAGTCTGATCTCACCAGAGACAGGGAGGCTGATGCTGTTACTGGCTGCTCCCTCTCTGGACTCACACCAGTAAACTCCACAGTCTGATCTCACCAGAGACAGGGAGGCTGATGCTGTTACTGGCTGCTCCCTCTCTGGGCTCACACCAGGAAACTCCACAGTCTGATCTCACCAGAGACAGGGAGGCTGAGACTGTTACTGGCTGCTCCCTCTCTGGGCTCACACCAGGAAACTCCACTGTCTGATGGCTATTTGGAGCTGATGCTACAGGAGGAACCGGCTGTTTTACCCCATCCTGATCCACACTGAGTCCTGGTTCCTCTGCTTGTGTTCCTCCTCAGAGTCCATCCAGCAGAGCTGTGGTCCTCCTCACAGCTCAGAGACACAGAGTCTCCTTCAGACAGCTGAGAGCTGCTGGGACTCACAGTCAGACCAGCTGTGAGCGCTGACATGAGGAGCAAAAAGCTGGATTCACTTATTCATGATTCCATCTCTTTCATATCACAGGCTCCTGCTGAAGTCACTGATAAAGAGTTCAAATATCTGAATGGTGATAAAAGCTTGATCCCAGCTAACCTGGATCAGCTGTGCAGCTCAGCAGTGACGTCAGAACTGAAGAGAAATGAGACTCAGGTTGCTTTGAATCAGACAAATAAAGTCATTTAACTCTATAAACCCGACAACCTGAGAAACGCAGAGCTCAGATCAAACCAGTGATGAACACAAACATCTTTCTGTGCTGATGTGATGCTGCTCCATGTGCAGTAAATACTGCTGTTATGTCCTTTATCTGAAATGTTAGCCACTCAATAACAAAACTAACTAACTGCTGATGCTGTGGAGAAAAGACCAAAGACTCATGTGGGCAGCCTCTTACGCAGCATTCCTGAACAGGAACAGCATAGAAACATATTCCATGGCAGCACACACAGAACTGTAACATACCAGCCACAGTAGGTTGTGCTGTTCTCTGATATGCAGAGAAAGAGCAGCTGGAGCTCAGGAGCAAGAGCAGGCGCCAATGAGGAGGTTGGTGGTTCCACTCCGGCTTCCCCGGCCACAGGTGGAAGACGCTGAACCCCACGT
The DNA here is from genome assembly GCF_027942865.1 of Odontesthes bonariensis. Classification (NCBI taxonomy): domain Eukaryota; kingdom Metazoa; phylum Chordata; class Actinopteri; order Atheriniformes; family Atherinopsidae; genus Odontesthes; species Odontesthes bonariensis. Next base: position 25,734,049 of record NC_134516.1, on the reverse strand, counting down.
TGCCTAGCGACGCATCCATGGGTGCATAAATGTGTGTGACTGAGTAGAAAGCCTGTAGTTACAGACTAAGACGTGCTGTGTGAGTGTGGCTGAATGTGGCACGTAGTGTTGAAGCTCTGAGTGTCATTAAGATCAGAAAAGTACTGTACAGGAACAGTCCATTTCTACTTTCTGATAAGGTTCTGTGTGGGCGTGGCCTAAAGCCCATCTCTATCTGACACCACTGTCTCTTAGAGTTCCTCAAACATTTCCTGCTGTCGACTTTAGCAGAAAACACCTGAGCTGAAACAAGATGGGGCGAGCAGTGGTAAAGCCCTGCTGCCCCCCCCACACACCACTCACACCGTTTATTCTTTACACGCTCAGCTGCAGGAGTTTGGATCAAACTGAGCATTTATTTTGCATTCTTTTCACTTAGTTTCTGTACGCTCTGAGTTGTGTAAAGTTCCTCCTAAAGCAGCTCATCATCATGTTATTCCATCCGACCTCAGCCTGACCTGTTTTAATGTCCCCTCCACTATCAGAAGTTCTCCACAGAGCAGGAACAGTGAAAGGATTTCAGCTTAAGCAGAAAAACACAGCTTCTCTACTTACAGAGCAGCTGCTGAACACTTGTTTCCATCGTTGTGTCTCTCACTCATTTGGCCAGTTTGAGCTTGTTGTTGAAGCCCCAAATAAAGCCCGCCCTCTTCCTGTGTGGGTCCCTGTGCTTTCTTCTTCTCTTCACACACCAGGGGGCAAAGTTTTTAAAGATACAAGTCATAAACCATTAATTCCACAAATATGTCCAAAGCTGAATGAACATGTTGTAAATAATCAGATCAGATAAATCATCTGCCTTTAACTGATGTACAACTGAGCATCTGGGCGCACGGCTCGGGCTGCGAGCTGAAAGACAGCTGTGACTCAGAGCATCTGAGGGAACTGAACCCGTGATGAGTCCAACCCCAGGCAGCGTCCCATCATCCTGAGCTGCTCCTTGTGAGCAGCGTTGTTGAACTTTAAAAGTCGTCTGGTCGTAGTTTCCACGTTCTCGGAGGCTCAAAGCTTTCAGCCGACAGCCTGAGCTGTTCAACTCCACACTGAAGGGTTGAATCCTAAAGTTTCTCTTTTCATTTTGGCTTCATAGATCAAACTTTGAAGACTGAGAAAAATTGAGTGGAACCTGGAAAAGGCCTGAACTCAGCCCCTATGAAAAGAAAATGAAAAGAGAGTTTAGGATTCAACCTTTCAGTGTGTAGTTGATCCATGTAGTTGTCTTATCCACCAGTGACCTCACATTTCCCCTGATGATCGAGGGAAGAAATGCTTTAAACTTCCTCCTCCTTTTCCTCCAGTTTGTTCCTGCTCTGCATCCTAGACGTCTCCTCTTCAGCTCATCCAGATTTGGGGTATTTTTCCAGACATTTCTTGGGCTTTTGTGAAGCTCAGTTAGCTGCACCAACAGGTGAACAAATTTCCCGTTGCTACGGTTACGCATCATAACAGATGTGAAAACCTACCAGAGTGACCAGCAGAGGTCCTTCCAGCAGCATCCACACCAGCTCAGAAACATGTTTCAGAAGTCTCTGTTTTCACAGAGGAAATCTGAAGAAGATGCAAATAATTCTGGGATAATAGTGCTGACCTGGTTCTGTTCCACCTGAACCCAAAACATTTCATCCGGAGCCAAAAGCTTCCATCCAATATGTATCATCAATCTACATTTCTAAATAACTAAAGCTGACACATGAGTTTATTATTTTATTTTTTGAACTAGAATTATATTACGTGGAATTCTACAGTTAAAGAGGAAACCCTCCATTTAACCAGGAGTTACAGCAGATTAAATCTATAAGTTAGTGTAAATATAAATATATATGGCGAAAAACACTAACTTCATGGTGGCACTGGAGGAAACTCAGGTATTCTGCAGAAGCACAGGAGTTCATCCCCTTCAGATCATGAATATCTGACGTTGATTCCTGCTTTTAAAAGAATCAATGAGAAATCCCACCAGTGAGACGACACTGCCACCAGGAGGTCAGATTGGAACATTACACTATTGTTTGGATCCAGCACTGTGTTCTTCAACAACCTTCAGTTTTACAGATCATTACGGAGGTTGAAAAAGTAAACACAAACTACTGAAAAACACTGAAGCACAGAAGCAGCGCTCAGTGTGCTTTGGGAGCAGGAACCCCAGAAAGACTTCTGGGGACTGAGGGGATTTTCCTCATTTTTACGTCCCTTCTTTCATTTGCCTTTTTGAAGCACTTGTTATTACTTCTTTGAATTGGCTGATGTGACAATTCTTCATGCTGCTTCCTGCTTTTGATTAGTTTCAGGTGTAGTCTGAGTAAAAGGAGAGAATAATGCAAAACAAGAAACTGCAGCACTGATCAGACACGGCTGGATCTCAACAGGAAACACTCCCTGAGAACCAGATCTAACGTGTGACTTCCACTGTGAGTCAGCTCAGTTACAAACTGGGTTTAACTTCTGAGGTTGGTCTCTGACTGAGGGACTGTCTCTGTCACGCTCACAGCCCCCCCGGCTGGCTCGCCATGTTTTGCCACATATACACAACATGACGGGGTTCATTCGGGGGAGGTGACTTCACTGATGACCATCTGCATACAGGAAGACAGTCCTGCGTAACATTCAGTTGCCACAGCGACTGTCTTGCATTTCTGGTGGCTACTTCCTGTTCAGCCAGGACCGTAGCGCCAGTCGCTAACACACAAAAGTCACCGCTGATCACATCTTTAGGCCAAAGTGGGATTTGTCAGTGAGATTCTCCCACTGTGAGCAGCAGAAAGCGCTTTCTAAGAAACTCTTAAGGATATAATAGCTGTGGGGACGTAGTTACCACAAGAACACAATACAACTCCAAGTCTGTGCTGAACATTTTCCACTGAAATGCTCAGGGTACGCCAAACACAGTCAGCTTAAAACTAAAGGGAACAGAAACAGCCTGAAGCAAGTTTAAATGATCAGCGTTTGAGTTTGTAGATACAATCCAATAAAGTATAAGGGTGTCGTGTGCACACTGCCACCGGGTGTTCTGGGTAAGTTGTGCAGCCGTCGGGGCAGAAGAAGAAGAAGAAGAGTTGTGGACTAAAACAACGCGAGCAGCGCAACTGAGAGCATCTGAGATTACAGCAGAATGTCTGTTTGGTAAATCTGCTCAGTACCTGATTGTGTGAGTAACTGAGCAGTTGTAGAAGCAACAAACAGATCAGTTCAGTTTTCTCATGTTAAACGGTTCAATTCAAAGTACCGTTAGCCTACTTAGCTGCCTTTTCCCTCAGTGCAGCCATGACGTTTGGACTAAAATCCGTTCACACATCTGATTCCAACACAACAGACATTTGAAAGAGTTTCACAGCTTGAAGTTGAGCCTCGTGCCCTTTTAGTGTTGGAACAGCCTTAACTTTCAGCTTCAGCCATGAGCATCATACAGCTGTCTGGGAAGTACAGGGAACAACTCCAAACCTTTTTCAGACTGCGTTAAAGATTTCTGGGTCTTTGGGGAAGATGATAAGGGTCAACTTTCCCTCGTAACCAAACACACATTTTCTTCAAAAATATCTGTGTAGCAACAACATGAAAAGCATGAGAAAAGTTAACATCTGACCTTTAATGAAATGCAGAACAATGAAATACAGACGAGTGTAAAGCTCGACTTCACATCAAACTGAAATGATATATTGCTTCTTCAGATGTTTACAGAAATACCCACAGCTGGTGCAAAGCTACTTTGTGGATCTTAACTTTAAACAAAACAAATATGTTCAGTATAACAGAATAAACATGTTTCTACTTTCAAACAGACTGCATTTTGTTCTGTCCATCAACTCACAATTGATGCCATGTTTGTCTTGAACATCGGGAGATCCGTCCTCAGTTAAAGCAATCCCAACAAATTATAAAGCACTTTCAATGGTTCTTCAAACATGTGCTCCCCACAGAGCATTCAGAACTAAAGTCCTGACAAGAGAAGGTGGTAATCCACAAAGAAGATTTTTAATCTGAACAAAGGCAAGGCTTCTGATTGGTAGTTCCTGTTGCTGCTCCCAGGTGAATGTTTGCTTATCTGCCATAAAAATTATTGTTGATTTAAACCAATCATTTCTCTGCAGTGTGACTACGTTGGTGTCTCTTTAGACTAGCTAATGTAGTGAAAGCTGCCCCACACTGACCACAGATGAAAGGTTTCTCTCCTGTGTGACTACGTTGGTGTGTCTTTAGATGACCTAATTGAGTGAAAGCTGCCCCACACTGACCACAGATGAAAGGTTTCTCTCCTGTGTGAATACGTTGGTGTGTCTTTAGATGAGATGATTGAGTGAAAGCTGCCCCACACTGACCACAGATGAAAGGTTTCTCTCCTGTGTGACTACGTTGGTGTGTCTTTAGATGACCTAATACAGTGAAAGCTGCCCCACACTCACCACAGATGAAAGGTTTATCTCCTGTATGAATACGTTGGTGTTTCTGTAGATCAGATGATTGAGTGAAAGCTGCCCCACACTGACCACAGCTGTAAGGCTTCTCTCCTGAGTGAATACGTTGGTGTTTCTTTAGACTACCTAATTCAATGAAAGCTGCCCCACACTGACCACAGATGAAAGGTTTCTCTCCTGTGTGAATACGTTGGTGCCTCTTTAGATCACGTAATGTAGTGAAAGCTGCCCCACACTGGTCACAGCTGTATGGCTTCTCTCCTGTGTGAATACGTTGGTGTTTCTTTAGATCAGATGATTGAGTGAAAGCTGCCCCACACTGACCACAGCTGTAAGGTTTCTCTCCTGTGTGAATACGTTGGTGTCTCTTTAGATTAGATAATCCAGTGAAAGCTGCCCCACACTGACCACAGCTGTATGGCTTCTCTCCAGTATGAATTCTCTGATGATACCTCAGATTTGATCGTTTGATAGCTTTCCCACAGTCCTTACAGCAGTGCCATCTGGATCCCTCTTGGGCTCTACGTTTCTGCAATGACAGAGAGGAAGAAGACTTAGATCCTTTTGAAGTTCACACAAAAGATTTCTCTAAGCTAACCTACGCTAACCAACATATTCTAACTGGACCTGGACAGACCGAGCCACTCAGGTCTCAATATCTCAGATCAAACGTGAACGCTGAGGGTGCGTTTATAAGTGCCCTCAGCTATCAGCACTGTGCTCTGATGTGTTCTGCACACGTTCAGCTTTTTAAGCAGTAAACTCTTACTTTTTTCTCTTTTACTAATTCTTTTTGTCATGATGAAACTCTGAAAAGGAACTTGAGCTACAATATTTCTAAATGATGGAAGGAACCAGAGTCTTGTCCAAGTTGTTCACTTAAACACCATGTAGAGGTTGGGCTGAAAAAGGTTGATGACCGCTGCTTTAAAGGAATAAAAGTAACAGCGGTGGTAATACATGACATTCTTTACACTAACCCTCTGTTCCAGCTTACAACTCAGAGGTCTGCAGCCATTCAGCTCAACAGCCATCAGGGAAACACAGTCCGTTTTAACTCAACCTTTGTCTCTCTTTGTTAAAACAACTCTACAAACCTGTAATCTAACCATTAAAGACCCAGAATATTACCACCACCAGGTTCAATTCATGTTGAGTCTAAGCACATCTGGATCTGCAGCTCAGAGAGAGGAGATGAAACCAGGAAACACTTTGCTGTTTTTAACCAGGAAAAACACAAACTGAGCAAATGGAACATTTATTAAGGGACTCTAATATTGATATACTTGGAATATGTGAAAGTTGGTTGACACATTCATCATCATCTACAGCAGCTACCAGCATTCCAGGATATAATGTATTTAGAAAGGCTAGAGAAGCAGGGCGAGGTGGGGGAGTATTAATCTATGTCAGAGAGAAGTTTCAACGTGAACTAATAAGGTGGCCTAAAGACGTTAACGCTGAGTGTATTGGTCTAAATGCATCACTCTGCTCATCAATGTCTTTTACTGTGATTTGTGTGGATCCACCTCAGCAAAGGATGTGTTTTATGATCATCTTCAGACAATCTTAAATCACTGCAACTCGAAGAAGGAAATCATCCTACTCGCTGATTTTAATATCAACTGGGACATCAAGTCAGGAAAAAAATTAAACAGCTGATGGATGAGTACAATTTGACACAAATTATAAAAGGAGCGACAAGAATAACTAATACGTCAAATACAACAATTGATCCAATATTTACTAATAATCCTGAAATAATCTCTAAGACTTTGATGAGGTGGCTCGGGCATCTGGTTAGGATGCCTCCTGGACGCCTCCCTGGTGAGGTGTTCCAGGCCCGTCCCACTGGGAGGAGGCCCCGGGGAAGACTCAGGACACGTTGGAGAGACTATGTTTCTGGGAACGCCTTGGGTATCCCCCAGAAGAGCTGGAGGAAGTGGCCGGGGACAAGGACGTCTGGGTTTCTCTGCTCAAGCTGCTGCCCCCACGACCTGACCCCAGGACAAGCGGAAGATGATGGATAATGGACTTTGAATCTATTATCTGGCCTGTCAGATCACAATTTTATCTTGTGCTCATGGAAAATTAAGAGGAAGCATTTAATGGCATCCACCAGAGGTCACCAGTTCTACTTCATGCCCAAAAGCCAGCAACAATTCCTGATGAATGAGGAAATCCAAAATCTAGAAGGTCTAATATTCTGGAAAATAACAACATTGATCTCTAGCTCAGATACTTTATTAAAAAAAGTCAATGATATTATAACGATTCACAAAAAAAAGGTAAATCCAAGCAACATAGAAATAATCTGCCCTGGTTGAACAATGAAATTATAAAATGAATGAAAAATAGAGATAAAGTCTTAAGGATGACCTGTAAGGTGAAAGAAGATTCTATATTGAGGCCATAAGTGGGGCAAATGGTGATTAAAAGCTAATATGGAACAATATAAATGAGTTATCTCCCATCTTAGTGATCTACAGCTCCAGGTAAATGATGAGCTAACTGACAATCTGGAGATTACTGTGAGTTATCAATAGATTTTTCATTGGCTCGGTTGAGGAACTTGCAAAGCCCTTTAAATGCTCACATATTTCATCTCTAAAAAGCCCAGAGATTCATTTGGTCTTACTAGTGACCTTTTAAAGACCAATAAACAGGCTCTTGCTGACCCAGTTGCACATCTTGTAAATCTATCCATAAAACAGGAACGGTACCATCGACATGGAAGATTGCTCGGGTCACCCCCGTCTTTAAGGCCGACAAAATCTATCGACCCATAAGTATTTTACCTAGAATTTCCAAAGTAGCAGAGAAATGGGTTACCACAGAACTGACTGAACTCTGAAATAATGGCCATGCCACTCTTCATCCAATGCAGTTTGGATTTAGGAAATTCCATTCAGCACAGACAGCTGCCTGTTATTTCCTAGAAAACTGAGAGGGCTCTAGCTGCAGACCTGCACTGTGAGGACCAGGAAGAGAGTATTTTTCGTTCCCCATTTGAAATGTGGAGACGACAAGGTGAGTAAAAGTCGAGTGACAACAACTTTTCGTCATATGAAGAAACAGAAACAGTCTTTATTCACTAGAACGTTACGTTGCACACTATATACTGTAAAGTTGTATTCATTTGAAAAAAATCAGGTGTTTTACTTTTGGGTAGTCTTTAGTGTTGTGATCGTATCGATAGTGCTCACTTAAAGGCCTACAGAAAGGTGATTTTATGCACAAAACTGAAATAGCAGATCGATTCCTATACCATGGAATTTTTTTATGATTTTAAAATAATTGTAGGCCCCTGGATAGTCCTGATTAGGCCCAATAAACTATCACCACATTTGACTCGAATTTTGGCAAACCGACGACAGGTGCGTGACGTCACGCGTGCCAACTGCTGGAACAATCACCATGACTGATACTAGTAGTTCTAGTAGCGAAGCCAGCAGTTTGCCAGACCTGGACAGCTTCTTCACGGCAAATTTTGAGCGTGTGTTACCCTCAGCAGCTCACACCACCGGGGACAGAGGAAGCAGAGAGACCTGCGGTCTTGTGTCTGTGTCTCCCTGTCCGCCTGCCTCCTCTCTGGTGAAATCAGCCGGAGCCATCCCGCCGTGTTCAGCTCCCTGCGGTGCGGACACTCAGGGGGAATCCACCTGGCGGAGAGCGGACACACTCTCCGCCAGGTGGAGAGTGGAAATCAGACGGCAGAGCAATCATCAAACGTCAAGAGCCCCGACGTGTGTCCACGTCGGGGCTCTTGATGATCGCTCTGCCGGCTGATTTCAGGGCAACCATCCCGCGGTGTGTCCGCTCTCCGCCAGGGAGACACAGACACAAGTTCCGACCGCAGGTCTCTCTGCTTCCTCTGTCCCCAGTGGTGTGAGCTGCTGGTGCTGAGGGCAACACACGCACCCACAGCACTTCGTACATACTCGCAATAAAAACTGCACTGAACCCAACGTTTTATTGCCTTCACCACTCAACAAGCATACTACAATAGCGGCAGCCAGGAAAAACCATGGCACATGTGACGTCGCACGGAAGCCCCGCCCCCAGTCTGGAATTCCAGGAAGGGTTTCCAAGCGGCAAATTCAAAATTGCAAATTTCATGCGTTTATGAAATGTTTTGGTGTAGGGTCCAATGATCATTATTGTTCCTCTGTGTATGTATTATCATTATGTATTGGGTATAGTGTCAGCTTTCTGTAGGCCTTTAAATGTGCCATTTTCCAAGACCAAGAAAATTGAGTTATATCATATAATTTTTGAATAATTTTGTTTTACTTATTACGACATTATATGTCTCTTACAGATGCATATTTCAATATTACCCTCTGGCATAACACCGGCACTACGCCCAAAATCGAACGCTGCACGTCTTGTTGCAACCTGTTTCACTGCCCTCTTTGCCTAACATTTAAACCAACAAAACTGGCTGCAGAGCCACTTAGAGGCACATAGGAAAGGTGGCATTTTATTTAAAGCTAAGCATAATGTAATTGTCTGTGTGTTTGATGACCTTTCATGCTCTGACAAAAAAGCTGACACTTTTTTTTCCTCTGGACCAGTGCGGTGGTCCGAGCGGTGCATCACTGTGCATCAATTGTGGAGAAAGGTTCTTGTGCAATAAAACACTTACAAAAAATAAAATAAAAAGACATTTGAAAGTTTGTTTTGAGTCTACTGTTTTCTCCTGTAACAGAGGTTATTGGCTATCTGGGTCATGTAACTAGGTATTCAGTAATTGACTTAGTACACTTCACAATATTAATAGAATGTTATTAGAATACATAATATGATATTAGACATGTAAACACACAGATGTGCCTATATAAATGAATTGAGTAAATCAATATGTAAATGCATCCAACAGTGACATCTGTGGTAGAGGAGTTTAAAGTTGCAAAGTGCAGAGTCGTTATGACCTACAGAGACTCCCACGATGACCAAATCAAAAACGCAGGGATCGTTACGAGATCCGGCCGCAAGTGGGGAGCTGAGTCAGCGGTCGCACAAGCTGAAAGCATGCTGAAGATTCGCGACATCATCGGAGCACCATGCATAGGAAGGCAGGGTCTTGGAACGTCCCATTTCCAGCAGTGGAGCAAGGCAGGAACCAGGGATCGAAGAGCAATGATTCAGGAGGAGGTTAGAAGTCTGGAGGAGGAAGGGCGAAAGTCAAAGGCTGTCGCGCTATCTTCCCAAGGAGTCTGGACCAAGTGGGACCTCCCCAAGCGGAAGATTACTTGGGCAGACCTATGGAGGTTGGAACCGTTTCGCATTTCCTTTTTACTGCGATCAGTATATGACACACTCCCGACCACAGCAAATTTGCACAGGTGGGGACTGATTGAGAGCCCACTGTGCAAACTTTGTGGGGAGAAAGGAACCATGGCGCACATCCTGTCTGGGTGTAAAACTGCACTTGCCCAAGGAAGGTACAGGGGGCGCCTGACAAGGTGCTCATGACACTTGCCAACACCCTAGAGCAGGAGAGGAAGAAGAAACGGCAACATCCAAAGGCAACAGCAATCCAGTTTGTAAGGGAAGGGAGGAAGCCACCAACCACAGGTACAGCCAAACCTAGCCTGCTGCAAAAGGCCCAATCCTGGGAAATGAAGGTCGACCTGGGGGGAAGGCTGAAGTTCCCACAGGTTGTCCAGACATCCCTGAGGCCGGATGTGGTGCAGTGGTCGGAAGAAGCCAAGAAGATCATCCTCATAGAACTTACTGTCCCATGGGAAGAGGGGTGTGAACAGGCTTTTGAACGGAAAAACTTAAAGTATCAGGACCTTCTGCACAAGTGTAGGGAGAAGGGATGGCAGTCATGGCTGTTCCCAGTCGAGGTCGGCTGTCGAGGTTTCCCTGCCCAGTCGTTGTGGAGAATGTTCACAGCCATCGGATTGGGAGGGAGGGAAAGAAAGATTGCAGCTCGCAGGATGGGGGAGGCAGCGGAAAAAGCGTCGTGCTGGTTATGGAGTAGGAGGGAGGAGGCTAGCTGGAAGCCAGGAGGAGGAGATGGGTAGTGACTTGGCCACCACTACCGACCCACCACTGGGAGGCTGTTGTGGTTCAGGGTTGAAACAGCCAGTGAACGGTGGATGCCACCTGATGACATCAAGACCTCCTGGCCAAGGCTACATTCACTTAGGGTGAATGAAGGAGAAGCATCCACGGATGCATGTTTAATCTAATTTAATCTGGGGGTTACATTTTCAACGATAAATAATGGTATAGAAGCAAAGAATAGGGTGGAGCACAGAAGCTTTATGCCAGGATACATTAAGGTGTATTTATAGAGATTTATTGTTTCAAAATGAATTTGTAGTGCAAACTCAACTAACAGCTGTTGTTTTTGCGAATTAAATAAAATTAAAATATTGGAGTAAAATAATGCATATTTTGAATAGGCCAAAAATGTGTTAACATCTAGTCTCCATTGATTATCTGTAGAATAAACTTATAGGTGGTCGTAACGTTTAAATATGTAATGTTTAAAACGTTTAACAATACGAGCTTCCGGTACACTCGCTTTTATTTTGAAAGGCTTCGAATCAACCTCCGGTCCTCACAGTGCAGGTCCGCAGCCAGACTCTCTTGAGAAAACTTAAAGAGCTTGTTGGATCAGGGTGGCTTTGTAGCTGCTGTATTTCTTGATTTAAAGCGTGCTTTTGACACCATTAATCATGATGTGTGTAGATAATCTTGTTTTGTGTGGTTTATCCATTGTATTTCGATGTTCATCTTTATTTTACGTTTGTGATATGACCGGGATTTTATTTTGAAGGGATGTCACAAGAACGGAAAAGGAAAAACGGAAAAGGGAAATCAGAGAAATATAAGTAAAGGAAAACTTTTGGATTATATGCCATTCTCAGTGTGGGTTTCGGCATTTTGTATATATTCAGCACCCGGTTGACAGAGGCACAAGGTTTGTGTTTAATATTTGCTGACCTTTTGTTGGGATTTTAAAATTAGCATGACGCACGTTAGCTAGCGCGATGCTAAGTGTTAGCGCTTTGATCAGACGATAGAGCATTTATTTTGCCTGCTATGTAATTCTGATTTCTAATGTTAATTGGAATGGTTAATAATTATTTCAGTTATTTATTAAAAATTCATTATTTAGTTTCATTAAACTATGGTTCAAATGGTTTAGTTTATAACTCAAGTCATTTGTAAAAAGGTGATGTTTTTATGTTTCTTGTCCCTTGCAGCTCTTACGGTGGAAAAGGTTAAAAATGTTAAGAGCATCAAAATAAAAACCATCAGTATGAGAGAGTAAGACCATCATTAAACCGGGGATGCTACAGTAAGAGCTTCACCTCATCAGTTCCACCACGCTGCTACCCAAGTATGACTGCAGGGAATCTGATGTGATAGCCTAAGGTTGTGACACTCACTCAAGAAATGACATCAGACAACGCATCTCTAGACGACAGAGACATGGACCAGAATATGGACCCTTCTAAGGACAGTGAAAAAGAGGAACCTCGGCGCTCTGCTCGTCCAAAGAACCCCACGGAGAAGATGCAAGCATTTCAGAGGGAAGAGGCTCACAAAAAGGAGAAAGGACTCATTCACTTCTATGAACTATGGAAGGTTCAAGCACGTAAGGCAAGAGATCAGTTAAAGTCAGATATTACTGAGAGCCAAATTGCAGCTATTGTAGATATACTAGAAAATGAAAGAGACAATGTTACTAAAGTCTATATGGAAATACGAGATTTCCTACCTCCATCCACGGAGACAAGACGTCGCATTGATGCCTGTGAAGCAGTGACTAAGGATATTGTTAAGATTGCCTATGAGAGGTTAGCAGGTGTTGATGGAGAATTTGACAGTGAAGCAGCAAAACAATGTCTTCGTGAACTGCTTAACAGAGACTATGCCCGCTCCATCTACGGATCCACGGCCTCACCCTCAAGTGGACACTCCGCTTCCAGTCATCACTCCATGTGCTCCAATGTAGCAGCAAAAAGGGCAGACGCTGCAGCAGAGTTAGCAGCGAAGGAAGCAGAGTATGAAGTGCTCTTGGAGGAGGAAGAACAAAAGGAAAGGATACAACTGCTAGAGGAACAACAAAGGAGAGAACTTGAAGCTCAAAAACGTGAGTTGGAAAGACTAAAGGCAGTGAAGAATGTAAAAGTTGCACGAGCTAGACTAGTAACCTATAACCAGGAAGTAATGCAGGAAAATAGTGTCCGTTCCTTTGACAGGCACAGCAGAGAACAACAACATGTGCTTCCTCAGCCGTTTATGTTTTCAGCTCCTATCCAACCCACTGGCGCTGCAGTGACAACATCACCTCCCCAGACAGATGTTACTTACCTGGCTCAAGCTGTCCAAGATACTATGACCCTGAACAGGCTCCCAATCCCAGAGCCACCTGTATTCACCGGCGACCCGATTCAGTTCATTGAGTGGAAGGCCTCATTCACATCACTCATAGACAAAAGGAACATTTCTTCAGCTGACAAACTACATTATTTGAGAAGGTATGTAGGAGGTCCAGCTCGGAGAATACTTGACGGCATTTTCTATAGAAGTGATGAGGAAGCCTACAAAGATGCATGGAGTCGTCTCAATCAAAGGTACGGTCAGCCTTTTGTCATACAGAGAGCTTTTAGAGAGAAACTGTCGAACTGGCCAAAAATACAAACAAAGGATGCTGAGGGATTAAGAACCTTTGCTGATTTCCTCAACTCATGTCAAGAAGCCATGTCACATGTTAAAGGTCTGGACATTTTGAATGACTGTGAGGAAAATCAGAAACTGGTGAAGAAACTACCTGACTGGGCGGCATCACAGTGGAACAGAAAGGTCACTCAAAACATGAAAAGTGAACATGAGTTTCCTAACTTCCAGCAGTTTGTTGATTTCATGTTAACAGAGGCAGAGATTGCTTGTAATCCCATAACCTCATTCAGTGCTCTCCACTCAGCAGAGTTGACCTCAGAGAAACGTCATCTGAAAGAAAAAAGGGGTAAAATTAGTGTTTTCAACACCCAGACAGCTAAAGAGACTGAAAAGCGAGAGCAGACAAATACAGGTTTTAAAGCCCCTTGTGTACTTTGTCAAGATAGTAATCATCGTCTTCACTTTTGTCCTGAGTTTAAAAGCAAAACCCTGTACGAACGGAGAAAATATGTAAGGGAAAATAATCTGTGCTATGGTTGTTTGAAGCCAGGTCACAATGCAAAAGACTGCCGCCATCGACACTCATGTGACAGCTGCAAGGGGAAACATCCTACGTCTCTCCATGATGACAGCTACATCAAAGTTAAAACAGTGTCAGTTCCAAATCAGAGCAGCACAGATGAAGGAGCAACCACACTATCTCTCAATGTGGAGACAGAGGACCCATCATCTAACACCTCCATGATCGTGCCAGTATGGGTTTCTTCGATAAGCAATCCAGGTATGGAAAAACTCGTTTATGCACTGCTGGACACTCAAAGTGATACAGTCTTCATTGATCAGGAAGTTAGCAATAGCTTGCAAACAGAGAGACATCCTGTGAAGCTAAGGCTAACAACAATGGTTACAAAGGATGCATTAATCCATAGTGAAAGGGTCTCAGGTCTCAGAGTGAGAGGCTACAACTCCACAGTCCTCATTAATCTCCCTCCAGCTTACACTAAAGATTGCATACCAGTAAATCGAAAACACATTCCTACCTGTGAAACGGCAAGGCACTGGAGTCATCTCAGCGCAATAGCAGATGAAATCCCACCACAGCTAGAGTGTGAAATTGGCCTTTTAATAGGCTATAATTGCTCAAAGGCACTGGCACCACGGCAGGTAATGCTTGGAGGAGATAATGAACCCTATGCAGTTCGCACAGAACTGGGATGGAGTATTGTGGGTCGTACATCATCACACCATGATTTAACGGACATCACAAATATTTGCCACAGAGTTGCTGTCAAAGAGCTTCCTCCAGTGACTCCAGCAGATGCAATCAGAGTACTGGAGTCCGACTTCAAAGACACCTGTAAAGATGGAAAAACTGTGTCTCAGGATGACATCCTCTTCCTGAATTTGCTAAAGGAAGGAATTGAGAAGAACATGCATGGTCATTATGAGATGCCACTCCCCTTTAAAGAGAGACCTTGCCTCCCGGACAATAAGCCACTAGCCCTGGTCCGGCTCAGTCATCTCAAAAGGAAACTGCTAAGAGATGACAAGTACAAGGAACAGTATGTGAAATTCATGAATGAGGTAATTGATAAAGGTGAAGCAGAGGAAGTTCAAGACGGAGGGAAGGAAGGAGAGAAGTGGTATATTCCACACCACGGAGTTTACCACTCCAAAAAACCTGAGAAACTTCGCGTGGTGTTTGATTGTTCTGCTAGGTACAAGGGAACCAGCCTAAATGAACACCTCCTGTCAGGACCAGACTTGCTGAATAATCTGATTGGTGTTCTCATCAGATTCAGGCAGCACCATATCGCCCTGATGTGTGACATTGAAAAGATGTTTCATCAGTTCCATGTGTATGAAGCTGACAGAGACTATTTACGTTTCCTGTGGTGGAAAGATGGCAATCTTGGGGCAGAACCACAGGAGTTTCGCATGAAAGTTCATCTCTTTGGTGCAACATCATCACCAGGATGTGCCAACTATGGACTGAAACAACTTGCCAAAGAGAATGAGAGCCTGTTTCCTCTAGGCTCACAATTCATAATGAAAGACTTTTATGTTGATGATGGTGTTGTCAGTGTACCATGTGCAAACAACGCCATCCAGCTGGCAAAGGAAGCCCAGAAACTCTGTGCTAAGGGTGGTCTGAGACTGCACAAGTTTGTGTGCAACGACAAATCAGTGTTGCAGAGTATACCTCCAACTGAGCGTGCAGCTGAGACAACATCTCTTGATCTGGTCTTCAATGATTCAACCCTGGAGAGAGCCTTGGGAATCCTTTGGCACATTGAAACTGACACTTTCAGATATCATGTCTGCCTAAAAGAACAGCCAGCAACACGGCGTGGCATACTGTCTACAGTTGCCTCCCTCTACGACCCGCTGGGGTTTGTATCTCCTTTTCTGCTCAAGGGAAAAAGAGTGCTGCAGGAAATGTGCAGACATGGCACAAGCTGGGACGAACCCCTTCCCAGTGAACTTCAACCAGAATGGGAACGTTGGAAGAATGATCTTCCAAACTTGGGAAAAATTATCATACCACGCTGCTGTGTGCCTGCTGACTTTGGAAGAGTGGTAAAAAGGGAGCTACATCACTTCTCAGATGCAAGCACACAAGGTTATGGCCAGTGCTCATACTTGAGACATGTAAATGAGGCTGGAGATGTTCATTGTACTCTGATCATGGGAAAATCCAGAGTAACTCCAATTAAGGTGACAACTATTCCCAGGCTAGAGTTGACAGCTGCCGTTGTGTCAGTTGCAGCAAGCAACACCTTGAAAGAGGAACTTGGATTGACAGACATTGATGAATATTTCTGGACTGACTCCAAAGTGGTTCTGGGATATGTCAATAATGAGGCACGTCGTTTCCACACATTCGTGTCAAACCGGATACAGAAAATACATCTGAGTACAACTCCTCAGCAGTGGAGATACGTCTCTACTAATGAGAACCCTGCAGACCTTGCGTCAAGAGGTTCAACTGCAAATGAGATTCTCACATCCAACTGGCTCACAGGACCTCAGTTTCTATGGAAGAAGGAGCTACAACCAGCTGTAGATGTCATCACAGAAATGCAGATCGGAGATCCTGAAGTCAAAAGGATCCAGACACTAAACACACAAACAGTAGAGAAAATGAGGCTTATAGATCGACTTTCAAAGTTTTCTTCATGGTCAAAGGTCACTCAAGCTGTCGCTCGTCTCATCCGTTGTGCTAGAGGAGATAAGTCAACAGATCTTAGCCGAGTACAAGAACGAGAGGATGCACAGTGTGTCATTATAAAAGACTTACAGAGACAAGTGTACTCAGAAGAGATAAGGTTGCTGAGTAAGAAGACTCAACTTTCTCCTCAGAGCAAACTTTACAAGATGGATGCCTTTCTTGATAAGGATGGACTCCTCAGGGTGGGAGGAAGACTGAAAAATGCATCTCTCCCTACCACAGTCAAGCATCCAGTGATAATCCCAAAGGATCATCACATTTCCAGAAAAATAATAGCTCATTGTCATGAAAAGGTGCAACATCAAGGCAAAGGTATGACTATTAATGAGCTCAGAACACAGGGATATTGGGTTCAAGGAATGAACAGAGCTGTGGCAACTTACCTTCATCAGTGTGTTCGATGCAGAAAACTCAGAAGGTTCACAGAGGAACAGCGGATGGCAGATCTACCATCAGAGCGTGTGGAGCCATCACCACCATTCACCTACTGTGGAATGGATTGTTTCGGTCCATTTCTCACCAAACAAGGACGCAAAGTGCAAAAAAGATATGGTCTCCTTATCACATGCCTTAGCTGTCGAGCCATCCACATCGAAATGTTGGATGACATGTCAACTGATTCCTTCATTAACGGACTGCGTTGTTTTATTGCCATAAGAAGGGCAGTGCGTCAGATAAGATCTGATCAAGGAACTAATTTCATGGGAGCAAAGAATGAACTAAAGGAAGCTCTCAAACAAGTGGATGCTGATCGTCTGACCACGTTTTTAGCAGAGAAACAATGTGATTTTCTCATGAACACTCCCCATGCTAGCCATGTAGGAGGTGTTTGGGAACGACAGATCAGGACAGTGAGAAATGTTCTTCGTTGCACTCTCTCACTCTCATCAAGCAGGCTAGACGATGCTTCTCTACGAACATTCTTTTATGAAGCTATGGCTATTGTGAACAGTCGTCCATTGACAGTTAACTATCTGAGTGATCCAAATAGTCCAGAGCCCTTAACGCCTAATCATCTGCTCACCATTAAAACTGTCACAGCCGCACCACCTCCAGGCAGATTCATAAGAGAAGATATGTATGCTCGCAAAAGGTGGCGCCATGTTCAATATCTTGCAGAGCAATTCTGGAGCCGCTGGAAAAGAGAGTACCTCTTTAACATTGCCACCAGACAACGCTGGCATGCTCCAAAAAGAAATCTTAAGGTCGGCGATATTGTCTTGGAGAAAACAGATCTACCTCGGAATGAGTGGAAATTGGCCAAAGTTGTGGAAACAATGACAGGTAAAGATGGACTCGTGAGAAAGGTAAAGATTCGTCTTGGAGACCAGAAGACATGGAAGCAGGGACAGTGTTCTGGCAAGCCGTCCATTGTTGAACGTCCAGTTCAGAAGCTCATTCTGCTCTTAGAAACTGTTTAACCACTCGTGTCACAGCAGAATCATATCCTTTACAGTATGAAGTCTTGTTCATGGACATTTTTATAGATGTATGAGTGAAAGATTGAAGGTCATACTAAGTTTAGAAATTATTCGTGCTTTACATTTCATATGCAAAAAAAGGGGGGCACTCATAATTTGGTGGGAGTGTAGATAATCTTGTTTTGTGTGGTTTATCCATTGTATTTCGATGTTCATCTTTATTTTACGTTTGTGATATGACCGGGATTTTATTTTGAAGGGATGTCACAAGAACGGAAAAGGAAAAACGGAAAAGGGAAATCAGAGAAATATAAGTAAAGGAAAACTTTTGGATTATATGCCATTCTCAGTGTGGGTTTCGGCATTTTGTATATATTCAGCACCCGGTTGACAGAGGCACAAGGTTTGTGTTTAATATTTGCTGACCTTTTGTTGGGATTTTAAAATTAGCATGACGCACGTTAGCTAGCGCGATGCTAAGTGTTAGCGCTTTGATCAGACGATAGAGCATTTATTTTGCCTGCTATGTAATTCTGATTTCTAATGTTAATTGGAATGGTTAATAATTATTTCAGTTATTTATTAAAAATTCATTATTTAGTTTCATTAAACTATGGTTCAAATGGTTTAGTTTATAACTCAAGTCATTTGTAAAAAGGTGATGTTTTTATGTTTCTTGTCCCTTGCAGCTCTTACGGTGGAAAAGGTTAAAAATGTTAAGAGCATCAAAATAAAAACCATCAGTATGAGAGAGTAAGACCATCATTAAACCGGGGATGCTACAATGTGCTTATTGCTAAATCAACTCATTTCAACTTTTCAAATAGTGCCCTCTGCTGGATGAAATCATACCTGTCGCACAGGAAACAGGCGGTTCAAATTGGTGATTCGCCATCTTCATACCTCACTTCTTCTGCTGGAGTAACCACAGGGCTCAATATTGGGTCCTGTTTTATTCAGCCCAAATGTCCATAACTTACCAAATCTCTGTAGAAATATAAAGATGCAACCATATGCTGACGACATTGTATTATACTGTTATGCCAATTCAATTCAAGAAGCTGCTGCCATTCTCTCAGGAGCCCCATTGGCTCCAAAACTGTTGTTTACATTTGAATAAAAAAATAAACAGTCTGTATGTTTTACTCCCGGCAGCCAACAGAGGGACAGCAACCATCAGTCATGGTGGATGCAGAGACACTTGATGTGGTTCAACACTTTAAGTACCTCGGGGTAATCGTTGGTCCTTTTATTTTTTATTTTTCTTAAGCACAAGTTTCTTGTGTTTATATTGAATCAGACTCAGTGAATAATTCCCTATACTCCCTATAATACAGATCAGTGAGCAGTGCTGACCAACATGTCATTGGGGTCATCAGGTGGGAACCTCCTTTCATCAGTGTTTCGTCTAGTTGGGCCCACGACACCTCCAGGAGGCTAGACAATGACCACTGGCGTCCCAGAGTCACCCCCCTAATGCCAGCCAACACTGCCCCTCACACCACAACAACCATAATCTACCTCAATCATCACGGCAGCACCTCGGTGACGCACAAACATTTAAAGAGAAAGCACGTCGGGCAGTTAAACGAAACGGAGTCTGACTCGTCTCGGTAAGTTTCAAGTAACATTCAAGCCAATACGTTTTGTTTTTGATGTACATTTTATACGCGTTTTTTCGCTTTAAAAGAGAGCTTTAACATTATGCCTGACTGTGCCTGACACACATATTTTAAATTAAATGCATGCAGTCCGAAGAAGAGAGCCACCATGGACTGTTGACAAAATGCACTTAATATTTGTTTTATTTACTGTTTTACTGCTGCTAATGTGCCTGTCCTTGGTTTACAGGAAAAAATGTTTACTTGATTGTAACTAATTATTTATTTTTTATAAAACACATTTGCCCGTCCTTAAAAAACTGGACAGAGGTTTATTTATTTATGGATTTATGTCTATACTGACCGAGCACTGTGCCTAATTGGTTTTAGATTGGACATTTTTATTTACTTTTTGTATGAATCAGCAGCAAAGTTGAATAAAAGATGCATTTTTCATTGAAGTACCCATCTTTCTTGTATTTATTATCATTTGCCACATAATTAAAGCAACTTCATGCTAAATTTAAGAAAAAATTTATAATTATCCGATTAGTCGACTAATCGTTTCAATAGTCGGTGACTAGTCGACTATTAAAATAGTCGTTAGTTGCAGCCCTAGTGCCAAACCCTCCACTTAAATATCTTGAACTTCTTCTTTGCTTTTTAAAAAGTCTGTTTACTCTAAGTGCTGCCCCTGCTGGGCCCCCAGCTGCTATTGCAACTTCTAATCCAAATCCACTGGCTGGATTTTACTGCCTTATCTTACACTTCTTTCACCATTTTCCTCACACTTTGTCCACTTACACCCAGCTCCCTCAACAATGAGACAACAGACTTTGCAACAAATCCTCTACATCCTACTTCCACTAGACAGATTCTAATCTTCCATCCTCGCTGCTCTGCTTCTGCCCACAACTCTACATATCTAAGCTTTTTCCTTTCATATGCTTCTGCTACTAATTCCTCCCAAGGAACAGTCAGCTCTATGAAATAGACTCTCATTCTACTCCTAGACCACAAAACTATATCAGGCATTAGATTTGTAGAGGCTATCTCCTGGGGAACAACAAGTTTATTTCCTAAATCTATCTGCATCTCCCAATCACAAGCATCCTCCAAGCTGCCGTGCCTCCTTATCGTCTTATTAACTTTCTCCCCCTCTTGAACAAACTGAATTGCAACTCTCTTCACCTTAGACCCTCCTAAGTTTACCTGCCCTCGTTTATCTTCAATACCTGCAGCTAAGCTTCTTAATACTTGGTCATGTCGCCATGTATCCCGGCCTTGTGACAGACTAATCTTACAACCTGACAAAATATGCCTTAGAGTTGCAGTACCTGAACATAACGAACATAACGGGTCTCCATTTACCCAGAGTTTTAGGTTCCGGGGAGTTGGCAATACATCATATGTTGCCCCTATCAAAAACCTAATACTCCTTTCCTCCATACTCCACAGCTCTTTCCAACTAAACTTTTTCTTCTCTACACCTTCCGAATTCAACCACCATCCCTGCTTAGCCTGAGCCACTGCCTTTGCACCCCTTAACATTTCCTCCTGTCTATGAATCTGCTCAACAACTAGCTTTCTCTTCTCCTTGGGACCTGCTCTACTCCACACTGGTTTGCCTGGGCCAAGCCCCAAGCCTCCCCGGCCTATTTGCACATTACCCACAATCTCTGTATGTCTAAGAGTTGCTTCTGCTTCCTGAGCTGCCATTCTTGGTTTCCACTTCCTCCCCTTGGTTGGGTTTGGAACCACCTTAGTAACTACCACATCTTTATTCCCAGCTAACAGGAGCTCTGTCCTAACTTTAGTACATTTAAACTCCTCTACTAGACTAGATACTGGGAGCTGGAGTATGCCTTTCCCATACAGTGCCACAGTACGTAAGCATCTAGGAACACCTAGCCACTTCCTAATGTAAAAACTAACTAATCTTTCCATTTTTTCTGCAACAGATAATGGAATCTCATACACAGACAGTGGCCACATCAACCTAGGAAACAATCCAAACTGCAGACACCACAGCTTCAACTTTCCTGGAAGTTCTGATTTATTTATTCTATCCAGTCCCTCAGCAACATCTTTCCCAAACTGCACTGCCTGCTCTCCATCATTCATGTCTGCCTGGTACCACCTGCCTAAACTCTTTACTGCCTTTTCCCTAATTATTGGAATGTTTTCTTCATCTATTACAAACTTTCTATCACTTAATTTCCCTCTACTTATTGAGATACTTCTAGACTTAGTAGGTTTGATTTTCATACCAGCCCACTTTAGATTTTCATTAAGTCTCAAGTATTCTCTTCATACATGGCACTGTTGTAGTCACTAACATCATATCATCCAAGTATGCTCTAATTCAGTGGTTCTTAACCTTTTTTCCCTAATGCACCCCTTAGCTGTGCATAAGACAAGCCGTGCACCCCCCAGCACCCCGCCCAATGAAAATCCTACCCCCATAGGCCAACACCCTAAAATAATTAAAACAATAATGACAAACACTTATTGGCAAAAAAAAAACCTTCCTTTAATAAAGTGTATAACACATACACACGTGTAATATGTATTTTCTTGAAACGTCCTCTCGATTCCCTTGTATGTTTCGGCATGTGAAGGAATTGATAATAAAGCAACTTTAACTTTAACTTTAATGTAACAGTGTCCCCTTTTCATTAAGGCTAAACATTAAATGCAGAAAACCAAGGTCTCCTTCAGACAGTTAACAAAAGTCTGATGATATAATGCTAATATAATTAAAATAAAAGGTCTATCAACAAATAGAATGCTGATAAAATTGAAAAAAAGAATTAACATTGATAATTATTGACCATAAAAAATAGTATTATTATCTTTTTAACACTTTCTTCAGTCATAAACTGATGACCAACTTGGGCTTGAAACTTAAACAAGGTCTGCTGAAACTGATTATTTCTAAATGTCTTTCAGTCATAACCTAATGACCACTTTGTGCTTGCATATCTCTGGACAGGGATGTGATGTCAGGTGTAATACTTGTGACAGCCAATCTAAAGTCCTGGTGGACATCAAGTCTGTTTCTGGCTTTTGTTTTTATTGTCACAAGGGCACTGAATGCTGTCTCAGACAAGTATGTGGTGCTAAATGGGAGAATAACCCTTCTTAGTGCATGTTTAGCTAATCTGGGAGCAACAGACTGTCCTTCGACAATCCAAAACTTTTTGTACCCCATCTCACGTAGATATTTTTGGGACACAGAATCAGCTTGAAGGTCACAAAGCTCATCCTCACAGCCGAGGTATTCCACATCTCCGAGGCTTGAATTGTAAGGGTCCAGCACCCACGATTCCTTTGTTGAGTATTCACTGACATCTGCGAAGCGGCTATTAATCTCCTCTCGGAGCATGGTCATGTGCCTGGTGAACTCGGTGCGTAAAGACGCACGCACAGTCCCAGCAGACTGCTTCTGCAACAGTGGGAAGTGCTGTAATTCTCCATTTGACATTTTTTCCACTCTGTAATTCAGTTTGTGCACATAAGCATCCAGGGCGTCTTTGCAATGCACAATGTTTGATTCAGGCCCTTGCATCCGCTTGTTCGTCTCGTTGTAAAGCCAGAACATGTCCGCCAGGTATGCCGTTTTGATCCAAAACTCCTCAGTCAACTGTTCACACAGTCGGCGATTGTGATCTTTCAGGAATTCCTTTATTTTTTCTTGCAGCTCCATAAAACGCACAAGCACCTTTCCACGCGATAGCCACCGCACCTCTGTATGTAGCAGCAGTGTTTGATGCTCTTCATCCTCGCACAGCTGAGTGAAGAGTTGCTTGTTGCCAGGACGAGCTTTGATAAAGTTAACAACGCTAACAACAGTTGACAGGGTGTCTCTGAGATCTTCGGACAGTTTTTTACTAGCCAGTGCTTGGCGATGTAGCATGCAATGAAAAATTAAGCAATGTGGCGCTTTTTCTTTCAGGCGGCTGTTAAATCCCTTGTTTTTACCCATCATAGCCGCGGCCCCGCCAGAGCAGCATGCCACCAGCTTTTCATAGGGCAGATTGTTTGGATGTGAGGTATGAGTCCACAGCCATAAATATATCCTTGCCAGTTGTTGTTGTCTCAAGATTTTTAGACATAAGAATGTCTTGCTTCAAGTCCTCGCCATCAACATATTGCACATATACTATGAGGACGGACTCGCCTGCCACTGTTGTGGTCTCATCCAGCTGTATCGCAAAATCAACATCTCTCAACTTATCATGCAGCTGGTTTTGACAATCCACAGCCATTTTGTCAACCCTGTCTTTGACTGTGCTGTCCGAGAGGGGGAGAGTTTTCACTTTATCAACAGCGTGAGCCCCAAATAACCTCTGCACAATTTTCAGACATGACGGTTTGATTAGCTGCTCTCCGATATTGTGCAGCTTTTTAGTCTTTGCGATTAGCAGCGAACAGTCAAATGACGCCTCAGTGACTCTGAATAAATCACTACCTGCTCTTTCGAAACTTTTTCTGATGTCCTGGGACGTTTTGAGAGTGCCACCTGTTTCTTCCTCTGGAAATATTCTCGACTTTCCCCAATTCTATGGCTGTGCCTGGTCTCCTGGTGTCTCTGGCTCTTCATCGAAACACAGGCACTTTAATGAAATTACATGATGGGGACATAACTTGTTTTCAATATATTTTTAAATGTTTTAATTTTACTGACACCATTTGGATGTGTTGTTAGGATTCTGTAATTATTGAATCTAACTTAACAAATACAACTTTGGTAACGTGACGTCACGACCTCACCGCAGACAAAATTCTGCGCACCCCTTGCGCACCCCAGGTTAAGAACCAATGCTCTAATTGGTGTAAGGTGCATGCCATCCTCACGTCTCTCTCCTCCTACAACCCACTTGGAAGCTCTAATAATTATCTCCATGGCCATTGTAAATGCTAATGGAGAAATCGTACACCCTGCCATAATGCCTATTTCTAGCCTCTGCCAACCTGTTGTGAAACCTGCTGTACTTAAGCAAAGTCTAATATCCTGAAAATATGCTCTTACTAAGTTAACAACTATTACAGGCACTCTAAAATACTCAAATGCTTTCCAAATAAGGCAAGGCAAGCCAATTTTATTTATAGAGCACAATTCATACACAGGGCAATTCAAAGTGCTTCACAGCTACATAAAACCACAAGAAGGCAATAAAATCATTAAAAAGAAATTAAAAACAAAATAAAGAAATTAAAAACCCATTAAAATAATCATTAATTAATTAAAAAGTGAAGAGTGCAGATAAAATACTTTCAGGTGTCATATGCACAGCTAAACAGAACTGTTTTCAGCCTGGATTTAAACATTGTCAGAGTTGAGGCCTGTCTCACATCTTCGGGAAGACTGTTCCAGATTTTAGGAGCATAAAACTGAAACGCAGCCTCACCTTGTTTAGTCCTTACTCTGGGCCCCAGCAGGAGACCCCTCCCTGAGGTTCTCAGAGCCCGAGTTGGTTCATATGGTTCTAACATGTCAGAGATGTACTTCGGCGCTTGACCATGAAGAGACTTGTACACAAGCAGAGCTGTTTTAAAGTCTATTCTCTGAGCGACAGGAAGCCAGTGCAGAGACCTGAGCACTGGACTAATATGGTCGTATTTCCTGGTTCTAGTCAGGACTCGAGCAGTAGCGTCCTGGATGTACTGCAGCTGTCTTACAGCCCGTTTAGAGAGCCCAGTGAGCAGGCCGTTACAGTAGTCTAACCTGCTGGAGAAAAACACATGGATCAGTCTCTCTAAGTCTGGTTTAGACACTATTCCTTTGATTCTGGTAATGTTTTTTAGATGGTAAAAAGCTGCTGATGTTACAGATTTAATGTGGCTGTTAAAGTTCAGGTCTGAGTCCAATATTACCCCGAGATTTCTAACTTGATAGTTAGGTTTTAGAGAGAGAGTCTCAAGGTGACTGATAACACTTTCTCTTTGTTTCTGTGGGCCACAGACAATGATTTCAGTTTTGTCTGAGTTTAGCTGGAGGAAATTGTTTTGCATCCACACACTTATCTGTTCGATGCAGCGACACAGTGTATCTACAGGCCCGTGTTCTCCTGCCGTCAGTGACACGTAGATCTGAGTGTCATCTGCATAGTTGTGGTAGGATACATTATAGCTGCGTATTAGCTGGCCTAATGGAAGCATGTACAGATTGAACAATACGGGTCCCAGGATTGACCCATGGGGAACCCCACAGGTCATAGCCATTTGGTCTGAGACACAGTTACCAATTTCAACAAAATATTTCCTGTCCTCCAGAGAGGACTTGAACCAGTTTAAAGCACGACCAGAGATTCCCACCCAGTCTTCTAACCTCTGTAATAAGATTGCATGGTCAACTGTGTCAAAGGCAGACCTCAGGTCCAGCAGAACTAAGACTGTGACTTTACTTGCATCTGTGTTCAGGCGGATGTCATTTGTCACCTTGATCAGAGCTGTCTCAGTGCTGTGGTGGGGCCTAAAGCCTGATTGGAAAGTATAAAAAGCATTGTTAGACAGGAGAAAGTCACTAAGCTGTTGGTACACAACTTTTTCTAGGACTTTGCCTAAGAATGGCAGGTTTGATATGGGCCGGTAGTTGTTCAGCACTGTGGCATCAAGATTGCTCTTCTTTAGAAGAGGCTTAATGACAGCAGTTTTTAAGGCCTTTGGAAATGTTCCAGTCTGGAGTGAGATGTTGACTAGATGAGCGAGTTGTGGTAACAAACTGCTCAGCACAGACTTTAGGAATCTAGTGGGCAACTCATCAAGGCAGCACGTTGATGAACTCAGACTGCAGATGGTCTCTTCGACTGTTTTGTCAGTAACAGGTGTGAAATGTGTCAGCTCTTGGTGTCTAGCTGGCTGCAGAGTAGTTATTTGTGTTGTGGAAATTATTGCATTTTTAATGCCTTGAACTTTGTCATTAAAGAATGTTGCAAACTCATTACACTTAGATGTAGAAATGAGTTCTAAAGGCAGTGAAACTGGAGGGTTTGTTCATCTGTTTAATGTAGCAAACAGGACACGAGAGTTGTTACTGCAGTTTTTGATAATTTCAGAAAAATAACTCTCCCTTGTTCTACGCAAAGTCTGGTTGAACACACATAGCTTTTCTTTGTAAGTCTCATGATGAACCTGGAGCTTTGACTTGCGCCATTTCCGTTCGGCTCTCCGGCACTCCCTTTTTTGTGCCCTGACCGACTCTTCTTTCCTCCATGGTGCCCTTTGCCTACTTTTAACCATTCTAACCTTGACAGGAGCAATGGTATCCAAAACATTTAAGAGACTTGATGTGTAAGAGTTCAACAGATCATCAACATCAGAACACAGGGTGTTCTCAAACCTAATCATTTCCATAAACTGTGTCCCTGTTCTGTCATTTATGAGTCTTCCCCGAACAACTGCAGACCCAGCTGGTGTTTTGGGTAAAGTAGATAGGTCGAAGAAAACACAGAAATGATCAGATAAAGCAACATCGACGACATTTACGTTTGAAATAACAACATTCCTTGAAATGAGCACATCTAGAGTGTGCCCTCTGTTGTGGGTGGGCTCAGTCACATGCTGAGTTAGACCAAACATTTCAAGGACAGCAGTGAGCTCATTAGCTTCCTTGTTATGCGCTACGTCCACATGCACATTCAAGTCCCCTGTTATGACTAAACAGTCAAAAGCAGTGCACACAATTGAAAGTAGTTCAGTAAAATCATCAATAAAACAATTCTGTGGTGGTTTATAAATGGTGATATAAAGTATGGAAGATTGTTTTATCTCCATTTTGAATGACACATACTCAAATGATGAAAAAAACCCAAATGACAGCTTGTGGGTGGGTATATTGTCCCTGAACATGGCACAAACACCCCCACCCCTCTGGTTTTCTCGTGTTTCAGACACAAAATTGAAGTGAGGTGGACTAGACTCAATCAGGACTGCATTAGCTGTGTTTTTGTCGAGCCACGTCTCAGTTAAAAACATAAAATCAAGATTGTGAGAGGAAATAAAACTATTAATTAAGAATGATTTGTTACTTAAAGATCTGACATTGAGTACTGCGTGTTTGAGATTAGTTATAGTTGAACTGGATGCTGTGTTCTTGCAAGGGATATGTATAAGATTTCTCTGATTGGACAGTCTGATTGTCCCTCTCTTCACTCCATCCTTGGATCTCTGGTTGAGATGGTGTTTACCAACACAGAGGCCCTTAGCGTCCTAGACAACAGCATTGACGCTGTTGGAAATGACAGCTGTGGGCACCGGTGGTGGGGGCCAAGCTGGGGGGGGCTTTGGTCGATGGAGTAGGCTGGGGAGGGAGAGGGGCTCAATGATTCTTTGAGGATAGAATTCTTGATCTTGCCATGTTTGGCGTGAGAGGAACCATTTTAATCTCCGATTTCACCAAGCTTTCAAGGTGATCAGGAAATCTCCTGGGTGACGGTGGAGAAGAGAACGATGGTGAAACATTTCTGGAGGGTGTAGATGCAGCAGGTGGGTCCCAGGCCTGTGGTGAGGCCCGTGGTGAAGGCGATGGTGGAGCTGCTGAATCCTGTGTTTGGGATGCTGGAGGTGCTGCTGTGGCTGCTGTGGCTGCTGTGGCTGAATCCTTTGCTGGGTCCTTGGGTGGCGAGGCAGGAGCTCTTCTCTGGCTCGTCTTTTCTCTCGGCGGCAGCACAGGACCCGGTCCTGGCCCTTGTCCTGGCCCCTTCTGATGCCTCAGAGCGTGGAGAAGATTATCTGTCAGTCGTCTCACTCCACCTCTGTTCAGGTGTGGGCCTTTTCTTTGAAAGAGATCATCTCTTTGCCAGAAAAGATTAAAGTTCTCAATGAAATGAGGTATTCTGGACTCACAGACTTTAGACAGCCATGTGTTCAACTGAAGCAGCCGGCTGAATTTGTTGATCCTCCTGTCGATGTTTGGGAGAGGTCCACTTATGAATGTTGGTATCGTCACTTTTTCAAGACTCTCAAACAGTTTCTCAAAGTCTTTTTTTAAGATTTCAGACTGATTCTCTCTGATGTCCACTGCACCAACATGCACAGTCAGCTGTTTCACCCCTTGGTGTTTTGCCAGTACCTCTGGTAGTAATCTTGTGATGTCAGAGACAGTGGCACTTGGATAGCTGCATGTAACCATTCTGTTTATGTTTATATTAGATATGGCTCTGTCTCCAAGCACAAGAGTATCTTTGACCTTGACACTTGGCACAGTTTCTCTGTCCATCTGATGATTTGTACCGTCTCTCTGTCTGTTACACTCAGTCACATTTGGCTCTGACAGTGGTAAAAATCAGTTTGTTAACTTTATTCCGGGTGATGTTACATATCCTCTGTTGAGGGTATGTGGCACTGAACCAAATGCATTTGCAAGATCCAGAAATATAACATTGATACTAATCTTAATTTTAAGCAACACGTTAAAAAAGTCACAAATACAATTAAATCTAACTTATCAAATTTCAAACATATGAGACCCTTCCTGACTATGGAGTCAGCAAAAACTTCTACGCATGCAGTGATACTTCCTCGAGTTTCCTGCTGTTATACAACATGGTCACATACATCAGAGTGCAAAATCTTGGACTTTGATAGCTATCAGCTGTTTTTGGATGTCTGTCTCATCTTTCAGGTTTCCAAAGGATTAGCCCCTCCACTATTACAGGATTCCATAAAGACAGAATCCTCTAGAGTAAACACCAGAGCACTAGAGGAGACTGATGTGCAATGATGCAGGACTAAGTTTGGCCAAATGGTGAAGTCCATCAGAGGAACAGTGCTGGAACACACTGCCAACTCATGTTAGAAACTGGGACAATTCCACCACCTTTAAAAAGACCCTTAAAGGCCTACAGAAAGGTGATTTTTTGCACAAAACTGAAATAGCAGATCGATTCCTTATATACCATGGAATTTTTTTATGATTTTAAAATAATTTTAGGCCCCTGGATAGTCCTGATTAGGCCCAATAAACTATCACCACATTTGACTCGAATTTGGCAAACTGGAACGACAGGTGCCAGCTGCTGGAACAACCCCCAGTAGTTCTAGTAGCGAAGCCAGCAGTTTGCCAGACCTGGACAGCTTCTTCACGGCAAATTTCGATGTGTGCCGCGGGGACGTCGCTTGGAAATATAAAACGTTGGGTTCAGTGCAGTTTTTATTGCGAGTAGATGTACAAAGTGCGTGTGTTGCCCTCAGCACCAGCAGCTCACACCACCGGGGACAGAGGAAGCAGAGAGACCTGCGGTCTTGTGTCTGTGTCTCCCTGTCCGCCTGCCTCCTCTCTGGTGAAATCAGCCGGAGCGCATCCCGCCGTGTTCAGCTCCCTGCGGTGCGGACACTCAGAGGGAATCCACCTGGCGGAGAGCGGACACACTCTCCGCCAGGTGGAGAGTGGAAATCAGCTGGCAGAGCGATCATGTCCACGTCGGGGTTCTTGATGATCGCTCCGACCGCAGTGAGCAACGCACTTCCGGTTATTTTGACAAAATAAAATACCCGTTGCCTTTTATCATAGGGAAAGCCATTACGTGCTGTTGTTTTGAAAACAGGAAGTGAACTTACCCTCGTTGTAGCTAGCTTGAAACTGCCGTTTTGACAGGAAATGACGGTATGCCGGGTTGCCACCGTCCTGCAGTGCTTCTGTCTCGGCTTGTACGGTGTCGCGGGGCAACTGATTTGTCACTCACAAAACAAGTTGAATTGTCGCTAGATTCAGCCAGATTGAGCCCGAAAGTCGCTAAGTCGCTAGATTATTTTTTTTTGTCGCCAGAGATGGCCAAAAGTCGCTAAATCTAGCGACAAAGTCGCTAAATTGGCAACAATGAGGCAGCCAGGAAAAACCATGGCACATGTGACGTCGCACGGAAGCCCCGCCCCCAGTCTGGAATTCCAGGAAGGTTTCCTAGCGGCAAATTCAAAATCGCAAATTTCATGCGTTTATGAAATGTTTTGGTGTAGAGTCCAATGATCATTATTGTTCCTCTGTGTATGTATTATCATTATGTATTGGGTGTAGTGTCAGCTTTCTGTAGGCCTTTAAACAGTGGTTGAAAACAGCCAGAGCTGCTCTCATGGGTCACCTCTCCATCTTTTCCCTTTTGTGTACGGACTCTTAACTTTGATGTGAATCTTTCTAAAGATTTTCTGTTTGTTCTTTAGTTTTTTGTCATGGTGTATTGTCTGTGTGTTTTTATGATACCTGCCTGAAGACAACGGATGAAATTTAGCAACTGTGCTAACATATTTACATGGATGCTTTGCTGATATGTTGATTAATGTGCAGAGTCCTAACCAAATAAATAAGAAATAAAATAAAAACCTCCTCCACACTGACCTGTGGCCCGGTGGACCCAGAGGATGAGCCGGCTCTGTTCCTGGTGGAGGGGTTCTGCTCCTGGTTCTGCTCCTGGTTCTGCTCCTGGTTCTGCTCCTGCTCCTGCTTCTGCTCCTGGTTCAGCTCCTGCTTCAGATCCTGGTTCTGCTCCTGGTTCAGCTCCTGGTTCAGCTCCTGCTTCAGCTCCTGCTTCAGCTCCTGGTTCTGCTCCTGCTTCAGCTTCTGCTTCAGCTTCAGCTCCTGCTTCTGCTCCTGCTTCAGCTCCTGGTTCTGCTCCTGCTTCAGCTCCTGCTTCAGCTCCTGCTTCAGCTCCTGCTTCAGCTCCTGCTTCAGCTCCTGGTTCTGCTCCTGCTTCAGCTTCTGCTTCAGCTCCTGCTTCTGCTCCTGGTTCTGCTCCTGGTTCTGCTCCTGCTTCAGCTTCTGCTTCAGCTCCTCGTTCTGCTCCTGGTTCTGCTCCTGGTTCTGCTCCTGCTTCAGTTCCTGGTTCTGCTCCTGGTTCAGCTCCTGGTTCAGCTCCTGGTTCTGCTCCTGGTTCTGCTCCTGGTTCAGCTCCTGGTTCTGCTCCTGGTTCTGCTCCTGGTTCTGCTCCTGCTTCAGTTCCTGGTTCTGCTCCTGGTTCTGCACCTGGTTCTGCTCCTGCTTCAGCTCCTGCTTCAGCTCCTGGTTCTGGTCCATTCTGGTCTGACTGATGGACTCTGCAACTGTCAGCACATACGATAAGATCCAGCTGTGGCGCGCAGCGTGTTAAACCACACCCACTTTTCTTCTTCTCTTGATAACCTTTCTGCACAGTTTTTAACCATCCAGTCACATTCCATTAAGGCGAGACACGGCAGGCAAAAACAGTGATTTTTCCGATGTGTTCTTTAGACCTGCTATAAAGAAAACGTTGAAAACATAAATTAAAATGTTTATTTTATCACATTTTGTTTACTCGCGGCAGTACGTTTCACCCGAATTGACCAAAAAGTTAGCATTCCAACGCGCCATGCTGATCTTCGTCTATTTACTGAAGTCTGTCATGACCGGTATCGTTGGAAAGCTCTGAGTCTCCTGCACAATAACATGTCACCCAAATAACGGCACTTCCTTTCTATCAGTAACCAATCGTGGATGTCTAAAGGCAGATTTATAGCTAATGACAGAATCTCATTGGCTGCTGCTCGTTTCTGCTAACGTGATTCGCTCAGATGCAACACATGTTCGACTCTGACACTTCTGTGTTTAGCTTTCGCTGAATCTCCGAAAATGCCCCGTAACACCGCAACTTTCACAGAAGAGAAAGCAACAATTGCACTTTGCAAGATGCAATAAAAGAAAATGACGGAGTTAATGACGGTGCAGTGCGACACAGCAGTGGCACCGTCATAAGTCATACATGTTGCACGTCTCAATGAATTGATATGCCATCTTTTATTGGTTTGAGCTTGTATTCTTTATTAATATGATTATTTTATTCAATATTAGTATTACTAAGGGCCTGAGCATTTATTCTGTTTTTGAGCAAATACAAATGTATTGAATTCTCCTATTTAATTCTAGGACTGGGCGATTAATCGAGTTTTACGATTTCTCGAGATGTTTTATGAAATCGAGAAAGATTTTGACATATCGAATTTCTCGAGTTAATGCTGTAGAACAGCGATTCCCAACCTGGGGTGCGCGCCCCCCTGGGGGTGCGCCAGAGAGGTCAGGGGGTGCACGAGACCTCTTCGGGTTAGAGGCATTTAAACGGCCGGATTGTGTAATGATACGCTCATATCTATTATCTGCCGATGGTTCAAATCATTCGAGATCGTAAAGCCTGTTTTGCATCTCACAGCCTCTAATAAACGATGTAATACACATGACGTCGTATTGTATAATCCAGTCCCATCAAAGCAAATCATAATAGCTATGAAAACCTTAACTATTTTTTATCTGTATCAGCCTCCGTAGTTAGAACGTTCGAATACTGACTGAGCCCACCCACACTTGTTCCCGCACAGTTAACGTTAAGTTAATGTTAGTAAAAGAAATGACATACTTTTGAAACTATGGCTGACAAACGCAAAAATGACACCGACAGCACAGCTGGGGTGAAAAAGAAAATTAGGACCTACAATGAGAGCTATATTATGATGGGGTTTACCCTGGGAACAGACAACCGACCGGAGTGCGTGATATGCGGTGAAAGGTTAGCTAATGATAGCATGAAACCCAGCAAAATAAAGCGGCACCAGACGACAAAGCATCCTGAAACGGTTGGGAATGATCGTAGTTTTTTTCTAAGGAAAGAACAGCTTCTTAAGGCAAACAAGCCAATGGATATCAGAGCCGCGTTTAATAGGGCTGGCAGTGATATGCAGAAGGCTACTGAAGCCTCTTTTAAGTGTTCGCTTTTAATTGCAAAAGCAAAAAAACCTCACAGCATTGGCGAACAGCTCATCAAACCAGCTTGCATTAAATTAGTTGAGAAACTGTGTGGCCCACAGGTGGCAGACAAAACTAAAAACTGTGCCACTCTCGAATAACACAGTGAAGGACCGAATCGATAAGATGGCAAATAACTGCGAGCAACAGCTGGTAGAAAAGCTTAGAAAGGGGCAGTTCGCCATACAGCTTGATGAAACTACAACTGTAGCAAACGAGGCTGTGCTCATTGTTTATGTACAATTTATTGAGGGGGAAGATCTGAAGCAGGACATTCTTATGTCTGTCAACCTTACCACCACTACCAGGGGTGAGGATATTTTTACAGCAGTGGATTCTTGCTTCTCGTCCCAAAAGCTTCCCTACGAGAAGGTAGTTGCATGTTGTTCAGATGGCGCTGCCTCGATGATGGGTAAAAACAAGGGCTTTAACAGTCGCTTGAAAGAAAAGGCCCCACACTGTATAATATTTCACTGTATGATACACCGCCAGGCACTGGCCAGCAAAAAACTGTCTGACGACCTCAGTGAAACACTCGCGACTGTAGTTAAAGTCGTGAATTTCATCAAAGGTCGCGCCACCAGACAGCGTCTGTTCGCAGATTTATGCGAAGATGAAGCGCACCAAACACTCCTCCTGCACACAGACGTGCGCTGGCTCTCACGGGGCCGAGTGCTGGCGCGTTTTGTGCAATTGGGTGAAAAAGTAGGTGAATTTCTCAAAACTCACAGCCCCTCACTGTTAGAGAAGATAACTGAGTCATTCTGGGTTAAAACTGCATACCTAGCCGACATCTTCAGTCTGTACAATGAAACGAACAAGCGTCTCCAAGGCGCGGAGTCCAACATCATGGAATGTAAAGAGGCGCTTGACACATTCGTGGGTAAACTTGAGTATAGGGTCGGGAAGATGGAAAGGGGAGAGCTACAACAGTTCCCACTACTGCTGAAACAATGCAGAAATGATCCTGAAACGATCCCTGTATCTGTCCGTCGTGAGTTTACCAGACACATGAACGCATTGCAAGAGGAGATTAAATCACGGTTTGCCGACACAGATGAATACGTTTCGAAGGAATCGTGGGTGTTGGATCCCTTTATTGCAAAAGTCGAGGATGTGCACTACCTTGATTGTGAAGACGAGCTCACCGACATCCAGGCCAACTCTCTGTCAAAGAGATATTTCCAGGTAGGCCCACGGTATTGCATTTAATATTGTATCACTTGCGATGTCTAATAAGCCTCTGTGCTCGCGCTACTTGGGGTGTTGGACATATTTAAGCATAATTCAATTCATTCTTTATTTATTTCATTCAAGGAACACGGATTTAAAAAGTTTTGGATTGTGAAGGCACCCAGCATTGCTCCAAGACTCACACTACATGCCACAACAAGGATCATACTCCCGTTCAGTACCACATATCTTTCAGAGACGGCCTTCAGCGCTCTTGTCGCAATCAAAACTAAAGCGCGCAACAGACTGGAGGTGCACAATGACTTTAGACTGGCTGTCACTCAAATCACTCCTGATATTCCAGCCCTGGCTGTGGCTATGCAAGCCCAAGGTTCTCATTGATGAATGTAGGCCTATTAATGCCATGCACTGTAAGATATGAAATAAAATGTGTTCAAAAATTTGTTAAATAAAATGTGTTCAAAAATAGAAATATATGATTTTCCTTTAATAGCTTTTTTTTTGGGGGGGGGGGGGGAGAAAAAAGGTTGGGAATCACTGCTGTAGAACCTAAATTAACAAGATTTCGTCACTCTTATTTTCCTTCTGTGCTGTGGAGCTGTCCGCTCCCAGTGTTTCCCACATAGACTAATTTGTGGCGGTGCGCCACAGATTCAACACCGGCCGCCACATATTGCGTTTCGTTATTATTATTTTTTTTAACGCTATTTAAAAAAAATACTCGTATTCGTTCAGCTGCATTTCCTTTCCCTGCTCTCCCTCAGTCTCTCTGTCCCTCGCGTCTCTCTCGCATAGCCTACACACACACACACACAGCCCCTCCCCTCCGTACTTCCCTGGAAGCTTGCTAGCTTCAGCGTCGCGTTAGATTAGCTCTATAGCTCTGGCTCAACCGAAAGACGGCTGGAGAAATTCACGAAAGGTTGGTATCACGTGCACCTTTATAAAATCACACATTAAAAAGTCCTATAAAAATATTTTATATTTTGAATACAATGTTGTCCCGTCCCGACCCATAGCAAACAAGCGATTACGCCTTCTTTATAAAGTTAACTAGTCGCAAGTTTGTCGTAAAAAATAAAATAAAAATGTAGTTGGGTTGTCGAGGTCATAACACTAGCAGCTGTGAATCAAATAAAGTAGTTTTTTTACCTCTTACACTGAATGTTTGCTGCTTCAATCCAGATGAGTATTGAAAAATATTTTCCGCGATTGAAAGAGAGACGTGCGTGTTGATGATGAGGACCAGCCTGAACCGGAGGTATCAGTCTGAAACAGCTGAACAGTCCGACCAGTGTAATTACAGGGTCCCCCCAGTATTGTTAAACCTAAATTTAATACTTTTAAGACCTTTTTTAATGCCTTTTCAAGTAAAATTTAATACTTCTATCGCACCCATTATTTAAATAATATTGAACGACATTCAATAAAGAAAACACTTAAGTTTTATCACATTTAACCCATTTTACCTCTTAAGAGATTACGTCTCTGTTTGGCAAAAGAATGTACATTTATGGAAAATACAATTAAAAACACATTTAAAGTTGCATTATAAAATCGCCGATCCAGTACCTTACATGCAAGTCCAACTGTTTGGACTTGGTGGTCTTGTTAAGGCTTTCGTCGAACATAACGATGAAGGCATCTGCGCCATTGACTTCTTTCGTCATTTCTTGAGTAATAAACGGTGCAAGACCAAATTTTGTAATACAGTGGAAACCGCTTATAGTGATCACGTTGGTCCAGAGCCAATTTGAACACTATAAGCGGTTGATTACTAAAACCGAATTTGTACTGTATTACAGGTATTTCACTTATTTTTTTATGCAGAATATCAACTAAATGACATTTGTATCGTTTTTCTATGAGAAAAATGAAATGAATTCATTTAATTTTTCTCATAGAAAAACGTTTCCAAAAAAGCTATCCGTTTAAACGGATAGCTTCAGCATTTACTGAATTTTATTATCATGCAAGTTTAATTACAGTACTGTGCAGTGCGCAGACATACTGTAGGCTAACTCAAATACAGTACGTAACTTATTCTCTGCTGTGCCGCTGGTGCTTTTTTTTTTTTTACAAGTCTGAAAATAAAGTTTGAATTCAATCCGCCTTTCAGCACCCCTGCTCAAGAGAGTCTGGCTGCACAGACCTGCACTGTCAGGACCATGTTGGAGACCTGCACTGTGAGGACCGGAAGTGCACTGTGAGGACCGGAAGTTGAGGACCGGAAGTTGATTCGAAGCCTTTCAAAATAAAAGCGTGTGTATCGGAAGCACGTATTTTTAAACAATTTTAAACGCTATATTTTTCAAGAGGTCCTAACAAATGAATTAATTAGTTAACAGTACGACATAAAATCTATCAATTCCCGGTCTATTGTTTTTATTTATATTGTAAACTTTTGTTTGGTCACTGCACACATTTTCTCTTAGGCTCATATTCATAAGCCAACATCTCACAAGATGCCATAGGCCTATACTGTACATTGTATTGTGTACTATAGAGTAAGTCACTGCTATTTCATTATCATTTCATTTTGACTTTATCGCACTGGTCTTTATATATATATTTGTTTCAATTAGTTTTTCTGTTGTATTAGTTTTTCTGTTGTATTATTCTGTATTTTTATCCTTAACCACCATAAATTTCATGTTTGGTTCTGTCTATGCCAATTATGTTCTTTTTTTTGTTACTTTGTTTATTGGTAGACTTGTACAACATATACAATTTCATCATCATCAATATATATATATATATATATATATATATATATATATATATATTTCCCCTTTCTTCTTTCTCTTCCTCCAGTTCACAGTGTATGCCCATACACGACTAGTTATTTTCCATTATATTTCAACATACCACCATATAAACTTTTTTTTTTTTCCCACAAATATACACAAATGACACTAGACAGTAGACAAACACATAAGCATACAAGAAAATGGGGCAGAGAGAGAGAGAGAAAAAGTAAGAGATAGAGAGAGAGAGAGAGAGAGAGAGAGGACTGCTGGAACACCTTAGTACCACTAAATAGTACCCTAACTCTTGATATCTACAGTATAATCCAAGTCAAATTATTAAGGGATCAATGAGAAAACATAAAAAGCACACCAAGTCACAACATGATCAAATGTTCTGTAGTGTTTATTCAGTCAAACATTCACAATATGACAAAAAAATCTTTGTTTTTGTCGACTACCTGTTCACAAAATATCAACATGTCGTTAATATTGTGAAATATCATTTTGAAAGGCTCCAGGATCGCTTCTCTTTCATCCTCGTCCAGTTCTTCGTTCCACAACCTCCCATACTGTAGAGCAGCCTCTGCCTGTTCCTCTTCCCCGATGCCCAGAACGCCAGGCAGGTCCACTCTGGCAGACAACAGTGGTTTGTTGGCCTCAGCCAATTTTGAAGAATGCGATCTTCAACCGAGTCCTATGGAAAAGACAGAAAGAAAGATGTCTGTAGTATAGCTGCCACACCAACAGTATCTGACCAATAGATACTGTGCAAAAGCTTACGTCTTCCACTGGTGTGTCCACATCAGCAAGTCTGGCTCTCTTGGAGACCTCTGCCTGCTGCTCTTCTTCCTGAGTACTCAACTATTAATTAAAAAAAACATGCATTATACATACTTTATACTCTTACCTGAATTTGTAGTCCAGTTTTCTCTGTCCAGTTGCCGGGATTTAGTGACTGGGATAGGTTTCTAAAAGACAGAAAGTGAGGTGTCAGATGTTCTTCACTGCAACCTACATTCCCTTCATTTTCCTTTTACCCTTTTACAAACCAAACCACAACCTGCCAGAAGTTAGTAGCGTTGGCTAATACTTATGAGTACAAACAAACAGACAAATACATTATGCTTACCTTTAAATAAAATGCCACCTTTTGTATGTGCCTCTAAGTGGCTCTGCAGCTTGGACAATTTTGCTGGTTTAAATTGTAGGCACAGAGGGCAGTGAAACAGTTTGCAACATGACGTGCAGCGTTCGATTTTGGGCGTAGTGCCGGCGGTTGTTATTGAAAAATGCATCTGTAAGAGACAAATAATGTCGTAATAAGTAAAACTAAATTATATATATATATATATATATATATAAATGGCGCATTAAAGTGAGCACTATCGATACGATAACAACGCTAAAGACTAGCCAAAAGTAAAGAAACCTGATTCTTTAAAATTAATAAAACTTTACAGTATATAGTTATTGAAATTGCATCTGTAAGAGACAAATAATGTCGTAATAAGTCAAACAAAATTAAACAAGTCAGCATTATCGATACGAAAAATGGCACATTTAAGTGAGCACTATCAATATGATAACAACGCTGAAGACTAGCCAAAAGTTTAAAAAAAAACCTGATTCTTTTAAATTAATATAACTTTAGATATGGTGTGCAACGTAACGTTCCAGTGAATAAAGAGTGTTTCTGTTTCTTCGGATGAAAGAAAGTTGTTTTCACTCGACTTTTACTCACCTCATCGTCTCCACAGTTCAAATGTGGAACAAAAAATACGTGCTCCTCGCTTGTGTGCTTCGGGTCCTCACAGTGCAGGTGACGTCACAATGCATGTCTCCAACTAAGGGTCCTGACAGTGCAGGTCATGGATCCTGACAGTGCAGGTCTGCAGCCAGACGCCTCTCCCCCTGCTCGGATCTATGCTCCTCCGTGCCGGTGTTCTGTCGATTTGTGCTACTTGGCGTGAAAACGAAACTTAGAAAATCGGCTTGGCGCATGCGCAAAACCACAAAGTAGCAATTCTCGACAAGTAGGAGAAATTGACTGAACACCGGCCTCCCATCTTACAAGAACCAGTCTGGAGCTTCCAGCGGTCACACACGCATTCAATCCGCTCTCCAGCACCCATCCTCGGACACATGCTCCTCCATGACTTCCTTTTTCCAGCCATGATTCGCGCGCTTGCTGCCCGATGTCAACTCGTTACGTTAGCTAGCGAGGCAGAAGCTTTCCCATGCTACACTCCTCGTTCTAAATGACGGCGCCACGGCACTCTAGGTTTGTACGTCTATGGGTATTGACGTTCTGTGCGTCATCTTCATTATGAAAAAAAAAACTTCGTCATAATTTAGGTTGCACACGGATGTTTTTTGAAAATTCCAGACTTTCAACAGCTAATTTAATACTTTTAAGACGTTTAATGCTGGACAACTAAATTTAATGCCTTTTTAATACTTTTAATAACCTGCGGGTACCCTGATTTAGCTATGTTATTAATTTGTTTACAATGATGAAGATGTGAAAATAATCTGCAGATAGGCCGCACCTGTGTCACCCACCGTGACACAGGTGTCACACATCCTTACGTCCCCCATCATTTTCCTTGATGGAGAAATTATCCAGGTTCCCCCGTGGCCCACCACCACACATTGCCTTCACATCTGTGGGAAACACTGCGCTCCACTATATAACTGTCTATCCTCAGATTTTATGTTTGAATTAACAATAAGGCAATATATTTCTTCCTTGGTCTGATAATGTTAAAAATGGTGCACACGCACTTTGTTACTAGTACCTACTTCTAGGCACTTGGCTGCCTACCTGTTTGTATTTCAATAAAAAAAAACTTTGCTGAATTTGGTGCGATTTATTTTTTTAAATTATTTTTTCCTGCATAGATATCGAGATATATATCGTATATCGAGATACAGCAAACACTAATCGAGATTATTGTTTTTCTCAAAATCGCCCAGCCCTATTTAAATCTTTAAATGTCGTTTTCTCAAAATCAGTTTTTTGTATTTTTCCAGTATCAATATCTCAGCCTATGGAGCACCTACTAACACCAAACTTTCCAGTGATACACATAGCAGTATTCTGAAGATATTAACAGAAGGATTTGTTGATAAATAATTCCTGGCCTGATTTATGTGACATAATAAAAAAAAAAGGCAAAAATCGATGTTTTTGACTATGGACTATGGACAGTATATTTGAAATCCCTCTAATTTTTTTTTCATTTTGTGTGTAAACAAAATGAAAAAAGAATTTTGCACCTGGTTTTATCATATGTTCAGATCTATCTTCCGGAAATACTGTATATGCAAATGTGCACATATATTTAATGAGATCATGCCTAATTTGCATAATTAAACATACAAATTTCTAAAACTTGTAATACATTTTTTTTTCATACTTGTATAAGTAATCAACTGAGGAAGTTTCATGGCGATATCTATTATTTTAAAATATTACCCTATTCACCTGTAGTGTCTCGCCTTAAACTCATTACTGTGGTTATTATTTAAATCCCTGTGAACTTTAAAATGCTTCTTTAAAGACCCACTAAGGTCACAGTTCAAAATATTTGTAGCTTTTTGATCAAATTCAGAAAAATTTTTTTTAATAATAACTCTGTAGACCGACACCCACTGTGTGCAATATCCCATAAATCTCACCTGAGTCAGTGGAACACCATCAACTTAAATCATTTTACTACATTAAAGCTATAATGTGTAATATTTCACGGACAATGAATGTCTCCATGTCGCTCCGCCATTTTAAAACTACGGGATTTGTAGAAGGACATGTCATCAGCTTCGCCCTTTCCGTTTTCAATGTGAGGTAATACTTGTGAATGATAAGACTCAAATTTGTTAAAGGTCCCATGGCATGAAAATTTCACTCTCAGAGGTTTTTTAGCCTTAAAATGAGTTCCTCTAGCCTCCTTAAGTCAACCCAATGAGTAGAAATTGCGAAATGTATTCACTGAGCAGTACAGCATTTCCTCCATGTTTTGAATAGAGCGCCTCCAAGTGTCTCGTTGACTCAAGGCTCCTGGTATGACGTCATACCAGGATAGAGCTCATCAAAATTTCCCACCCCCTCTCTCCGCCACGCCCTCTGTCTCCACCCACACCTGCATTACCTTACCCGCCCAACTCATGTGGAGTAGACTGAGACTCGCCAAAGAAGAAGACTCGCCACGACTGAAGACAGTCACAGAAGATACAGCAATGGCTTCCAAACGACGTTACCATGCGAAATGTACTGTGCCAGGATGTGAAGATGAAGAGAAGAATATGTTTCCGCTTCCATCCTCTGTCCCTTTGAAAACGGAATGGCTTAATTTCATTTACGAGGGACAGGTGCCCATGCATGTTCCAAAGAGCGTCAGTGTTTGCGCGACACATTTCAGAGGAATGCTTTTACAACTTGGGACAGTACAGGGCAGGTTTTGCCCTACACCTGAAGTTGAAGCCTGGATCAGTGCCAATCCTTGCCGGTCCATCAGCTACCCACACCGATCAAGTAAGTCAT
Source organism: Odontesthes bonariensis (assembly GCF_027942865.1). Taxonomy (NCBI): domain Eukaryota; kingdom Metazoa; phylum Chordata; class Actinopteri; order Atheriniformes; family Atherinopsidae; genus Odontesthes; species Odontesthes bonariensis. Next base: position 25,692,464 of record NC_134516.1, on the reverse strand, counting down.
AATTATTTGCTAGCCGCTAGCACTTTATGGGTGACAGCTAACTAGCCAACATTAGCTGTGGAGGTATTTATCCATGAAACCTACACTGCGCTACAAAACCAATACTCTGTTAAACTGGTTAGATTTGGAAAATTGGTTGTAAAACAAGACATTTGTCTTTTGACCATGTATCTTACGTGTAGGGGACTACATACAGCATGAATACTTAGGTAAGCAAGTCTAGTTCTGTTCTGTGGCTAGATACGTCTGTGACACGGAAAATGACGCCCGACGATAACAATTCATATTTTGTAAGCCTTTCTTTCGATTGGTGACTTTATATTTTGTAAGCATTTGTTGCGGTTTGGTGACCTTTTATTTTTATTTATTTATTTTTTTTTACGTCGAGTTGTTTCTGCGTCTTTCGTGTGGGATACGCGATCGGGTGTTGTGGCTAGGTGAAGGGTGTTTAGCAAACGTTTGCTGACTACCCTCGAACATACATCATTATGTATCTGTCAATTCAAACACAGTTTTGACTTCAAATCTGTCGTGACTCGTCAGTTTATCACAAGTGTAATGCTCGGCTTTCGAACCATGAGATGTGTGCTCTCTGTCTGCATCAGGTTCACTCTTCACTGGCCAGCACATCAAGTGCTCACGTCCAGACATCCCGGACCAGGGATGCTGCCTGCCAGACTGACCCCATTGTCTGTAAATAGGACTGCAGCCACACCGAAGAATGTTGTCTTTCTCTATATTGGAATGCTTTGCAGGTGAGATGTTTTACCTTGTAGTTGTTGAAAGTTTTTGTTGTCTGAAATGTCATAATTGAGCCGGGTTTTTCCAGCACTATAAGGCACGAAACACCTAGACCAGGTCCCCTGAAAAGATTGTCTTGTGAATGTAATTTATATTTGATTTACCAAAAAATGTATACTTTTAGGGGGTTTTCAGATCATAGTTCCTATGAAACTTCACAAGATATGAAAAGCTTTTTCCAAAATGCTTTATACCTACTTTAAAAAATATTGTTTTATTTGTTACTACCATTAAAAGCAGCATTTAAATGTTTCAACATGTTATGTAAATCTCAGCTAATATCACTTTTCCTGATGCTTGAAATCAGATTTAAAAAAAGTAATGAGAACAGCTTTTATAGCATTTTGGAAAAGAGCTTTTCATATGCTCTCCCATGATGATGATGTGTCTCTATCAGCTAACCCCCACCACCATGACAAATGAAAATTCTGTGAGAAACACCGTTTACACATTGTTTCTTGTACTTTCAGACTGTACTTGGCGGGGATCCACTTTAATGAAAATGCGAACCGACCACAGGCCCAGACAGCAGACGGTGTACCTCTCTTCAAAATCTCCTTTCCCAAATCCAAGAAGGGGGAGTGCAGTCAAACGTCAAAAGACTAAGCCAACCTTTGGTAAGACCTCAAAAGTTCAAGAATTCAAGTACAACTACTTTTGCCTGTATCAAATTTACTGAGGTTAATTCCAACAAATAGGAATACAAAAAATGTGAGAAATATAAATCTAAACAAACATAAATATATAGAACAAATATAAATATATAAATAAACATTGAAATGTACAAATGACTAACTGAAATATACAAATGTTGTGCGTATACAGTGTGTATGAATGTTCTGTGTGAAAGGGTATGTGGATGTCCTGATGGACCTAATTTTTCACATGCGAGGCAGTCTAAACCCGGTGCAGTGTCCTTCATCATCGGGGTACTCGGCACGGATACGCAGGACCACACAGGCAGGAATGACCACTCTGATCCGGCGACCCAAAAAGCCCCAGCACCACGCCACGAACTGCGCTGTAGGCCAAATACCTGAAGCGCCTGGAAGAACAGATAGAAAAAATGACACTTGCAGAGAATGTTGTTGTTCTTCTGTTATTGCTATGTTGTACATATTTACATATTCCTATGGATTATTCTTGATTGTGTTTTAATAATGTCTTGTAAATAAATCTACAAACACTCTTCATACCGTCTGCCTAGTGGAATTCTCAGGCTCTATTGGGTGGGTATACTGTAAACTCTATGTATGTGGCTATGAGTAATTATTTTACAGCGCTTACCGATGCGTTCTTCTCAGGCGTAAACTGCCAAAATGGTGCCTGTAGACTCGCCCAGCGGTTTGTAGCGAATATACATTGAGACAGACCGGCTCAAACCCTGGATGATCCAGCATACATGCTGGCTCTGCCGCCACTTCTCCTGTAGTGCTGTGACCTAATAAAGATTAGAACTAGACATGGTAAGTGTCATTTCAGGAACAGGTAGATCCAAATGTTTACAGTGTTACCTGAGGGATCTCCATGCAGCATCTATTCTCCCTTTCTGTGGGCATTATCTCGCAAATTCCACATTGACACCTATTATTAAAAAAAAAAAAAAAGGCAGTGTAATGATATTCTGTTTTCAGGTAATGCCGGCAAATATAACAATGAAACATCTTTAGTGGCAAGTAAATGAGTTAACAGGTGAGCATGGAGAATAATTACATGCTGGTCAGAATACTATCATGTTTTTTTGCATGCCATAGGCTACTGTATAACTACATGGGCAACAAACAGCTGGCTGTTCCCAGTGAAGACAGGCTACTAAAAAGGTGTACACAGAAATCTGTAGCATAAGTTTCACTTCGTGTAGTTACACTTTGGATCCAGCACCTGGTCAGGATATGATGAGGAAGTTTTTTTTTTTTTGTATATTATAGCATGTAAACCTTTTTGTCTAGAAAACTTGGTTATAAATCGCTCCCCTTATGTCAACACTGGGTGGAGAATCATTTGCCAAACAGGACAGTGTTTGTGGGGGTAAAAAGTCCATTACCCACCGGCGTTTATTACAGTTGTTTTTCATAACACGTTGGCAATGTGTACTATGGGAAATACTTTGGCAGTGTTACTGTTGTACAATGCAAGGCGACATTGAGAAAGTTACTTGGTGTAGAGACTGGAGATGCCAGCAGCCATACTCACTAATGTTAGCACTGCAAATACGTGCCCACATTGCAAAATAAGTTGGGAACTTATACGTTTTGTAAGCAAAAATAATATTTTAGGTAGTCCTGATGTAGTGACTACAATTTCTGCTCTAATTAGGCTACCGTAGGCTAAGCCACTGCTAGTATCTGCGCACCTCAGTGGTTCGGACCGACCCAACTATAAACGTTTCCAGACATAACATTTCAAACTCACCATTCTGAGACGTGTTGCTGAAGGCGCTGCTGAGCTGCAGTTTGTTGCTGAACTGCCTGCGCCTCGGCTTCAGGGTCCGATTCCGGGTAGAAGGCGAACGGTACGATGGTTTGCTCACCTGCCATTTCTATTTTTTTTTCCTACTAGCAGGCAGCTAACATGCGCGGAGCCAAAACAGAGAATCAGACACGCCCCCATTCAGCCATGACACACCCCTCGCGCTCCTCCTTGCTTCTCATTAGGAAAACAGGGCACTGGAGAAAGCGCTGAAATGCGGCTTTCTTCTAAGAGGCCAAATCTGCGTTTTCCGGGTGAATTTTGAGAACGCCTGGGGGTATAACATCCTGAAGCCTCCGAAAGCCCATTTAAAGTGCCGCTACTATACCATGCCATGGGAACTTTAATAGACAACGTGAAATATTACACATTATGGCTTTAAGACAATGATCCTGTTTGAGGAAAGGGTCCCAATATCATCCCAAAGACTGAGGTTCAGATTCTCTCCGTTTCTAAACCTGGGGCCGTATTACAGAAAACATCCTATCTTAAGTCAAAAGTTAAGATAGGACGAGTGGAGATAAGATTTTTTCAAGTTTGGTATTACTGAAAGCAAATCCTAACTCCGTTTAGGAATCTTATCTTATCTTTGGAAATCCTATCTTATCTTGAGTTAGGAATCCTAAGTAAGCGATCTAAACATCTACGATCGACTTTCATGTCTGTTACCTAGCAACTGATGCTACATTTTTGACAGGTCAGCGACTTCGGTTTGGAAGTCTCCTTTCGCAAAAAAGCGTAGCGCATTTGTTACTTGACATATCACCGGCAGGGCTCCATGTCGCCGCGTAGGCCTTTCCAAAGTCGGGCGGAGTTGCTCGGTTAACAATATTATTAAGTGCCGGGGCAAACGGTACCAGCTAATTAAAGTACGGTCGTCAAACCGTAAAACATCGCCGGGGTCCATCATTGCCCTTTCGATATAAAAATTTCTATTTTCCCTACGACGTTGTACTAATAAAATTCGTGCCATATTTTCTCGATAGAACTGACAAATAACTAATAGGCCTACCTAACTGACAAAACACCACTTAGGATAGCAAAGGGGGTTATCCTAAAGTTAGGACAATTTATTTAAGATTTTTCGAAGTTAGGATGCTTCTGTAATACACTTTTCTTAACTTGAGAGATAGGATGCGTAAACCAAGATAGGAAACGCTGTTCTGTAATGCGCTTTTCCTAAATACGGTCCTAAAGTGCCGTTACCACGGTAACTAGACAGATAAGATAAGATTCTCTAGTTAGGATGTTTCTGTAATATGGCCCCAGTTCTCATTTCCAGAACCTTTCTATCATGTGCTCAGTCCTTGTTGATTGGTGGATAACAGAAAATATTGGATATGTAAAGGAAAGTGAATAATGAAGCTTTCATGAGACACTTCTGAAGAGGACAGTCAGACTGTCTTTTAATGGGCTTCTGAGTGTAAATCTGAGAAATCACACACTGATACTGAGGAGAACTGGATTTCTACTGCTCCTGTGATACTTTCCTAGCCTGGGTGCCAGCCGAACTTAGCCCCGCCCATAAAAGTTTTGGTCGGGAAGTTCGGTCTGGCTCTGCTCAGTTGGGAAATCTCTATCCTCGACATCAAAACAGTCGACCCAATCAGATTGCCAGGGCGGGCTTTATACGATGATGGACAGATGATCAACAGGGACAATATCGACTACGTCACTAAAGAGCTGAACACGGCTGCCGCTGGAGATTCTGCCATCGAGTCTGTTCTACAGGATCTCCACATTGCATTCATTTTGAAAGACGAACAGAGCAACGCGATAAAGGCTTTTATCGATAGAAAATATGTTTTTGCCGTCCTTCCAACAACAAGTGTGTGTTGCTTAAACTACGTCACATACTATGTTGCTCTGATTGGTTGTAGGTCTATCCAATTGAGCGAAGAGGCATTTTTTCTCCTGGTTCGGTTGAAACACGCCCCATACTCAAAACTCTATTGAGCGGTATCAGACTCACATTCTGACTAGAATCGTGAGTATGACGTAGTCAGGCTAATACTTTCCTGGATCACCCACAAGTCTTTATAATAATGCTATGACTCCTCTTCACACAACTTAAACTCTTCATGTAATTAAAGGATTTATATTGAGCATAATTAAGTCCCATTTTAAGATCTAATCATGAAATATGGCATATTGTGTACGTTAAACACATCAAATCACATGTTTTGGCTGCACACTTCTATCAAGCGTTAGCATTAGCAGGCCGGGCTAACTGTGAATAGCAGCCAGGTTATCTGAACTTTTTACTCTCTGCTGCATGTTCTGACTGCCCGTGTCCAGCAGCAGGAATCAAACCAATGACACAGAGCACTTTGAAGACATTTCTGCTAACGTCTGACCGCTAAATTCATTCTTTTCTGGACTCACCTGCATGCAGCTTTCTGTTGCTATGCTACCAGATGCTTCGGCACAACGCCAGAGAGTCTCTATGACAACGCTTCCGAAGCGCAGAACGCATTGTTTGGTCGAATCGGCTCGGCTTCCGTCGCCTGCTGATTACGTCACACTGTATGGCTGTCGGCTTGAAAGGGAGTACATTGTGATTGGCTGTAGTAGCCATAGTAACCGTAACTAGGAGAGTTTTTTTCTCGGTCTTTCGGTGATCGGCAGCAGCTATGGAGACCTTTTAGGAAGAAATGAAATATTTCCTACAAAATAGTGTGTACCACACCTTGACCACCACTAGCCCCAAAGCTTTAAGATCTAGTTTGTTTAGTTGAATCATTTTGGCCTTGGTTCACTCTGAAGACAAGCTTCATTTTCAGTTTTGTGTGCTGAGCAGCAATAACCTCTTTGACTATATGCGTGTGGACTCCTGCATATAAATGTACATAAAACTAGCAAAAATTGTTCTGTTGGAAATGTGTGTATATACATACACTATATATATATATAGTGTATAATGGCAAAGCTAGGCTGAATAACTGATTTTAAAGAAGCTTTAAATGACTTGGAGGGAAATATGTGGCTGTAGATGCTTTGACTGATGAGCCGGGATCAGTTCTTCTTTTCTGTAGAAGACCTAATTATTCTGTATATCTCACGTGAACCATGAAGCAACTCTGCTGGAGTTGGGTTAGATGGTCGTGTTGATCATTTCCATCAATCACCAGTGAGTGGGATCAGGTCTGAGTCACTGAAAAGTCAGTTTCAGGAACACAACTCTTTGTCATTCTTAGTCTCCTCCATAAAAGTAGATTTTTACATCTTCAGCTTCTTAGTAGTTCCCAGAACATCCATCTTCCACCATGTCCCACCCTCTGACTATCACCCGCAGCCATGTTAGTAAGATGGAAATGTCTCTTCTACCAGAACATCATCTGCTTCTGAGATAAAACTGCATCTCACAGATTCCACTTATTCAGCTCCTCTTAGTCACAGCACCCTCTGCTGGATTGTAGGGGAACTACAGCAGACTGACATTTATTGGAATCTTAGCAGTGTGGTGTGAGGACAGGATGGTGGAACTACATATTTATTGTTCTCACTGTTTTCCCCAGAGATTCTTAGTGGGAGACGTATGCAGCATCTTCAACTGAAGCCTCTTGGTCTCATCCTGTTCCGTCTTTGTTCCCGAGATACTTTCATCAGTCAGATTAACCTTCAGTTAGTGCATCATTTAGGTCCAACAGAATCATGTCAGCATCACTATGGGGTTTCATGGATTTATTTATTCATCATATCTTCAAAGTAATTAAATATAAAATCCATTAGTATATATATATATATATTTATCTATATATATATATATTATATATATGTATTAATTTCTTCTGAGATATATGTATATATATATATATATATATATATATATTTAGTTTATTTTATAGTTTCTGTCTATTGTGTTTTATCTTCTATGTATAATGTATTATTTCTTCATTTTTCAACTTAATCATACACAGAATAACATGTTGATTATGTTGATATTTCTACAGTCAGCTCAACACTACAGATATCTGTACAATGTTTTGTATGCCATGCTTTTTGTACATTTACATAGACCAATACATTTTATTGAAAAAAAAAAAAAAACCTCCTAAACCGGTCACATGGTACGGCCGGTTCGAAAGGCCTCTGACGTAACCATATAGTCATCGACACGCGCCTCGGTACAAGCTTCACAAAATACATCCGAAGTTACTGGACACGCGCTTCAGAGTCAAGACCCTGTTGGAAACATCACTACAGACAAATACGCACATTGAGAAAAGGCCCATTACCCGACACACACTGCGAAGCCTCGGCTCACCTCGGTTCATCTCGGCTCATCTCGGAACATCTGGTAGCATAGCAACAGAAAGCTTCATGCAGGTGAGTCCAGAAAAGAATTAATTTAGCGGTCAGACGTTAGCAGAAATGTCTTCAAAGTGCTCTGTGTCATTGGTTTGATTCCTGCTGCTGGACACGGGCAGTCAGAACATGCAGCAGAGAGTAAAAAGTTCAGATAACCTGGCTGCTATTCACAGTTAGCCCGGCATGCTAAAGCTAATGCTAACCGTTAAAGCGTTAAACCATCCCAGAAACACAACCTCAGCTATAGATTTCAATAAGCCGGCCAGATGGCCAAATAAAATGGAGCTTTATCCTTTTAGCTGTGTGTGAAACATACTTCTGGGCCCTTTTCTTCCTTTTTTCTAACCTTTTGGGGCACTTTTTGACCATCCTGTCACATTTCCCACTAAAGCTGCAGTTTTCTTAACTTCTTTCTGTAGTTTTGCTGAAATCTTTTGTGATTTAAAAAGTTTGATGATCAATGTCAAATGTAGAATGGTTCTTTCCAGACTTATCTGAGCATCATTTGGCTTTTTGATAGAAGTGTGCAGCCAAAACATGTGATTTCACTAGTGCAGCCAGCAGTGGTGTCCAGTTCAAGTGGTGAGAGCAGAGTAGTAGTGATATAAGGGAAGACAAAACTGGTGGTGAGGATGATATAAATGACCGAGAGCCAAGCTGAAGCTGCGGCAGAAGGTAAGCCCACAGCCGGTCTCTCTGGTGAGAAGGACGAGCTCATCCCTCGAAGGGGCTCAATTTCGGCTGTGTGGAGCTACTTCAGATTCAGGGCGAGCGATGTCCAACAAAAGCAGGTGTTGTGCAAAGACTGTGCAATAATAATTGCATTTCAGTTTTATTTTGTTTATTCCTTACATAGTACATTTTTAGCTAGATTTCATTTCGGAATTTTAAATTACATTCTGCACTGAAAATTGTTTTGTTTTTTTGGAAAGAAGTGCAATAAAATTCAGTTGTTTATCGTTGTTCCATAATCGTGATTAATAATCTTGATTTCAATTATGATCCAAATAATCGTGATTATGATTTTTTTCCATAATCGTGCAGCCCTACAATAAATTAAATATAGCATGCCCTGACACAAACTTTCATATCCATTAAGTCTTTTTAATAGTAAAAATGAAAAGTGCAGGGAGCTGCCAGCAGCATTTGTAAAATAAAGCCAAACATAACTTATAAAATAAAATAATAATATACATAATTATCAATAAAAAAATAAATCACTCCCTGCCACGAGAATACTTGAATATATGCTATTTTTATATTAAGAAGTAATAGAAAATGAACTGACTGAGAACTAAAAAGCAAGTGTAGGGAGCTGCTTATAGCATTTTTAAACAGTAAAATAAATATAAACATCCCTGTACAACTTTACAATGAACCATCTGAGTCGCGTCGCGTACGGCTTCATGAAGTTGTTCACCTAACACCATGGTTGTTAGCGAAAGCCTGCTAGCTACTTGGTGGTGGTGTGACAGCCTGTCTGGCTACCCGTAACAAGATGTTACTCCAGATGTTTGAAACGCGGCGAATGGCCAAAACTTAATTCTACTTTCGCCACGGCCGCCTTGAAACCGTTCGCAGCCTTGCGTGTTGATTGGTTGTATTCCGCGTGCCAAACAAATCCGATGCTGTGACGGGCGGGGCAATGCTCATGAACTCAAAGTGGTGAGAGCGAGAGCAGAAGACGCGTTCAGAACCAAACGGCTGCAAAATTTGTTGTGAAAATTATATGAACTTATCGGAGGAAATTCATGGAAAGTATGGCCAATGCCGATATCCCCAAAATGCTAAATATTGGCCCGATATATCGGTGGGGCCGATAATCGGTCGGGCCTTATTTAGGATGATATTGGGACCTTTTCCTCAAACAGGATCGATAGCCGCTTTCGGACTGTAGGAACCTTTGGCAGTTCTAATAACCTTTTAATCCGCGGGGCCGTTTTCTCCCGTGTTCGGACATACAGGAACTCGGGGCTTTCTCCCTTAGTTCCTATAACTATTTAGCTCCTTCTCCGAGGTCGGGTCTTTTCATAGTTCTATAGAACGCATCTGACGGAGGTGTGTGGTGGTCGGTAGCTACGCCCCATGTCATGCTATCACGGCTGAAATGTTTCCTCATAGGAAACGGACACAACTTGCGGGTGTTTAATAAGTTAAACTTACACTGGTCTCATTTGTCTGCGTCGCTCTGCTCTCCTTTCTTCCTTCATGAAATGAAAAAGTATCGTCTCCTGACTCTCTCTCAGCTCGTTTCGACCAACGCGGTGCCGGTGCTGGTGCCGTGCCCAGCACCGGTTCTATGCTTTTCGACCAATACACGACTGGTGCCGGTGCCCAAAAAACCCGGCACCGTCGGCTCCGCGAAGTTGCTGGGCACCAGCACCAGCACCAGCACCGGCACGGCCCTGGTCGAAAAGCAGTATCTGTGAGCTCTTCCAGCCTCGATATTAGACGCCTGATGTGATTGTCCATGATTAATATTACCATCATGCAGACCATGAACACGGTGGCCTCCTAGCTCTCCATATTAGCTTCTTTGTTGTGTTTTTCTTCTCTCCTTATTTTTACCAGGTTTTGTTTTGTTTTGTTGTTGAATGTGGCGCTAAACGACTAACGGCTAACACGTCACGCAGACGGCTGCGCGCGGCACATCAGTCCCGACTCATGTGCGAATGCAGACTGAAACAGCTCCGCTGGGGAAGGACGCAGTTATTATCAGAACGAAATTCGAGTAGGACAGTTCTGATAATAACTGTGTTCTTAGAACGGCTCTGTCCGAAAGCGGCTATTGTCTTAATGTAGTAAAATGATTTAAGTTGATGGTGTTCCACTGACTCAGATGAGATTTATGGACTATTGCACACAGTGGGTGTCGCTCTACAGAGTTATTAAATTTTTTTTCTGAATTTGATCAAAAAGCTACAAATATTTTGAACTGTCACCTTAGTGGGTCTTTAAAGAAGCATTTTAAAGTTCACAGGGATTTAAATAAAAAGCACAGTAATGAGTTTAATGGAATGTGACTGAATGGTTAAAAACTGTGCAGACCAGAATGGAGCAGCTGAAGCAGGAGCAGAACCAGGAGCAGAACCAGGAGCAGAACCAGGAGCAGAACCAGGAGCTGAAGCAGGAGCAGAACGAGGAGCAGAACGAGGAGCAGAACGAGGAGCAGAACGAGGAGCAGAACGAGGAGCAGAACGAGAAGCTGAAGCAGGAGCAGAACGAGGAGCAGAACGAGGAGCAGAACGAGGAGCAGAACGAGGAGCAGAACCAGAAGCTGAAGCAGGAGCAGAACGAGGAGCAGAACGAGGAGCAGAACGAGGAGCTGAAGCAGGAGCTGAAGCAGGAGCAGAACCTGGAGCAGAACCTGGAGCAGAACCTGGAGCAGAACCTGGAGCAGAAGCAGGAGCAGAACGAGGAGCAGAACGAGGAGCAGAACGAGGAGCAGAACGAGGAGCTGAAGCAGGAGCTGAAGCAGGAGCAGAACCTGGAGCAGAACCTGGAGCAGAACCTGGAGCAGAACGAGGAGCAGAACGAGGAGCAGAACGAGGAGCAGAACCCTTCCACCAGGAACAGAGCCGGCTCATCCTCTGGATCCACAGGGCCACAGGTCAGTGTGGAGGAGGTTTTTATTTTATTTCTTATTTATTTGGTTAGGACTCTGCACATTAATCAACATATCAGCAAAGCATCCATGTAAATATGCCGGAGTTAGCACAGTTGCTAAATTTCATCCGTTGTCCTCAGGCAGGTATCATAAAAACACACAGACAATACACCATGACAAAAAACTAAAGAACAAACAAAGATTCACATCAAAGTTAAAGGGACAGTTCACCTCTTTTGACATGAAGCTGTATAACATCCCATATAAGCAACATCATTTATGAACATCTTCTTAGCCCCTGCTGCGTCCTGTGAGCAGAGTTCCAGCCTCGTTTTGGTGTTGATGAAAGTAGTCCGGCTAGTTTGCTAGGGTCCCGAAAATAAAGCGTTTTGCTTCCCAAAACAATATGCGTTCCAAAGAGTAATATATTTGCATCACAAAACCCTCCCTCCAGAAAAAGTCAGAGCTCACATCGCTTGGCCCTATTTTCTCTCCCTTCGTATCACTGCCTGCTGTGTAAACTGTGCAGACCGAAGTGCAGACCGAGCACTCCCCTGCTTCCGAGCAGCAAACACCGTAACAGCTGCAGCTATCGCTAGGTGGCTGTTAGCATTGATATGAAGGGAGGCAAAAATAGTGGACGTCATTGAGGGATACTCCTTCATACTCAGCTGCCTTCCCTCTAATATTTCATGTCTGGGCAAACACACCAGTTCCCTGAGCACACTGAGGACCACTGTGAGCAGCATCAGATGTGCACGCTGTGGCCACACACCTGCATCACACCTGTTCAAAACCCTGGATCATAGCCAGTTACATGGCTTATTAAAAGAATCAAATCACAGCAGCATTTTCCATTAGTTTACTTTTAATAAAAGCGATTTGGCCCACTTAAAATGAAAAAGACAAAAATCTTGTTGTTCATGAGATGTGTAGTATGTTATATGTGAGAGTCATGCTTGCAGCCTTGTTTTGCAGAGTAGACCTTTCTCACTCGAAAAAGAAAAAATCTGACCCAGTTTCACCGCTTGTTCTTCTGTTTGCACTCAGACAGCCATTCCATCCTAAAAGAACCGCATTTCTTTTTTACTTTGGCTCGGTGAGTGGATGTGTCGCTGGCGCTGCCCGTTCGTTTCGCCATGATAAGGGGTTGCGTCTCACTGTTAGCTAGCTAACCTGCACGGTGCGTATGGGCAGGGCACATATGCAAGCACCATCAATGCTCTGATTGGCTGCATAGCGTAAGTAAGCCGTCTCATTGGCAGAATTAATACGTTTATGGTGAATTTTATTTTATGCGCTGCATAGATTTTCTTGTGCGCTGAGACTGCGAGCAGCTCAGAGGGAACGTTGCTTAGCTGCACAATAAAAGACGACACGTACCTTTCCAGGCTTGCGGGGATGAGTCACTGGGTGATGTGGGAGGTACCAGATCTTGCTATCGCTGCGGTCAAGTGACGAAGCTGAGACCTCTTCTGCATAACCTTTGTCGATGGTCGACTTCATCGCCTCCACATACTGTACGTTCTTTCTTAGTCTGCGTTCCAGTAATCGTAGTCTGTGTTGCTAAGTTGATGTTGTTTGGTAATGTCACTGTTTCCTTTTGAAAGGTATGTCTACGCTATAGTGTGAGCCTTCTTTGGAGAATGACTTTTTCCACAGTTTAATGACTTTGTGGTCATTGATTGATAGATTGTTCTTGTGTGTGGGGTCATCAAGTTTCCAAAACCTTTCCACCTGAGTTTGCAGGCTATGATCGGACTTGAGGAAGTAGGCGCTGGCCTTCCTTCTTTCCTTGTAATCAATTGGTCCGTTTATGGCCCAGCCAAGCACCGTTCTGGTAGCATATGGGTCATTATCTCCTCCTACAGGATATTCTTCAGCTCTCAGAAGACATGGTGGATCTTGTCCAATAACAAGGTGCACATCTTTGGAGTTGACCCTGGGAATAGGGATGTCCGCTAAGTGATCCCATCTGGCCGTCTCATCAGGTGTAGCTAGACGGATAAAGGCTGAGTTATACTTCTTTTAACTGCCCTTGCGCGTGTGTTAATGGCTCGAGACGTTTATACTTAATTTTGCTTTGTCGGCGGTTGCGTGTGCTGCGTGGCGATTCACCACCAGGACAGTAGGTGGAGTAGCGGGTTTTTTCAATGACAAGCCTACTATGATGAAAGGAAATTCCCCGCCAGGACCTCTCACCTGGATTCATGCTTCTTCTTCTTCTTGTAAATAGCCGGTATTTTGTCAGATTTTCAACACCTTGGGGGTCTAAACGACAACTTTCTCGCCTGAAAATGTTTCAAATGTTGCTAAAGTTATATATTTACAGAGTTTATAGCTTAAGGGAAATCAGCTTTTCAGGCCGGCTGATTTCGGCTCGGACAGGAGTGAAGTGCACTGTGTGTAAACGCTCTGCATACTGTCAGATCGATGAGTATGCCGTTTTCAAGTAGTAGGCTTGCGTCTCTTCTTGCGTGAAGTTTAGAAAATTGAGGTGACACACGCAACCGCGCAAGGGCTTGCGTTTCTTCTTGCGTCTTGCGTTACCGACTATAAACCAGGCTTAAGTCCTATGTTTAACTTATTTAGTGTTCTCGCACCATTAAGCGTGTACATGCTGCCATCGTGCAGTGAATCTATCTCAAGGTCCACACTTCCAGTAAATATTCCTTCTCGACTGCCTCCTACTGTATCAAGGTCTAACCTTAACCTTGAGTTTCTTGGTGAGTTCTTCCGACACTAAACTGGTGTTGGCTCCTGGATCGAGTAATGCGTACGTGACAGAACTGATGCTGCCAGCCTTGCTTCTAACCACAACAGGAACAATAGGTAAGCAAACCTTACCATTTCCAGCTCCAGCAAATCCACAAGTGGCATTAGGTGATCTGGTAGGTTGTGTTTGTTGGGGAGTTTTACTGTCAACAGTGGCGTCCTGACTTGCTGTAGTATTCTGTTTGCTCGTGTGGTTAGGATGCAATCATTTGTTATGTTTCTGTCCGCAGCCAGGCACATTACGTACCCAATAGCGTGTGCAGACCTCAGTGTTGTGCCCCATCATGAAACAGTTTTGGCACAGGTTTTTCTCCTGAACGAACACGAGGCGATCTGGCTCAGTTAATGAGCGGAAAGCTGGACACTGGTTCAAGAAGTGGCGCTCTGAGCACTTCAGAACACTTTAGATTAGCTGGTTGCTTGGTACGTGTAGACTTGTTCTCCTGAACAGCAGTGCCTTAACACTTGTGGGGTAGTTTTGAAAAGGTTTTTTGAACCCCTTTGTAGTCAATGTAAAATTGTTTGGTTTCTCCTGTTTCTTATAGCTAACTAACCCACCAAAGACTGGATCAGACCTCTTTTCAGCCTCTGTCTCTACGAAGCTGACAAAGTCGTCAAGTTTCAGAAGATGTTCTTCTTTTGTAATTTCATAGTTCTTATTTAACCATTTGGCCCTGAGATCTGATGGTAGCTTGCCAATGATCTCAACCAATGTGCGGCGACCACTGAGTTCTTCCTCACACTTCATGGCAGCAAGCATATCCTCACAGCCTCTCAGTTGGTCTGCGAAGTCTCTGAGTTGCACATTGTCTCTTATCTCCTTAAAGTTCAAAACCTTTCCTACCCAAGCTTGTGAGATGGAATGAGGATTTCTGAATCTTGTTCTTAGTTGCTCAAGTGCCTCCTTGCTACCCGCACTAGGATTGGGGTTGTATAAGCAGTGACTTATGGCCTCTCGAGCCTTTCCTTCGGTGTACTGGTGTAGACGAGTTAACCATTGTGGTGAAAAGCCCCATGAACTTCCAATACTGGAGGGGGTCTCCATCAAACTTGACCATATCCCTTGGTGGGACCCTAAGAGAGTCTACTTGGACTTGATACTGCTGCCTTGAAAACTCTAGCAATTGTGATATTGAATCCCTAGATATTGGTGAAAGTGACGGTTTTGTCATTGCAGGGATCCTGCCAGCTCTCGATGTAGAATAGAAATGTGCAGTCAGGGCTTGCTTCTTTTCTTCATTGTGTAGCATCTGTGCATCTAGCTCGGCCTTGTGATGCATTTGCATGAGTTCCATTTCAAACTACTCTTTGTTGCGTTGAAGCAGCACTTCAAAGTTTTCCTGTTCCCTCTTTCGCAGAGCTTGTAGCATCTCTAGCTCTCCTGACACAGAATTTTCATCATTTGTGTCGGCTTAAGGTTCATTGACTAAATCATTTTGGTTTGTGACATGCAGCCAGGCTAGAGCCTCATTATGCACATCATGAACGCTCATCAAGATAAGCTTCTCATAGGCATCAAACTCTTCTTTCTCAATGTCATCAGTGAGTCTATCATGATAACATCTGTGTGCTTCTTGAAGTTGTGTGAGGGCTAGGTCGAGGCTTTCCAATGCTGCTTACAACTCTTCAGGTTTGTTTTCTCGGATTTGTACATTCACAGCCATTATCATCTTGGTTACAGCTGCTTTAGCTTGTCCTCGCCTCCTTTTCAGTGTTGTAATAATAAAATCCCTCACCTTCAAGTACTGGAAGAAAGGATACCGTGGCAGATCATATTTTTCTTTGAGTTGTGTGAAACTGGCGAAGACGCCATGCCCTTGGCATGCCAAATTTTAAAGACTGAGGAGAATAAGAAGGTAAGTGTGTCATATTAAAGTGATCACCTTTATTGTCATTATAATTTACATTACAATGAAATTTGGTTGCAACTCCAAAGGTGCTTATAAAACAATCAGAAATGAAAACAAAGCTATGTTAAAAATAAATTTAAATATATTTAAATAAAATGAAGGCACAGTATGAAATATAAAATAATATATGGTAGTGAATGGAACAGAGTTATTTAAACTAATAAAATATTGCACATTTTTCCGGATTTACACATATTGTATGGTATATATTGCCCATGACGTGTATTGCTAGCTATGACAGATGTCAGGATTGTTCCAGAGTGTACGTCATAGGTCACGTGACGGACTAATAGGAAGCTCGCCAGCAGATCGCAAAAATCGCACTTTTAAAAGGCCGTACAAACTCAATTTCTCTATCATAATGATTAAAACCAGCTTCAAGTGACTATTTTGTATGTGTACTTTCTATGTGTTTATGTATATTACAGTATTTTCCACGTGTCATGAGGTCTTTAAGGGAAGTTTGAAATTACCCACAGTATAATGGGAAAATGCATTGAAAGCACTTAACGAGCCAAAAACTGCCCTATTTTGGAGGCCTCACAACTCAGCCATACAACATCACAGAGACCTCATTCAAAGTTTATGTGACAGTAGACTCAACTTTATATTTTACGATACAACAATACAATGACTCAATTTTACTATTTGTTTTTAGTTTGGTTTAATATTATTAATTTTGTTCCATATTAGCTTTTAATCACCATTTGCCCCATTTATGGCCTCAATATAGAATCTGCTTTCACCTTACGGGTCATCCTTAAGACTTTATCTCTATTTTTCATTCATTTTATAATTTCATTGTTCAACCAGGGCAGATTATTTCTATGTTGCTTGGATTAAATTTTTTTTTGTGAATTGTTATAATATCATTGACTTTTTAAATAAAGTATCTGAGCTAGAGATCAATGTCGTTATTTTCCAGAATATTAGACCTTCTAGATTTTGGATTTCCTCATTGAGGAATTGTTGCTGGCTTTTGGGTATGAAGTAGAACTGGTGACCTCTGGTTAGGGGTGGGTATTGGCAAATAAGTCACGATTCGATTCGAATCACAATTCACATGCCACGATGCGATTCCATCACGATGCATCACGATACTTGAATTATTACGATACATTCCGATATTTTCACTGAACATACTTAAAGGCAGGGTAGGGGATCTTTTTCTGCAACATTTGTTTACATATTGCTTGAAATACTCTTCACACCCCCATTGCAACCAATTAATTAAAAGTTTTGACACAAATATGAAATGTTTTAGTGGCCTCTTGAACGTACAATCTAGGAAAAACAGTATCCAATCATTGTGAACGGACCGTACACAATGATTGGATTCTGATGCTGTCTATCAAACTGCATCTGCTCCTCCCTCCCCCTCCTTCCCCCTGTGCGCTTACCCTGCTCCGTGAACGAATTACGCGTCCAGAAGCTTGGCAGGAAGCTAAACTAGAGCCAGCTTGGCTAGCACCTAGCATTATTAAAGTATAGTTAGCATAAACTAAATACTAAATACGTCAACGATCGATGCTTGCTGTCAGAACAGCGCTCGTGCACCTTCGTGCACGTTCATCTACTCTAGAGGCGTGCCTTTGGGGGGAAAGTGAAGAAAAGGGTTGGGACTTTTTACCTGTGTATTTTCAAAATGCAGCTTCGCTGGACTCAAAATCCAGGATCTCCTACCCTACCTTTTTCAAAAAAAAAAAAAAAACAGCCATTACCAGTGGCTGACTGGCTGTGTATGATCAGGATAGTGTCTTCAATTGATACATAACTCAAAGCAAATCAATTCATAACTGTATTTATTGAAACAACTTTTGGAGGTATTACCATTAAAACAAATATTACTGGATACAAATATTACTATTACTGGACAAATTCATCACAAAAAGTGCATAGGATTTATAAAACTTAAAACTTAAAATAACAAAATAGGGTTGATCAGTACAGACAAAAAAAGTGCATAGGCTTTATAAAACTATAAATATATATGTATATATGTAGATATATATATATATATATATTGCAAACATCCCTTGCAGCGAAATGTATCAATTACATGTGTCCTATCATTAAAGGCATAAAAAATAAAAATAATATATTTTTTTTATTTATTTTTTTTAAATAATCGATACTTGGCGTCCAGAATCGATGCAGTAGATCGCGAAAATTAGAATCGCGATGCATCGTCATGACGATTATTTTGCACACCCCAACCTCTGGTGGATGCCATTAAATGCTTCATCTTAATTTTCCATGAGCACAAGATAAAATTATGATTCGACAGGCCTGATAATAGATTAAAAGTCTTAGAGATTCTTTCAGGATTATTAGTAAATATTAGATTAATTGTTGTATTTGACGTATAAGTTATTCTTGTCGCTCCTTTTATAATTTATCTCAAATTGTACTCACCCATCAGCTGTTTAATATTTTTCCTGAATCAGAGAGTAGGATGATTTCCTTTTTCGAGTTGCAGTGATTTAAGATTGTCTGAAGATGATCATAAAACACAAAACACATAGCTCAAGTTCCTATTCAGAGTTTCATCATGACAAAAAGAATTAGTAAAAGACCAAAAATCCAGAGTTTACTGCTTAAAAAGCTGAACGTGTGCAGAACACATCAGAGCACAGTGCTGATAGCTGAGGGCACTTATAAACGCACCCTCAGCTTTCACGTTTGATCTGAGATATTGAGACCTGTGTGGCTCGGTCTGTCCAGGTCCAGTTAGAATATGTTGGTTAGCGTAGGTTAGCTTAGAGAAATCTTTTGTGTGAACTTCAAAAGGATCTAAGTCTTCTTCCTCTCTGTCATTGCAGAAACGTAGAGCCCAAGAGGGATCCAGATGGCACTGCTGTAAGGACTGTGGGAAAGTTATCAAACGATCAAATCTGAGGTATCATCAGAGAATTCACACAGGAGAGAAGCCATACAGCTGTGACCAGTGTGGGGCAGCTTTCACTGTATTATCTCATCTAAAGACACACCAAGGTATTCACTCAGGAGAGAAGCCATACAGCTGTGGTCAGTGTGGGGCAGCTTTCACTCAATTCTCTAATCTAAAGAAACACCAACGTATTCACTCAGGAGAGAAACCTTTCAGCTGTGGCCAGTGTGGGGCAGCTTTCACTCAATTAGATAGTCTAAAGAGACACCAACGTATTCACTCAGGAGAGAAACCTTTCATCTGTGGTCAGTGTGGGGCAGCTTTCACTAGATTAAGTCATCTAAAGACACACCAACGTATTCACACAGGAGAGAAACCTTTCAGCTGTGGCCAGTGTGGGGCAGCTTTCACTGCATTAGGTAGTCTAAAGACACACCAACGTATTCACTCAGGAGAGAAACCTTTCAGCTGTGGTCAGTGTGAGGCAGCTTTCACTAGATTATCTTATCTAAAGACACACCAACGTATTCACACAGGAGAGAAACCTTTCATCTGTGGTCAATGTGGGGCAGCTTTCACTCAATTATCTAATCTAAAGACACACCAACGTATTCACACAGGAGAGAAACCTTTCATCTGTGGTCAGTGTGGGGCAGCTGTCACTCGATTATCTCATCTAAAGACACACCAACATATTCATACAGGAGAGAAGCCTTTCAGCTGTGGTCAGTGTGGGGCAACTTTCACTGAATTAGGTAGTCTAAAGAGACACCAACGTAGTCACACTGCAGAGAAATGATTGGCATAAATCAACAACAATTTTTACGGCAGATAAGCAAACATTCACCTGGGAGCAGCAACAGGAACTACCAATCAGAAGCCTTGCCTTTGTTCAGATTAAAAATCTTCTTTGTGGATTACCACCTTCTCTTGTCAGGACTTTAGTTCTGAATGTTCTGTGGGGAGCACATGTTTGAAGAACCATTGAAAGTGCTTTATAATTTGTTGGGATTGCTTTAAAGTTAAGATCCACAAAGTAGCTTTGCACCAGCAAACCGGTATTTCTGTAAACATCTGAAGAAGCAATATATCATTTCAGTTTGATGTGAAGTCGAGCTTTACACTCGTCTGTATTTCATTGTTCTGCATTTCATTAAAGGTCAATGTTAACTTTTCTCATGCTTCTCATGTTCTTGCTACACAGATATTTTTGAAGAAAATGTGTGTTTGGTTACGAGGGAAAGTTGACCCTTATCATCTTCCCCAAAGACCCAGAAATCTTTAACGCAGTCTGAAAAAGGTTTGGAGTTGTTCCCTGTACTTCCCAGACAGCTGTATGATGCTCATGGCTGAAGCTGAAAGTTAAGGCTGTTCCAACACTAAAAGGGCACGAGGCTCAACTTCAAGCTGTGAAACTCTTTCAAATGTCTGTTGTGTTGGAAACAGATGTGTGAACGCATTTTAGTCCAAACGAGGGAAAAGGCAGCTAAGTAGGCTAACGGTACTTTGAATTAAACCGTTTAACACGAGAAAACTGAACTGATCTGTTTGTTGCTTCTACAACTGCTCAGTTACTCTCACAATCAGGTACTGAGCAGATTTACCAAACAGACATTCTGCTGTAATCTCAGATACTCTGTCGCGCTGCTCACGTTGTTTTAGTCCACAACTCTTCTTCTTCTTCTTCTTCTTCTTCTGCCCCGACGGCTGCACAACTTACCCAGAACACCCGGTGGCAGTGTGCACACGACACCCTTATACTTTATTGGATTGTATCTACAAACTGAAACGCTGATCATTTAAACCTGCTTCAGGCTGTTTTTGTTCCCTTTAGTTTTAAGCTGACTGTGTTTGGCGTACCCTGAGCATTTCAGTGGAAAATGTTCAGCACAGACTTGGAGTTGTATTGTGCTCTTGTGGTAACTACGTCCCCACAGCTATGATGTCCTTAAGAGTTTCTTAGAAAGCGCTTTCTGTCGCTCACAGTGGGAGGACCTCACTGACAAATCCCACTTTGGCCTAAAGATGTGATCAGCGGTGACTTTTGTGTGTTAGCGACTGGCGCTACGGTCCTGGCTGAACAGGAAGTAGCCACCAGAAATGCAAGACAGTCGCTGTAGCGACTGAATGTTACGCAGGACTGTCTTCCTGTATGCAGATGGTCATCAGTGAAGTCACCTCCCCCGAATGAACCCCGTCATGTTGTGTATATGTGGCGAAACATGGCGAGCCAGCCGGGGGGGCTGTTAGCGGGACAGAGACAGTCCCTCAGTCAGAGACCAACCTCAGAAGTTAAACCCAGTTTGTAACTGAGCTGACTCACAGTGGAAGTCACACGTTAGATCTGGTTCTCAGGGACTGTTTCCTGTTGAGATCCAGCCGTGTCTGATCAATGCTGCAGTTTCTTGTTTTGCAATATTCTCTCCTCTTAGTCAGACTACACCTGAAACTAATCAAAAGCAGGAAGTAGCATGAAGAATTGTCACATCAGCTAATTCAAAGAAGTAATAACAAGTGCTTCAAAAAGGCAAATGAATGAAGGGACGTAAAAATGAGGAAAATCCCCTCAGTCCCCAGAAGTCTTTCTAGGGTTCCTGCTCCCAAAGCACACTGAGCGCTGCTTCTGTGCTTCAGTGTTTTTCAGTAGTTTGTGTTCACTTTTTCCACCTCCGTAATGATCTGTAAAAGGTTGTTGAAGAACACAGTGCTGGATCCAAACAATAGTGTAATGTTCCAATCTGACCTCCTGGTGGCAGTGTCGTCTCACTGGGGATTTCTCATTGATTCTTTTAAAGGATAAGACCGGTTTTTTGACATTGGGCCCTTGATTTCACATTATAACATGATGTTCTACTCACCCCTGCTTGTTGTTGGTCATTTGGAGCTGTTCCGAAGATATTCGAGAGGCGTCTGGCTGCTCTCTTGAGATATTCGGCCATGAAACGGTTTCCTATGGGCAAGCTTATACAGGCACAAACTATGCTGTTTATAATTTATTAATTACTCTACACTAGCACTGATAACGTGGAGGTGCGTCGCTTACTTAAAAAAATCCGGGTTACTAATTTTGAATTTTAGCCGAATGAATAAATAGACAGCAGGTCTGTGGGCTGTCTGTGGTAGTAGCACGACGATGACGTCAGTAACACCCACTTTACAACAAAAAAAATCAAAATTACAATAACCCGGATTTTTTTAAGTAAGCGACGCACCTCCACGTTATCAGTGCTAGTGTACAGTAATTAATAAATTATAAACAGCATAGTTTGTGGCCGTATAAGCTTGCCCATAGGAAACCGTTTCATGGCCGAATATCTCAAGAGAGCAGCCAGACGGCTCGCGAATATCTTCGGAACAGCTCCAAATGTTCAACAACAAGCAGGGGTGAGTAGAACATCATGTTATAATGTGAAATCAAGGGCCCAATGTCAAAAAACCGATCTTATCCTTTAAAAGCAGGAATCAACGTCAGATATTCATGATCTGAAGGGGATGAACTCCTGTGCTTCTGCAGAATACCTGAGGTTCCTCCAGTGCACCATATATATTTATATTTACACTAACTTATAGATTTAATCTGCTGTAACTCCTGGTAAAATGGAGGTTTTCCTCTTTCTTTAACTGCAGAATTCCACCGTAATATAACTCTAGTTAAAAAAATAAAATAATAAACTCATATGTCAGCTTTAGTTATTTATAAATGTAGATTGATGATACATATTGGATGGAAGCTTTTGGCTCCGGATGAAATGTCTTGGGTTCAGGTGGAACCGAACCAGGTCAGCACCATTATTCCAGAATTCTTTGCATCTTCTTCAGATTTTCTCTGTGAAAACAGAGACTTCTGACACATGTTTCTGAGCTGGTGTGGATGCTGCTGGAAGGACCTCTGCTGGTCACTCTGGTAGTTTTTCACATCTGTCATGATGTGTAACCGTAGCAACGGGAAAGTTGTTCACCTGTTGGTGCAGCTAACTGAGCTTCACAAAAGCCCAAGAAATGGCTGGAAAAATACCCCAAATCTGGATGAGCTGAAGAGGAGATGTCTCGGATGTAGAGCAGGAACAAACTGGAGGAAAAGGAGGATGAAGTTTAAAGCATTTCATCCCTCGATCATCAGGGGAAATGTGAGGTCACTGGTGGATAAGACAACTACACGGATCAACTACACACTGAAAGGTTGAATCGTAAACTTTCTCTTTTCATTTTCTTTTCATAGGGACTGAGTTCAAGCCTTTTCCAGGTTCCACTCAATTTTTCTCAGTCTTCAAAGTTTGAAACCAACAAATCTGAGACTTTATTGGGATACAGAGCATGAGACAGAACACCAAGCAGCTGAACAAGCCAGAGACAGTTGATGAGCAAAGCTGCTTCACAGGAAACATGTTGGAAGACTAAAAGATAGTGTCTGTGGTCATCAGTCTCAGGTAAAAAGTGCCAAGAAAGCAGCACAAAGCAGCAGAGGCATCGCTCAGAGGGTCAATAAACTGCTTTGGGACTCGGAGATCATATGTTCAAGTCCTGTGAGAGCTGCTCAAAGAGTTTAAATGTCTCCAGGTTTTAGAGGCCAAAGCAAAGAGTGAAAAGCTTTAAGGTGGAAAGTTTCATTCTCTGATTTAATGGCTCAAACTGGTACTGAGCAGCTTTTAGTTTGTCAGAATGAGGGATGAAAGCTCCTAAAGAAATAAAGTCTGCAGTTCAGCATCCCAACAGAAGAATGGAAGCAGCTCAGAAAGGAGGCTGAAGCTGTGATTGGGCGCTTCAGGCAGATGCAGAGCAGCTTCTGGAAGCAGAGGGAGGGGCTTCAGCTCCTGTGGATGCTGATGGCCGTTAGGAAAGGAAGGGCAGGTTGTTCAGCTCAGAGCAGGCTGGGATTTATCAAGCCAAAATGAAAAGAGAAACTTTAGGATTCAGCCCTTCAGTGTGGAGTTGAACAGCTCAGGCTGTCGGCTGAAAGCTCTGAGCCTCTGAGAACGTGGAAACTACGAGCAGACCACTTTTAAAGTTCAACAACGCTGCTCACAAGGAGCAGCTCAGGATGATGGGACGCTGCCTGGGGTTGGACTCCTCATGGGTTCAGTTCCCTCAGATGCTCTGAGTCACAGCTGTCTTTCAGCTCGCAGCCCGAGCCGTGCGTCCAGATGCTCAGTTAAAGGCAGATGATTTATCTGATCTGATTACTTACAACATCTTCATTCAGCTTTGGACATATTTGTGGAATGAATGGTTTATGGCTTGTATCTTTAAAAACTTTGCCCCCTGGTGTATGAAGAGAAGAAGAAAGCACAGGGACCCACACAGGAAGAGGGCGGGCTTTATTTGGGGCTTCAACAACAAGCTCAAACTGGCCAAATGAGTGAGAGACACAACGATGGAAACAAGTGTTCAGCAGCTGCTCTGTAAGTAGAGAAGCTGTGTTTTTCTGCTTTAGCTGAAATCCTTTAACCGTTCCTGCTCTGTGGAGAACTTCTGATAGTGGAGGGGACATTAACACAGCTCAGGCTGAGGTCAGATGGAAAACACATGATGAGCTGCTTCAGGAGGAACTTTACACAAGTCAGAGCGTACAGAAACTAAGTGAAAAGAATGCAAAATAAATGCTCAGTTTGATCCAAACTCCTGCAGCTGAGCGTGTAAAGAATGAAGGGGGGGGGGGGGGGCAGCAGGGCTTTACCACTGCTCGCCCCACCTTGTTTCAGCTCAGGTGTTTTCTGCTAAAGTCGACAACAGAAAATGTTTGAGGAAATCTAAGAGACAGTGGTGTCAGAGAGAGATGGGCTTTAGGCCACGCCCACACAGAACCTTATCAGAAAGTAGAAATGGACTGTTCCTGTACAGCACTTTTATGATCTTAATGACCACTCAGAGCTTCAACACTACCTGCCACATTCAGCCACACTCACACAGCACGTCTTAGTCTGTAACTACAGGCTTTCTACTCAGTCACACACATTCATACACCCATGGATGCGTCGCTAGGCAACGTGGGGTTCAGCGTCTTCCACATGTGGCCGGGGAAGCCGGAGTGAAACCACCAACCTCCCCATTGGTGCCTGCTCTTGCTCTTGAGCTCCAGCTGCTCTTTCTCTGCATATCAGAGAATAGGCAAGGCAATTTTATTTATAGAGCACAATTCATACACAGGGCAATTCAAAGTGCTTCACAGCTACATACAATCACAAGAAGGCAATAAAATCATTAAAAAAAAATAAAATAAAGAAATAATAAAACAAACAAACAAAAAAAAACATTAAAATAATCATTAATTAATTCAAAAGTGAAGAGTGCAGATAAAATACTTTCAGGTGTCATATGCACAGCTAAATAGAACTGTTTTCAGCCTGGATTTAAACATTGTCAGAGTTGAGGCCTGTCTCACATCTTCCAGATTTTAGGGGCATAAAACTGAAACGCAGCCTCACCTTGTTTAGTCCTGACTCTGGGCACCAGCAGGAAACCCCTCCCTGGGGCAGGAGACCCCTCCCTGAGGTTCTCAGAGCCCGAGTTGGTTCATATGGCTCTAACATGTCAGAGATGTACTTTGGCGCTTGACCATGAAGAGACTTGTACACAAGCAGAGCTGTTTTAAAGCTGCCGTCGGCAACTTTTTTTAGTCATATTAGCTTGAACTGTCATGGGATTCTGGAAGTAGAATATTAAATAGGCTGTTTAGGAAAAATCCCAAATTCTGTAGCTCCCTCTGAAGCCTGTAATCATGCCTGCAAAAATCGAACGCTCCCGGCTGTTTTTAACCAATCACGTTAGGTTTATTATTGATCTATTATCTGAGCAGAACAGTCACCAACCACGTCTTTCATGCTGAGCGTGAGTCTGCCCCCAGCTTGTGTGCGCGTACACTGGTGTGAACTCACGTGCACAACCTCGTCCACAGAGGGGGAGGGACCTGAAAGTTGTATCAGTTCGAATTTTCCGACTTTAGACTCGGAATTTTGAAAACCTGCCAACGGCAGCCTTAAAGTCTATTCTCTGAGCGACAGGAAGCCAGTGCAGAGACCTGAGCGTATCTTAAGTTCACGTGCACTAGGATAGTAGATTTGCATACTCCACGCCCCAAATGATATCATATAAGGCTGTGCTTCCTCGCTCCTGTGCCAGGAAGTGTTGAGTGTTGAGTCATGAGAAAGGCATCAAGGCGCAAAAAGAACAACTTTAGGAGCTCTGAGACTGAAGTTCTGCTTTCAGAGATCCAGAAAGGAAAATTTGTCATTTTTAGCAGTGTCAGCAGTGGAATTACGGGACCTGCTAAAGCGAAGAAATGGGAAGCAATTACGAGTGCTGTTAATACCATGTCACCGAAATAAAAAATAAATGGTTTGATATGAAAATGGCTTAAAAAAACGTCTCGGCCTGGGCAGGCGATCGATGACTGCAACTAAAGCCGTGCAATCAGCTGTTGCCTCATCATGATGGCACTTTGATGGGGTGGTCCATGAGGGGGGTCTTCTGGCCTGACGCACTAAGGCATCC
The DNA here is from genome assembly GCF_027942865.1 of Odontesthes bonariensis. NCBI lineage: Eukaryota > Metazoa > Chordata > Actinopteri > Atheriniformes > Atherinopsidae > Odontesthes > Odontesthes bonariensis. Next base: position 25,666,213 of record NC_134516.1, on the reverse strand, counting down.
AAAAGTAGCAAGTCAGCCGCTGGTTACGCTTCCCGTTATATACAGATTCAAATGAACCTTTAATTAGTGCACAATTTAAGTTAAACAGAATAATGTCAGCATCACTATGGGGTATAATGTATATTTATTTATGTTTTCTTCAAAGTGATTAAATATACAATCCATTAGTCAAGCAAACTTGATTTGAATAACAGCGGACTATTTTACGAAACTCCTACGACAGCTCTGGATCACTCGTAAATTCTGTTCGTACCTGAAAGAAAACGTAAAATACGAAAAGATTGCTGAATGTGCAAATTCTCTTAAATCACTCGTACGGACGATTTAAGAACAAATCTGTGCGTACGAACGCTTCTTGCATGAGGCCCAATGTGAGCTTGTACTTGAGCTCCCCCTACAGGAGAGCAGATAAATACAGATGGGAACAGTGTGCAGAGGTTTCTGTTCAGTGTTCACATGTGTTTGGATCACTGTGCAGTCCACTGCACCAATGACAATGGGGAAACCTGTAATACAATGCAATGAGTATCTTACTCTGAATGTTAACATTGTAATTGTAACTGTAATTTAAAAAAAAAAATTCTTACCTGCAATCCTGTAGAACTTGATGTCACAGAGTCTTCTATGCCCAGGGAAGGAGATGAAGATGCTTGCAAGTCCTTTAATTGCGTTTTTTATTTCACTGCTAAAACAGTACAGGCAATGTGTGGGCGGGCACATTCTTAATAAAAAGTTGCTGCCATGTCCATTTTGGTTGCTTGCTTGCGCTTGACTCAGAGCGCGGATCTCAAACACATGAGAAGCTATACAGAATCATACGCGGCGGACAGCACAGCTTTATGCCAATTACGCACACAGGCTCCACACCTCCACACGCATCGCGTCTGCAATCATAACTCATCAGGGGAAATCACATTTTGCCAATATTTTAGAGACCCCCCAACATTTCCCAAATCATGTTTTCAGGGGGGTCTCTTGTCAGTTTCAGGGGGTCTCGGATCCCCCGAGTCCCCCGTAGTTCGAACACTGCCTAATTGTGATAATTTCAGTGGAGTGGTGAGTGTGATTTGTGCACTACTTACGCATTCAGGAGGTCAGCAATGGTTTGCCACGCTTGCTCCCTTTGTTTTTTAACTGTGGCAGTATTTCCTTTTTGTTTTATTTTCTCCGTCACCTCTTCATATGCTTCCATTAATAATTATTGCTCCGCTGGGGAGAAATGCGCCGCCCTTGTTGCCATGGTGAATCAGTGAATCTATGATCGATCGTGGGGTCTATTTAAGAAAGCCGTGTGCAGCACTTATCCAGGATCGCTTTCAGCTGGCTTAATGAATCCGTGTCTGCTCATCCTGGATTGGCCTTTGTGCAACCAACTAAGCCTGGGCGCCCATGTTTTGGATTCCTTGAACCTGGCTAAGTAATTCATCCTGGATGTCTAAATCCTACTTTTGTGCAACGGGCCCCTGCACAGATTGATCTCTAAAGACACAACTCCTTCCTCTCACATATTTCGAAGACTGACCATTTCTAACAAACAAACAAAAAAGCTTTTTCTTGATCGCCATAACTTAGGTCTCTCTCAGGAGTTGAAGTCCTTCATGAAAATGATGATTTGTAACCGTTGAATGTCAAAGGTGAACACAAGTGTATGTCGTTGTCGTGGCCAAGAGGTTAAGGCGATGGATTTGAAATCCATTGGGGTCTCCCCGCGTAGGTTAGAGTCCTGCCGACAACGATAACATTATTGACTCAGGGTTGCGAAAAGTTAACCTGGAAAGAAGCACAAGTTCCTTGGGCCATTTGATTAAACAAAACAAAGGCCAGATCACATGTTGATCACATGAACTCCTGCACAGATTGATCTCTGAAGACACAGCTTCCTCCTCTGACCCATTTTGAAAGATTGACCATTTCTAACAAACAAACAAAAAAGCTTTTTCTTGATCGCCATAACTTACGTCTGTCTCAGGAGTTGAATTCCTTCATGAAAATGATGATTTGTAACCGTTGAATGTCAAAGATGAACATACATGTATGTCGTGGCCGAGAGGTTAAGGGGATGGATTAGAAATCCATTGGGGTCTCCCCGCGTAGGTTCAAATCCTGCCGACAACGATAACATTATTGACTCAGGGTTGCGAAAAGTTAAGCTGGAAAGAAGCACAAGTTCTTTGACCATTTGATGAAAAAAAAAAACAGAGGGCAGATGTGTCTTTGATCACATGAACTTCTGCACAGATTGATCTCTGAAGACACAGCTCCTTCCTCTGACCCATTTTGAAAGATTGACCATTTCTAACAAACAAACAAAAAAGCTTTTTCTTGATCGCCATAACTTAGGTCTGTCTCAGGAGTTGAATTCCTTCATGAAAATGATGATTTGTAACCGATGAATGTCAAAGGTGAACACAAGTGTATGTCGTTGTCGTGGCCGAGAGGTTAAGGCGATGGATTTGAAATCCATTGGGGTCTCCCCGCGTAGGTTCAGGTCCTGCCGACAATGATAACATTATTGACTCAGGGTTGCGAAAAGTTAACCTGGAAAGAACCACAAGTTCATTAGACTATTTGATGAAACAAAACAGAGGGCAGACGTGTCGTTGATCACATGAACTCTTGCACAGATTGATCTCTGAAGAGACAGCTCCTTCCTCTGACCCATTTTGAAAGATTGACCATTTCTAACAAACAAACAAAAAAGCTTTTTCTTGATCGCCATAACTTAGGTCTGTCTCAGGAGTTGAAGTCCTTCATGAAAATGATGAGTTTTAACCTTTGAATGTCAAAGGTGAACACAAGTGTATGTCGTTGCTGTGGCCGAGAGGTTAAGGCGATGGATTTGAAATCCATTGGGGTCTCCCAGCGTAGGTTCAAATCCTGCCGATAACGATAACATTATTGACTCAGGGTTGCGAAAAGTTAACCTGGAAAGAACCACAAGTTCATTAGACTATTTGATGAAACAAAACAGAGGGCAGACGTGTCGTTGATCACATGAACTCTTGCACAGATTGATCTCTGAAGAGACAGCTCCTTCCTCTGACCCATTTTGAAAGATTGACCATTTCTAACAAACAAACAAAAAAGCTTTTTCTTGATCGCCATAACTTAGGTCTGTCTCAGGAGTGGAAGTCCTTCATGAAAATGATGATTTGTAACCGTTGAATGTCAAAGATGAACATACATGTACGTCGTTGTCGTGGCCGAGAGGGTAAGGTGATGGCTTAGAAATCCATTGGGGTCTCCCCGCGTAGGTTCGAGTCCTGCCGACAACGATAACATTAATGATTCAAGGTTGCTTAAAGTTAACCTGGAAAGAAGCACAAGTTCCTTGGACCATTTGATTCAACAAAACAAATGCCAGATAACATGTTGATCACATGAACTTCTGCACAGATTGATCTCTGAAGACACAGCTCCTTCCTCTGACCCATTTTGAAAGATTGACCATTTCTAACAAAAAAACAAAAAAGCTTTTTCTTGATCGCCATAACTTAGGTCTGTCTCAGGAGTTGAAGTCCTTCATGAAAATGATGAGTTTGAACCTTTGAATGTCAAAGGTGAACACAAGTGTATGTCGTTGCCGTGGCCGAGAGGTTAAGGCGATGGATTTGAAATCCATTGGGGTCTCCCCGCGTAGGTTCAGGTCCTGCCGACAACGATGACTTTACTGACTCAGGGTTGCGAAAAGTTAACCTGGAAAGAACCACAAGTTCCTTAGACTATTTGATGAAACAAAACAGAGGGCAGACGTGTCGTTGATCACATGAACTCTTGCACAGATTGATCTCTGAAGAGACAGCTCCTTCCTCTGACCCATTTTGAAAGATTGACCATTTCTAACAAACAAACAAAAAAGCTTTTTCTTGATCGCCATAACTTAGGTCTGTCTCAGGAGTTGAATTCTTTCATGAAAATGATGATTTGTAACCGTTGAATGTCAAAGATGAACGAACATGTACGTAGTTGTCGTGGCCGAGAGGTTAAGGCGATGGATTAGAAATCCATTTGGGTCTCCCAGCGTAGGTTCGAGTCCTGCCGACAACGATAACATTATTGACTCAGGGTTGCGAAAAGTTAACCTGGAAAGAAGCACAAGTTCCTTAGACTATTTGATGAAACAAAACAGAGGGCAGACGTGTCGTTGATCACATGAACTCTTGCACAGATTGATCTCTGACGATAACACTATTGACTCAGGGTTGCGAAAAGTTAACTTCAGACTTTTGCTGCACAACGCCTCTTGGTGTAAAATGCAGTGAAAGTTCCAGAATACCTGGTCTGGGTTAGCCTCTCGTACCTTTTCTCTCAACTTGACGACAACTCCGGCCTTTCTTCCTACCATGGAAGGTGCACCATCCGTAGCCACACTGACAGCACGACTCCAGTCCACCTCCAGATTGTCAAGGGCCCCGACAAGGCTAACAAACACGTCGTTAGCTGTAGTCGTTTCTGTCATGGGTACCACGGAAACAAACTCCTCCGTGACATTTAAGGCAGCATCCACTCCGCGAATAAATATCGCCAACTGAGCCGTATCAGTCACATCAGTGCTCTCGTCAAGAGCAATGGAGAACGCGACGAAGGATTTAATCTTTTCTTTAAGTTGGCTATGCAAGTCTCTGGAGAGCTCTTCCACTCTCTCGGTCATTGTTGGTCGGGATAAGCTGATGTTCGCAAGAGCTTGTCGATTTTCTGAACACACTAGCTCGGCTGCCTTTATCATGCAGGTCCTCACGAATTCGCCCTCAGAGAAAGGCTTGGAAGCTTTGGCTATCTCCCATGCGATGACATAGCTCGCCTTCACTGCCCATAAACATGAAATAAAATGTTAAGTTAGTATTGAGAATGAGGAGTCGCGGTCGGCCATGTTGGCAGGAGACGCTGTTGGTTGCCAGGGGCAACGCCATCAGAACTTAACGGAGGCGCGCCGAGACAGAAATCCCCATTCGAAAACAGCTGCAGTTAACGTAAAAATAAGAATTTGAGAAGATATACAATTAAAAAGAACCTTCATATGTCTCTCGGCATTTCGAGAAAGCCGCTTGCTGTTTTTGGAGGGATGAGGCTAGCTCGTTTAGCTTTTGTGTCCTACGTTGCCCTGTGTAGTCGTTGTACTTCTCCTGATGGGTCTCGTAATGTCGTCTGATGTTGTACTCCTTTGGCACAGCCACTTGTTGCGAACAAATTAAACACACTGGTTTGCCCCTCACTTCCCAAAAGAAATACTTTTCTTTCCATCTCTCCTGAAAGATTCTACATTCAGAGTCAACCTTCCGCTTTTTAGACAACATCCTTCCTGACTGATGTCGCGCGACTCGTCAGTCAGTACCTTGGACAGTGCACGCGCTGCCCGTCTCTGTTGCAGCGCGTGCACTGGTCTCTGTCCAAGGTACTGAGACCGGCACGAGCGAGAGACAAACTGTTGGATTACGTGAAAATTAATTAAATGAATATTATACTTAAAACCATTAACACTCTGGGGTCTAATGCCCACCGGTGGGCATTTTTGACACATCTCCAAAAACACATCTGTAACTCTGTGAGTTTTTGTCATTCAAACATATAAGTGACACCATTAAAAACCTTGAAACTTCTAGTTTTCAAATATATATATTTTATAAATAAATTATATAGCTGGCCCTTTTTAAAGAGAGTGAACAGAAATCTTTGGATTTTCTGTAGTCGCAGACTGCAGCAGCTTCCTAGGCCACACCCATTGCTATTCACATGTAAAGTACCAGGTGATTGAGTGGCTATTCACAGGTGAGAACACGCCCCATTCAGCCAGCATGTGGGGGAAGGCAGCAATGTCCTGCCAGTGACAGACAATTATCACATGGAGAGTGACAGGGGGGTGGGGGGAATCAGGGGTGTTACACACCCATCTAATTAGTATTCAACGCTCAGAGACACTGGCCCTCATTTATCAAGCCGTCGTAGAAAGCATCGTAGATATGAGCGGAGAACTCGTCGTACGCAGAGGCTCAAGTGAGATTTACAGAACATGCGTACCACACCAATCCCATCGTAAAACAGAGCGGCTGTTGATAAATCCGGCGGCCGAAATCCATCGTAATGATCCTAACCACGCCTTCTACAAAAGGGGGCTGAGAGGCCGCACCTCTAGAGTTTGCGACATGGATAGACGAAAGGCGGCAAAGAAACGCTGCCAACAGCGTCGACAGCTGGGACGGCTGTCAACAGCGTTGGCGATGTAAATCGCAGACCGGACGAGGTATGTATTTTCCCCTACTGTGATGGTCAATAAAATGTGATAAACTCCAGATTAAATTAAATCTAAAATTGAGCGACGTTTTACTTTTTCTCCAGTAAGATCAGGAAGAAGTGGTCCGATATGAAATTGGCCAAAAAAGAAGGTCGCAGCTCTCCGACGCAGCATGTCACAAACGGGGGGGGGGGGGATCCAGGTTTGGATTTGAGTGCCTTGGAGGAGAGGGTGGCTGGCCTGATCGGAGCTACGTCCTCATCAGGCGTGCCAGGGAAACTTGACACTGATGCGCCCATGTCAGAGCTCGAGAATGGTAAGAATGACTGCACACCCAAGACGTTTAAATAACACAGTTGCTTTAATTTTCAACACAAATGAGGTTCCTAATCAAACTAATATTTTTCATTCACAGATGAATCCGAAGTGGCATCCGGGCAACCTGACCCGCGCAACGAATACGCGGCCCCGTCAACAACCGAAGCCTCTGCCTCTGCCCCCCGGTCTGCAGCGTCACACCGGCCAGCCGTGTTAACCACAGAGGTCCTAGAAAGACAAACAGAGATCGTGAAGTGGATGATGGCTTTAACACACACCATGCAATCTATTGACAGTACATTGAAAGACATAAATGAAACACTGAAGTCACAGAATAAATGCTGAAAGAAATCGTTGTTCTCCTTTCTTTTTTCCTTGAATAACAGAATGCTTACCGAAAGTCAGAATCGCTGAATAAGTTCCTCTCTCCTCCTGAGCGCTCTTGGCTGTGCAGGCTGGTGGAAGGGATCTCTGGGTGCGTGGTCCTCTGGATGTACATCTGGAAATGGCACTCCATTTTTTTGGGCAATGTTATGGAGATCCCCGCATGCAATAATAATATTGCATACCTTTTCGGGCGTATAGGGTTCCCCCCGCAGCCGAGAGACAGATCCAGCTTTAGGAGCCCTATACAGCTCTCCACAGTGGCACGCGTGCGCGTATGCGCAGTGTTAAAGCGCCTCTCTTGTTCGGTGTGAGGGTGCACGGTTGAATAATGAGCCATCACTCTTCCAAATACGGAGTTGTACTTGTTTAATTTATTTAATTTGCGTTTATGTTTATATTTATGTTGAAGTCAAATAAAACATGGGCCTTCTTTGAAGTGATAAGTCTGTAATTTTAACCAAGGGATTTGTTGCGACTCCTGAGGCACGCACTAGTGACGCTGCTGTGTTGCAGTCACCGCAAGTCAAAATGGAAAAGTGCGTACACGGCCTCAGACCTGTCGTGGCGATTTCATCTTTCCTGCGCTCACGATGGATTTGATAAATGCCAACCTTTGTGCAGAAAAGAACGTACACACGACCTACGCACGTTTTTCGTCTTACGCAAGTTTGATAAATGAGGGCCACTGCCTGGAGTTACAAAAACTTTTTTAGAGTTTGTGTGAAAACAACAAAACATTTCTGACTGCACTTTTTACTTTTATGCAGCCAACACTTTTGTTTACAAGGTTCAACCTTCAAAAGTCTTGGCTAGATATATTTATAGTGTGTTTTCTTGCACTGTTTGAAGACCTCTAAAACTTGTTTTTTTGTACAGTTGTGTTTCCCCTCAATTGAAATAAAACTTGTTTGTATTACATTCACTTCACTCTCATATTGTTTTTTGTTAGGCTTCTCAGAATACAACCATATGTGTCACTTTTGCATAGATGTTTACAGTTAGTTGAAATACTTGAAAATGTCAAGGTGATGACAACTGCCTCAAAGTCTCTGAAAAGGCCCTAGACTATGTACACACGTAGCCGGGTATTTTTAAAACCGAACGTTTCCCCCCCTCCGTTTATAAAAAAATCTGTATCCACATTACCTCGTTTTCGAAAAAAACACCTTCCACACATAACCGAACATTTGCGTTTTCACCTGTCTTGACAACCCAAATGCATTTGCTGTTTTGCGCAATCTGCCCTCGTCAGCTAAATAATAAAGTGTGCACGCCACTTTTTTGAGCACACGGACAGGTGATCGCATGACAGTGGACTGCCCCTCGATATGAGGACGTCATAATTCCGACAGCGACAGGAGTGAGGACCGGGACATGTGGAAATTGTCACGCCATTCCTCTGGGAGTACGACTTGGGTGTGTAAAATCAAGGCAGTAAACAGCGCCTGCACAATAATAACCACCACAGTTCTCAAGGCATCCATGCTTCTTCAGTAAACAAAGGTCGCACTTTAGACTTTAAAGGAGATCTGTTGTTGTTTTGGCGCATATTGTGACGTTCGAAAACGCAAATCTCCGGTTATCTGTCTACACGCAGCTGCATAAACGGAGTTTTCAAAAATCTTCACTTTGCCCGGAGTTTTTAAAAACATGCCTTTACGATGCGTTTTTATGCGTTTTCATGTGGACGACAGGTCCAGACGTAGAAAAATATATTCGTTTTAGCAGATACCCGGCTACGTGTGGATGGGGCCTTAGACACAAGGGGGTTAAGGATCAAAAAACAAAAGTAGATTTAAATTTGTTGATAATAGTATTATTTATTTAAAAAAAAAAAAAACTTCTCAACCACTGATGTAACCGGGCCGGTTGTGATGTCCATTCGGGCCGGTTCCAGCCCGCGGGCCGTTACCATGGCATCAGTGCCATAGACCAATTCTAACTTGTTTAAAGAGGTAAAATATGTCTCCTTTAATACTCATAAAAGCTGCCATTTTCGCTCAGCAGCTAGGGATTCGCCTAAGTCCGTTTCACACCATAGCATCAGAAAATCCTTTCAAAACCTGCAAAAATGTACTTTACATGTCAAGAATAGCAGATGAGGCTCCCCTCCTATCCATAATTATGAATATGTTGATGTTGCTATCATTAACGTGCAGTCATACATCTTCACACAAGGATGAAATAAATAAAGGAGGAGCAAGTAATGTTTCCGCCCAGTTTCGAACTGAGGACCTTTCGCGTGTTAGGCGAATGTGATAACCACTACACTACGGAAACTGGAACCATGTCTATTCACTAGTGTTCCGGAAGCCAAAGAATGATGTAAGTTTTCCCAAATTTTGTTTCAACAAATTGAGTCAGAAGTGGGATTGTAACACACTCCTGTGGGAGAGCATGGATAAATAGAAGAATCGTAAATGAATATGCAAGAAGAAACCAAAAAAGATTCAACTATCAACACAGAGGTGTGATGTCACATACCATAGATCCTCTCATCTGGAATCGTGCACTCTGGTGTCATTTCACAACTGACTAGCCTACTCAACTCATCTTCTTTCCAGAACACAACCATGACAGCACACACCTGAAGTTTCCACCGAGATTTCAACTCAGATCACTGGATTCAGAGTCCAGAGTGCTGACCTTTACACCATGGAACCCCTTCCACAGTCAATTTACGCTCTCAGTCATGCAAATGCTTGACAATTCGCTGGTCAATGGTTAGAATCCGCCTGTTAAGCGGAGGAACAGGATTCGATTCCTTGACGGAAGGTTGCCATGTGATTGCTGCTGCTTGTGCTTTTTTGTTTGTTTGTGTTTGTGTGTTTGTTCTCTGCTTGTCTGCTTACAGGTGCTCCTGGTGCCTCTAAGGCTGGATTCCCCACAAAAGCCTTGGATTGTCTTCAGTTTTGTTTTTACAGGTGTAGCAGCTGGTTGTCTGATTTTTCATTGTTTTCTATGTTTGTCTCTTCATATTTCTGTTCCTTTTTTTCCCTTCTTCGCTCTCCCTCTCTCTCTCTGTCCCCCGGTCCGGTTTGGCACTATCACACTATCACATCATGTTAAGTATTGTAACAAAAATAAATAAATAAATAAGGAGTTGATGGGCATCAAGGGGAGCTTTACATTCATAAAGCAACCCTTGGTATAGCAAATGTGTTTGCCATAAACGGTATTCAGATTACAATTCTGCTGCCATAATGCTGGACAGGACAAGGGGTTTAAAAAAAAAAAAAAGAAGTGAGTGCTCATCAAACACAGCTCCAAAGCAGTCCCCAGGTCAGAGCCAGCCTTCTTTAGCAGTTTGCTCAGTTTCTTTGAGTCGCTGGCTCTGATGCTGCTGCCACAGCAGATGGTGCTGAAGAAAGATGCACTCTGCACCACAGACTTATAAGAGATATGCAACAGGTAAACTCCCAGGTGTTCCTCAGCCACCTCTTCTCCTGGGATGGAGACGCTGTTTGGCTTAGTGGTGCTCCTCCTAAAATCAGCAGCTGAGGTGATTATTCCCACACCAGGCCACACAGTGGCTGACCACCTCCCTGCCTCTTGTCCTTCCTTCCCTGGTTACCTGTCAGATTTAAAAAAAAAACTGACATTATTCTGTCTTGGGAAACACTGCTGGTGGAAAACATGATACTGGCTGCTGAAAAACTGGCAGAAGTGGACCTTCCAACGTGACAGTGACAGGAAGTAATCAGCTGAAGTCGTCCAGAGATTAACAGAGAACACAAATCAACATTCTGGAATCCGGACTTCACTTCCATCCAGAATCTGTGGTTGGAACCACAGACCAGAAGAGACAGAACAGAAGCCTTCACAAAGCTGTGATGTCATCACTGTAGTGACATCACAAGTGATGTCATCTCTGATCTTGTTTGACATCACAAAGTTTCTACAGGCCAGACATTTTCACTGCTTTTTCACAGCTGGTCAGGAGTTTATCTGAAGAAACACGTCCAGGTTCTGAAGCAGATTTGAAAGTCACAGCAAACGGTTTTCACATCGCCTAAAAAACACTTAATTACTATCTTAAATAATCATTTTAACAAGCACTTAGAAACAACGCTTACTGTTTCCCTTCCTTAAGAACGGCTTCTTGACAGCCACCCTTCCATGGAGCCCATCTCTGATGAGGCTCGGGCCAACAGCCGATGGATCAGCTGAAGGTCCAGATGCATCTCTCAGCTCCTGTGTCAGGTCTTTGCTGGATTTTTTCCTCTTTCTTAAGGACATCACTTTCAGATATTGCTCATCTTCTGTAGATAGTTTTTTAGGTCTGACACTTCTTCTTTTGTCCTCCACTTGTCCAGTTTCCTCAGATGTTTTAAGGACACACTGCAGAGCAAGACGCTGGAGCAGATTCTGGCAGGCGCTGCCGCTCAGAACTGTGACAGCGACACAAAGGAAGCTCATTTAGAAACACTTCCTGGGACGTCTGAGGAGAGCCCATCTGCACCTGTGCAAAACGTGGCAAAGAAAGCCCTCAAAGTGTGCCCCGTTTGCTCTAAAGCATTTGATTGTGTCAGAACACTGAACAGACACACACAGTGCCACACGGACGATCGGCCCTATCACTGCATCCACTGCAACAAGCATTTTAAACACATGCACGGCTGAAAAGACACCAGATTTACGCCATTTGCCAGAAGAAGAGCACCCGTTTCTTTTGGAGAAAAGAGTCAAGAGCAGAAGTGAGCGGCACCGACCACCAACAGGGGTCGTCGCTGAAGATACCCGTGTGGTGCTCAAACTGCGGCAAACACTTCCAGTACGCGTCCGCCCTGAAGGAGCACCAGGAGAACCTCGTGGAAATGAGGGACCTCATGAAATGTGACGACTGCGGGAAGGAATTCAAGAGCATGACGATGCTCAACGTGCACCAGAGGATTCACGAGCCGCTGTACTGAGTTACATTCATCAGCCGCTTCAGTCAGATTGCCAAACACCTTATTGTCCTTTATGAAACACTTAGGTTGATCTGGTGATAAGGCTTATTCACCATTACATTATTTAGGATGTTCCATGTGCGCTTCATATTATTTTGATTTATTTGTAACATTTTATCATAATGTTGCTTCTTTAATTGCCTCAACATGTTGGTCAGCCTGTTTTTGTACATCTCAGCGTTTTTCAGCAACCTCTGTTCTAGTTTTGATGAAGTCTCCATAAAGTTTATTTTTCTTCTCACATGCATTTTTTAATGCCTTTGTTATCCGAGGTTTCTCAGCATAACTATGCTTATGTGAACATAAAACTGTTGGACAGTGTTTATCATAGAGAGATAAATAACAGTTGAAGAATGAATTGTCTGCAGTGTTTACTTCATCTGTATGAAACTCATTCCACTCTTGTTTTAAAGCTCATTTCTGAAGCATTAATTGCTTTAACAGTCCTTACCCTTTCATATCTACGCTTTTCTGTTTTCTTCCTCTGTAGCTGATCATTAAATGTTGCAAATACAGCTAAATGATCACTTACATCACTTATTACCAAACCACTATTTATACCAGTGTCCAAGGAATGTGTAAAAATGTTGTCAGTTAATGTTGCACTATCTGTGGCTCCTCTGCTCGGCTTTGTGATCAGTGGATACAAGCCTCTACCGTATAACGCAGCCAAGAAATCACAAGTTTGTTTAGGAGTATGTACCTTTAAGAGGTCCATGTTGAAATCACCACAGATCACAAGTGTTTTATTATCTGCTATAATTGTCTGTTTCAACGCTTCAGGCTTGTGCCTCTTGTTTAAAACTTAATAACAATTGCAGGCTTGGATTTGTTCTCCTTTCATGCAAAAGTGCAGCAAGCTGATTTCTGTTGATTTTCAAGATGAATGTTCTTACTTGCCTTGAAGTGAACCACTTGTTCATTTACATCCTCCACTCAACCTGATAGCCATTAAATACTGTGTCTTCTGAGCTGGTTTGGTGGTTCAACAACAAAACAAATGTAATGAAGTTTTAAAACTGCAGCGAAAGAGATGGAATAAATGGAGATCTGACACATTACGAACTACAGGACAGTTAGGATTATCTGTTGTTTGCATGGAGATAAAACAGGTTTTAAAGGTGTTGCAGCTAACATTCAGAAACACTTGGTGTAACTCCAGAGCACCAGAGCCTCTGACCAAAAGAGAAACTAATATAAACTTATTTACTTGAAGAACTTCAGCAGCTCATAAGGCACTTTATCTGGAGAGTGGGTGGCTCTGGTCTTATCTGGCTCTTTGCTAGAGGCCTTTTAGGCCAGAGGATGTGAGCTCTTAGGATTACCATGACCTGGATGAGTGAGAATCTTCATCAACATGCTGTGTGTGCTGATGCTAACTGTAAAGATGTGAAGCTCAGACAGGAGAGCTGCTTGTTGTATGAGGACACAGTGTGTGTCTTATATGGAGGTGGAAGCCTGGCTCAAATGTAGAAATCATTTCTTTGTATGTTACTGATTTAAATGTGTCCTCTCAGTGGCTGTGAAGTACTGTCAGTAATACTGAGCGGGACTCTGCATTGATGGAGATGTGTCTCCCTCTGGTGGCGAATAGAGGAACTGCACGATGTCAGTTTGATGAAGCGTTCAACTAAAGGAGGAAGTGAAAGTCTTCCAGTGGTTCCTGCAGAATCCTGACTCACTGGATGGTTTCCTGCCATGAAAAAGCTCCGTCTGCAGAAGACGAGCAGAACGGAGCCAGCGGGCCTGATGCTGCAGATGTGCTGAACACCACAGATGCAATGGTTGGGACAAAGATGGTTGGAGAGAAGACACAGAGGAGTGAAGGCCAGCTGTAGAAAGAAAAGCACCTCCAGATCTGCTGTCTGATGCTGATATCAGTGAAAATGGGCTTCTTCTTCTCCTGTCTGATGATGTGCTCAGTAATTTCAGTGATACATCCCTCAGGTTCAGCCTTGGTTGGTCTGGTGAACACCTTTACTTTCTCTCACAGCCTGCTGTGTTTTTCACTGACTGATTCCATCTGAGTTATGAAGGCAAAACAGGAAACTATGAAAAGATGAGAAAAACATCTGGATTGGACTGATGTGTGTGTGTCCCGTTACTTTAGAAAGCCTGAACTTATAAAGGCTCCTATGGTGACGATGTATTCTGATAGTGTTGTATGAGTTTTATAAACTCTGAGGTGTCAAACAGAAGCTGTGAACATTACAAGTGTCGCTGCTGCCTCCAGAACCACTTCCGCTACACCGGCTTCAGGAGCCAGTAGGAACTTTGTCCGTCTCTCATTCGATTTTAAAGTGTAGATAGTGAGACCGTGCCTCTCCGAAGCGCAGATGGCGTGACCATAGTGAAATAAAGAGACTTCTTTTAGAGATCCCAAGGTCGAGATCTAAACAGTGGGGTGATCGTTCCTTTGCCATAGACTGTGGAACAAACTGCCCCCTGGCATCCGCACCATCACTGATCTCGGCCTTTTTTAAATCGAAGTTTAAGACCCACCTTTTTAGACTGGCGTTCGAACTCTGATTAGGGCCACTATGCATCCATTCTATCTGCTCTTTTTTAATTATAGTAATTTTACACAAAGTTTATTCAATCCATTTTATTGCACTTGTGGAAGGCTTTTAATGCCCTGCAGCACTTTCAGCACTTTTACAATTTCTGAATGGTGTTTTATGTTTTGTTTTATGTATTGTTGTTTTTATCCTGTTGTAAAGTACTTTGAGTACCAGTTGGCTATTGTAAAGGGCTATATAAATAAAGTTTGATTGGTTGATTGATTGTTTGATTGGTTGATTGATTGATTGATTGATTGATTGATTGATTGTATTGTCTATGCCCCGTTCTCTCCCGTTATATGGATATCTAATACTCTTCCGAAGGATGCCGACTTTCACCAAACTGTTATCGGTGAGTAGATGAACGTATTCTATGCCAGAAATAAGGTCCAGGTTTAAAAAAAAAAAAACTTCCCCTTTAATGCAAAACAATCAGTCAGAAACTGGAGTTGGAGGAACCCATGAAATGTAGATCAGGGCCTATTACACACTAAATACTGCAAGTCCTGCAAAACAGTTTTTATACACACTTTAATATTTACAAATCACACAAACACCAAAGAACCATTCAGGGTCATATAAGCAAGCAACAAGTGTCCATCAGAATGCAATATATATGAGCTCCAACTCAGTGGGCCAGAATTACAAAGAGATGAGCAGAGAATCCACTAAAGTGTTGCACATTCCAGGACTTCACTCCACATCAGAACACCCACGGAAGATGGGGAGCTATAACCAGGTCAGAACCAGCCTGTCAGTGAAATGTGGTAAATGTTAAGACCAGACTTTGAACTGCTGTTCAAGTTTACCTGTTGTTTCCTTCATTCATTTTCTCCTTATTTTGATCTTTTTTCCAGAACTACTTGGTCGAAAGGTGTAAAACATTAAAAGTACCGGGTTAAAGTTAGAAAAACATCATGTTTAGGTAATAAAATACACTTTTGGGGCAAAAACTTGGCCAACAAGACCAGGAGCTCCTGCCTTGTTGGGTTATTGGTTTCCCCATTTCCCGCGGTGCCTTAGACATTCTCTGGTTGCGTGCGCACATTCTGCGCATACGTGCATGAAGGCTGTATTAGCGTTCCCATGATCCTCAGCGACAGTTACCATGGGGAAAGATGAAACAGACCGGTCCTCGCACCAAAAGTGGAAGCTACAGAAAGTTCCACGGTATGGTCCAGAGCACGTTATAATGGCCTCACTCCAGCCATACATCCATATAATCAATGATATGTTCATGAATGGAGAGACACATCATGATATCTCACAGAAATGGCAAGAAATGGGTGTCCAGCGGGGATGCTCTAAGAGCAGTGTCCGGAGACTGCTTGCAAAAAACAGCCTTCTTGGAGCGGCCATCCTACCCATAGACACCCATAAAGTATTCAACATGCCACAGCACTGTGCGGCGTATTCCTGTGCAAATCGGCAGACGATTGCGAACAGGGTAGGGGGATTACTTTTCACAAGTAAGATTCAACATTATTATTGGTTGTATTTTGTGAATAAAATATTATTGTACTGTACTTATGTCCGCCAGCGAAATCGTAGCCAGCAAACATTAAGCTAAGCTATGGTTATAGCCGGTGTTCACCCGGCTATTAGGCCAACGGAGACTTTATAAATCATAAATTCCATAACACAGGCTTAGATTAAAACTGACACAAGAATGCTATTGTAGAAATAATGCAAATGTTGGTGGTATAACATTGACCAGCAAATTTTACAGCTGACACAGGCTGTATTGTTCACATGTAATTCTTTTATCCTAACAAGAGTAAGATACCTCTCATGTCTCACACCCACCCCACTTACTTAAAAATACAGACAACACAACATCTGACTGTAGAATAGTTTGCAAACAAGCTTACTAACACTTTCAGCAGCTTTGGTTTATTATCAACAGTTTGTTGACCCTAACCCTCTTAAGAAATGTGAAGGCAGAAGAAGGAAGAAAATAAGCTTGACCTCCTTTTTAAAATGTTTTTGTGTTGACTTTGTCGAATCTCACGTTTATATTTTGAAGGTTTCCCAAAGACAAAGATATGAGGAAGAAGTAGGAAGTTGTAATTTAGATTTTTTGTCGTAAAGTGGGTGTTACTGACGTCATCCTCGTGCTACTACCACAGACAGCCCACAGACCTGCTGCCTATTTATTCATTCGGCTAAAATTCAAAATGACAGTAACCCGGATTTTTTTAAGTAAGCAACGCACCTCCACGTTATCGTATGTATTATATTTTATATATCGTATGTCTTTTGCAAAATAACCTATTTTACATCACATATGTTACCAGGATATATTACTGTTAAGCCTACTATGAATATTAAAATACGCTGAATCATGTGTCTCGTATCATGCCTACATATATGAATTTTGCAGAAACAAAACCCCCGTGAAAATCAGTTTTGTATTCAAGCGAGTTATGATTGATGAGCTGACACTTCATTGCACCAGCCAGCCAGATTGCACTGAGTGGAGCGGATGACCGGGAAACCAATAACCCAAGAACGTAAATTAGATTTATTATTTCGTTTTAGTTTCCCTGTTTATTAAATGTTCTGTTTTGTGTTGGAAAAAGGGAGAACAAACACCAATTCCCTTTTTTTGGTCATACAGAAAAACGGGAAAACAAAATATGGATTCGTTATTTAGTTTTTCGTTTGCCAGATTCAATGGAATAGTTGAATGATCGGATGATACACAGACCGAGCAGCCTGAAGACCTTTGATCCTGCGACAGCCAATCAGAGCAGCCTGAAGACCTTTGATCCTGCGACAGCCAATCAGAGCAGTCGGAAGATGTTTGATCCTGCGACAGCCAATCAGAGCAGCCTGAAGACCTTTGATTCTGCGACAGCCAATAACATGATGACGTGATTAGTAAACTGAAAATATTTTCTTGTTTGGTTCATAATTGTTAATGGTTTCTTTTAGTGGTTATTTTGTTAGTTAGTTAGTTAAGTTAGTTATAGTTATGAAAGGGAATGTTTGAATTGCTACCAGTGTGTGTGCGTGTTATATAGTTCTGTTAAGAATGTGTTTTGAATAAAGTGTTTGTAGTTGTTTGTACTATTTTGTTTACTGGGTACTCCTTTGGTTCCTGAGTTGTGCGTTTGGGTTCAAGTGCTAGTTCTATTAGATAAACACATGCCACACAGACATGAGTTGTTTTGTTTTAACACATTCAAACCATTAAAATGGTACTCCACTTTGTCCGCACACCTGCAACATTTTGGCTCCAAAGGAGCAAAATGCAAGGTCACATTACAGGGTCTGACATGTTCACTCTTAACTGTAGGCTATGTCAGGGTGTATTTTACTGTAATCTACAGCAATCCTGACATGGGCCCAACAGTGAGGAGGACCACCACATTGTCCAGATTGAACAATCTAGACACCAAACTGCTGAGCACCTTGTATTGAGAGCCCGCTGGGACCTGCACTGAGGCAGACAGGAAGAGGCTTCAGTGGTAATCAAAGCAGTAGTAGTATTAGCTAAACGAAGGAACAACATGAATAAGAAAAATCTGTGGAACTCTGTTATTTTATGTCAGGGACACTTTGTTTTTTCATATTCTTATTCCCAATCATACAAGGCTGTAAGACAAACATAATATATCCCTGGAATAGGGGTGAAGCTTGTCCGCTGACATGTATACATACACAACTGCCATGAGCAAAGAGCAAAAGTTGGGGTAGTTTCGCGTATTACATGGTAAGTGTCGCGGCGAGTTATGCTGTAAGACTGGTGAAGGTGGGAATTGGCCAGGAGTTAGGCTACACTGGAAGTCCGAGCAAAGTAGGAAATAAGTGAACGGAATGTACACTCTAATACACAGTCAGTATTGTGAAGTGTTACCTAAAGTCCTCTGTCATTGTACAGAGACGCTATGATTTGCTTGTACAGCACCTAAAAAAAAAACCTCACTGTTGTCTATATTCATAGACACACCCAGCCTCGCTTTCAATATAACACAGGCACTCACATTCTATAATTGCCATCAGCAAATTATATGAAAATAATATAAAACATCTTTTAAGAAGAAAAAACAAGACGGTTGTTGCTCTCGTTTATTTAGTTTTAAGGTTAGTAGATGTGCAATGTTCAGCTGTCAGAAATGAAAGGCTAGCCTAATCTTTTGTCATATTTGGCTGTGATCACTTTTTTGTAGCCTATCATAATTTATATAGGCTATGACGTTCTCCCAAACAACCAGCTGTTGTAGTTTCACTTAACTAAAATAAATGCAGTCTACTACCTACAATGGGTGTATAAAAAGCGGAAAATATGTTTGACATTAAATTAGCACGCTACTTTTATTTTGGCGTTACTTCCGTTTCCGGTCTGCCCGCCGTCATGTTCGAATGTAAGACACGAAAAATGAAAAAAGTAATTTCCAAAAACAAATTTTGTCCATTATTTTGATTTTGGTTTTTGGTTTTTTTAGGAAGACAGAAAAATCCGTTTTTGGTTTAAAACAAAAAAGTGGAAAAAGGACAGCTATTTCCGTTTTTTCATTTTTTTGTTTTGACAGAAAAACGGATTATACTTTGGTACCCGGACCCGACAGCCAATCAGAGTAGCCTGAAGACCTTTGATCCTGCGACAGCCAATAAGGGCAGCCTGAAGACCTTTGATCCTGCGACAACCAATAAGGGCAGCCTGAAGACCTTTGATCCTGCGACAACCAATCAGAGCAGCCTGAAGACCTTTGATCCTGCGACAGCCAATAAGGGCAGCCTGAAGACCTTTGATCCTGCGACAACCAATCAGAGCAGCCTGAAGACCTTTAATCCTGCGACAGCCAATCAGAGCAGCCTGAAGATGTTTGATCCTGCAAAAGCCAATCAGAGCAGCCTGAAGACCTTTGATCCTGCAACAGCCAATCAGAGCAGCCTGAATATGTTTGATCCTGCGACAGCCAATCAGAGCAGCCTGAAGAACTTTGATCCTGCGACAGCCAATCAGAGCAGCCTGAAGACCTTTGATCCTGCGACAGCCAATCAGAGCAGCCTGAAGACCTTTGATCCTGCGACAGCCAATCAGAGCAGCCTGAAGACGTTTGATTCTGCAACAGCCAATCAGAGTAGCCTGAAGACGTTCGATCCTGCGACAGCCAATCAGAGCAGCCTGAAGACCTTTGATCCTGCGACAGCCAATCAGAGCAGCCTGAAGACGTTCGATCCTGCGACAGCCAATCAGAGCAGCCTGAAGACGTTTGATTCTGCAACAGCCAATCACATGATGACGTGATTAGTTAACTGAAAATATTTTCTTTTTTGGTTCATAATTGTTAATGGTTTCTTTTTGTGGTTATTCTGTTAGTTAGTTAGTTAAGTTAGTTATAGTTATGAAAGGGAATGTTTGAATTGCTACCAGTGTGTGTGCGTGTTATATAGTTCTGTTGAGAATGTGTTTTGTATAAAGTGTTTTTTGTTGTTTGTACTATTTTGTTTACTGGGTACTCCTTTGGTTCCTGAGTTGTGCGTTTGGGTTCAAGTGCTAGTTCTATTAGTTAAACACATGCCACACAGACATGAGTTGTTTTGTTTTAACACATTCAAACCATTAAAATGGTACTCCACTTTGTCCGCACACCTGCAACATTTTGGCTCCAAAGGAGCAAAATGCAAGGTCACATTACAGGGTCTGACATGTTCACTCTTAACTGTAGGCTATGTCAGGGTGTATTTTACTGTAATCTCCAGCAATCCTGACATGGGCCCAACAGTGAGGAGGACCACCACATTGTCCAGATTGAACAATCTACACACCAAACTGCTGAGCACCTTGTATTGAGAGCCCGCTGGGACCTGCACTGAGGCAGACAGGAAGAGGCTTCAGTGGGTAATCAAAGCAGTAGTAGTATTAGCTAAACGAAGGAACAACATGAATAAGAAAAATCTGTGGAACTCTGTTATTTTATGTCAGGGACACTTTGTTTTTTCATATTCTTATTCCCAATCATACAAGGCTGTAAGACAAACATAATATATCCCTGGAATAGGGGTGAAGCTTGTCCGCTGACATGTATACATACACAACCGCCATGAGCAAAGAGCAAAAGTTGGGGTAGTTTCGCGTATTACATGGTAAGTGTCGCGGCGAGTTATGCTGTAAGACTGGTGAAGGTGGGAATTGGCCAGGAGTTAGGCTACACTGGAAGTCCGAGCAAAGTAGGAAATAAGTGAACGGAATGTACACTCTAATACACAGTCAGTATTGTGAAGTGTTACCTAAAGGCCTCTGTCATTGTACAGAGACGCTATGATTTGCTTGTACAGCACCTAAAAAAAAAACCTCACTGTTGTCTATATTCATAGACACACCCAGCCTCGTTTTCAATATAACACAAGCACTCACATTCTATAATTGCCATCAGCAAATTATATGAAAATAATATAAAACATCTTTTAAGAAGAAAAAACAAGACGGTTGTTGCTCTCGTTTATTTTGTTTTAAGGTTAGTAGATGTGCAATGTTCAGCTGTCAGAAATGAAAGGCTAGCCTAATCTTTTGTCATATTTGGCTGTGATCACTTTTTTGTAGCCTATCATAATTTATATAGGCTATGACGTTCTCCCAAACAACCAGCTGTTGTAGTTTCACTTAACTAAAATAAATGCAGTCTACTACCTACAATGGGTGTATAAAAAGCGGAAAATATGTTTGACATTAAATTAGCACGCTACTTTTATTTTGGCGTTACTTCCGCTTCCGGTCTGCCCGCCGTCATGTTCGAATGTAAGACACGAAAAATGAAAAAAGTAATTTCCAAAAACAAATTTTGTCCATTATTTTGATTTTTGGTTTTTTTAGGAAGACAGAAAAATCTGTTTTTGGTTTAAAACAAAAAAGTGGAAAAAGGACAGCTATTTCCGTTTTTTCATTTTTTCGTTTTGACAGAAAAACGGATTATACTTTGGTACCCGGACCCGACAGCCAATCAGAGTAGCCTGAAGACCTTTGATCCTGCGACAGCCAATAAGGGCAGCCTGAAGACCTTTGATCCTGCGACAGCCAATCAGAGCAGCCTGAAGACATTTGATCCTGCGACAGCAAATCAGAGCAGCCTGAAGACGTTAGATCCTGCGACAGCAAATAAGAGCAGCCTGAAGACCTTTGATCCTGCGACAACCAATCAGAGCAGCCTGAAGACCTTTAATCCTGCGACAGCCAATCAGAGCAGCCTGAAGATGTTTGATCCTGCAACAGCCAATCAGAGCAGCCTGAAGACCTTTGATCCTGCAACAGCCAATCAGAGCAGCCTTAATATGTTTGATCCTGCGACAGCCAATCAGAGCCGCCTGAAGACCTTTGATCCTGCGACAGCCAATCAGAGCAGCCTGAAGACCTTTGATCCTGCGACAGCCAATCAGAGCAGCCTGAAGACGTTTGATTCTGCAACCGCCAATCAGAGTAGCCTGAAGACGTTCGATCCTGCGACAGCCAATCAGAGCAGCCTGAAGACGTTTGATTCTGCAACAGCCAATCACATGATGACGTGATTAGTTAAATGAAAATATTTTCTTTTTTGGTTCATAATTGTTAATGGTTTCTTTTTGTGGTTATTCTGTTAGTTAGTTAGTTAAGTTAGTTATAGTTATGAAAGGGAATGTTTGAATTGCTACCAGTGTGTGTGCGTGTTATATAGTTCTGTTGAGAATGTGTTTTGTATAAAGTGTTTTTTGTAGTTTGTACTATTTTGTTTACTGGGTACTCCTTTGGTTCCTGAGTTGTGCGTTTGGGTTCAAGTGCTAGTTCTATTAGTTAAACACATGCCACACAGACATGAGTTGTTTTGTTTTAACACATTCAAACCATTAAAATGGTACTCCACTTTGTCTGCACACCTGCAACATTTTGGTTTCAAAGGAGCAAAATGCAAGGTCACATTACAGGGTCTGACATGTTCACTCTTAACTGTAGGCTATGTCAGGGTGTATTTTACTGTAATCTCCAGCAATCCTGACATGGGCCCAACAGTGAGGAGGACCACCACATTGTCCAGATTGAACAATCTAGACACCAAACTGCTGAAGACCTTGTATTGAGAGCCCGCTGGGACCTGCACTGAGGCAGACAGGAAGAGGCTTCAGTGGGTAATCAAAGCAGTAGTAGTATTAGCTAAATGAAGGAACAACATGAATAAGAAAAATCAGTGGAACTCTGTTATTTTATGTCAGGGATACTTTGTTTTGTCCATTTCTCAACATATTCTTATTCCGAATCATACAAGGCTGTAAGACAAACATAATATATCCCTGGAATAAGGGTGAAGCTTGTCCGCTGACATGTATACATACACAACCGCCATGAGCAAAAAGTTGGGGTAGTTTCGCGTATTACATGGTAAGTGTCGCGGCGAGTTATAATGTAAGACTGGAGAAGGTGGGAATTGGCCAGGAGTTAGGCTTCACTGGAAGTCCGAGCAAAGTAGGAAATAAGTGAACGGAATGTACACTCTAATACACAGTCAGTATTGTGAAGTGTTACCTAAAGGCCTCTGTCATTGTACAGAGATGCCATGATTTGCTTGTACAGCACCTAAAAAAAACCTCACTGTTGTCTATATTCATAGACACACCCAGCCTCGCTTTCAATATAACACAAGCACTCACATTCTGTAATTGCCATCAGCAAATTATATGAAAATAATATAAAACATCTTTTAAGAAGAAAAAAAAAGACGGTTGTTGCTCTCGTTTATTTTGTTATAAGGTTAGTAGATGTGCAATGTTCAGCTGTCAGAAATGAAAGGCTAGCCTAATCTTTTGTCATATTTGGCTGTGATCACTTTTTTGTAGCCTATCATAATTTATATAGCCTAGGACGATCTCCCAAACAACCAGCTGTTGTAGTTTCACTTAACTAAAATAAATGCAGTCTACTACCTACAATGGGTGTATAAAAAGCGGAAAATATGTTTGATATTAAATTAGCACGCTACTTTTATTTTGGCGTTACTTCCGCTTCCGGTCTGCCCGCCGTCATGTTCGAATGTAAGAAACGAAAAATGAAAAAAGTAATTTCCAAAAACAAAATTTTGTCCGTTATTTGATTTTGGTTTTTCGTTTTTTTAGGAAGACAGAAAAATCCGTTTTTGGTTTAAAACGAAAAATGGAAAATGGACACCTATTTCCGTTTTTTCATTTTGTCGTTTTGACAGAAAAACGGATTATACTTTGGTACCCGGACCCGACAGCCAATCAGAGTAGCCTGAAGACCTTTGATCCTGCGACAGCCAATAAGGGCAGCCTGAAGACCTTTGATCTTGCGACAGCCAATCAGAGTAGCCTGAAGACCTTTGATCCTGCGACAGCCAATCAGATCAGCCTGAAGACCTTTGATCCTGCGACAGCAATTCAGATCAGCCTGAAGACCTTTGATCCTGCGACAGCCAATCAGAGCAGCCTGAAGACATTAGATTCTGCGACAGCCAATCAGAGCAGCCTGAAGACCTTTGATCCTGCGACAGCAAATCAGAGCAGCCTGAAGACCTTTGATCCTGCGACAGCCAATCAGAGCAGCCTGAAGACGTTAGATCCTGCGACAGCCAATCAGAGCAGCCTGAAGACCTTTGATCCTGCGACAGCCAATCAGAGCAGCCTGAAGACGTTTGATCCTGCTACAGCCAATCAGAGCAGCCTGAAGACCTTTGATCCTGCGACAGCCAATCAGAGAAGCCTGAAGACGTTCGATCCTGCGACAGCCAATCAGAGCATCCTGAAGACGTTAGATTCTGCAACAGCCAATCACATGATGACGTGATTAGTTAACTGAAAATATTTTCTTTTTTGGTTCATAATTGTTAATGGTTTCTTTTTGTGGTTATTCTGTTAGTTAGTTAGTTAAGTTAGTTATAGTTATGAAAGGGAATGTTTGAATTGCTACCAATGTGTGTGCATGTTATATAGTTCTGTTGAGAACGTGTTTTGAAAAAAGTGTTTTTTGTTGTTTGTACTATTTTTTTTTACTGGGTACTCCTTTGGTTCCTGAGTTGTGCGTTTGGGTTCAAGTGCTAGTTCTATTAGTTAAACACATGCCCCACAGACATGAGTTGTTTTGTTTTAACACATTCAAACCATTAAAATGGTACTCCACTCTGTTCGCACACCTGCAACATTTTGGCTCCAAAGGAGCAAAATGCAAGGTCACATTACAGGGTCTGACATGTTCACTCTTAACTGTAGGCTATGTCAGGGTGTATTTTACTGTAATCTCCAGAAATCCTGACATGGGCCCAACAGTGAGGAGGACCACCACATTGTCCAGATTGAACAATCTAGACACCAAACTGATGAAGATCTTGTATTGAGAGCCCGCTGGGACCTGCACTGAGGCAGACAGGAAGAGGCTTCAGTGGTAATCAAAGCAGTAGTAGTATTAGCTAAATGAAGGAACAACATGAATAAGAAAAATCAGTGGAACTCTGTTATTTTATGTCAGGGACAATTTGTTTTGTCCATTTCTCAAAATATTCTTATTCCCAATCATACAAGGCTGTAAGACAAACATAATAAATGCCTGGAATAAGGGTGAAGCTTGTCCGCTGACATGTATACATACACAACTGCCATGAGCAAAGAGCAAAAGTTGGGGGGAGTTTCGCGTATTACATGGTAAGTGTCGCGGCGAGTTATGCTGTAAGACTGGAGAAGGTGGGAATTGGCCAGGAGTTAAGGCTGAGTTATACTTCTTTTTACTGCCCTTGCGCTTTCTTCTTGCGTTTATGTTAATGGCTCGAGACGTTTATACTTAATTTAGCTTTGCCGGCGCTTGCGTGTGCTGTGTGGCGATTCACTGCCAGGAGAGCAGGTGGAGTAGCGGGTTTTTTCAATGACAAGCCTACTATGATAAAAGGAAATTCACCGCCAGGACCTCTTCGAGTGATTCATGCTTCATCTTCTTGTAAATAGCCGGTATTTTGTCAGATTTTCAACACCTTGGGGGTCTAAACGACTACTTTCTCGCCTGAAAATGTTTCAAATGTTGCTAAAGTTATATATTTACAGAGAAATAGCTTAAGGGAAATCAGCTTTTCAGGCCGGCTGATTTCGGCTCGGGCAGGAGTGAAGTGCACTGTGTGTAAACGCTCTGCATGCTGTCAGATCGATGAGTATGACGTTTTCAAGTAGTAGGCTTGCGTCTTTTCTTGCGTAAAGTTTAGAAAATTGAGGTGACACACGCAAGCTCGCAATGGGGGGCTTGCAACCGCGCAAGGGCTTGCGTTTCTTCTTGCGTCTGGCTTTGCGTCTTGCGTTACCGACTATAAACCAGGCTTTAGGCTACACTGGAAGTCCGGGCAAAGTAGGAAATAAGTGAACGGAATGTACACTCTAATACACAGTCAGTATTGTGAAGTGTTACCTAAAGTCCTCTGTCATTGTACAGAGACGCTATGATTTGCTTGTACAGCACCTAAAAAAAAAACCTCACTGTTGTCTATATTCATAGACACACCCAGCCTCGCTTTCAATATAACACAAGCACTCACATTCTATAATTGCCATCAGCAAATTATATGAAAATAACATAAAACATCTTTTAAGAAGAAAAAAAAAGACGGTTGTTGCTCTCGTTTATTTAGTTTTAAGGTTAGTAGATGTGCAATGTTCAGCTGTCAGAAATGAAAGGCTAGCCTAATCTTTTGTCATATTTGGCTGTGATCACTTTTTTGTAGCCTATCATAATTTATATAGCCTATTATGTTCTCCCAAACAACCAGCTGTTGTAGTTCCACTTAACTAAAATAAATGCAGTCTACTACCTACAATGGGTGTATAAAAAGCGGAAATATGTTTGATATTAAATAAGCACGCTACTTTTATTTTGGCGTTACTTCCGCTTCCGGTCTGCCCGCCGTCATGTTCGAATGTAAGAAACGAAAAATGAAAAAAGTAATTTCCAAAAAACAAATTTTGTCCGTTATTTGATTTTGGTTTTTCGTTTTTTTAGGAAGACAGAAAAATCCGTTTTTGGTTTAAAACGAAAAAAGGAAAAAGGACAGCTATTTCCGTTTTTTCATTTTTTCGTTTTGACAGAAAAACGGATTATAGTTTGGTACCCGGACCCGACAGCCAATCAGAGTAGCCTGAAGAACTTTGATCCTGCGACAGCCAATCAGAGTAGCCTGAAGACCTTTGATCCTGCGACAGCCAATCAGATCAGCCTGAAGACCTTTGATCCTGCGACAGCCAATAAGAGCAGCCTGAAGACCTTTGATCCTGCGACAGCCAATCAGATCAGCCTGAAGACCTTTGATCCTGCGACAGCCAATCAGAGCAGCCTGAAGACCTTTGATCCTGCGACAGCCAATCAGAGCAGCCTGAAGACCTTTAATCCTGCGACAGCCAATCAGAGCAGCCTGAAGATGTTAGATCCTGCGACAGCCAATCAGAGCAGCCTGAAGACCTTTGATCCTGCGACAGCCAATCAGAGCAGCCTGAAGACCTTTAATCCTGCGACAGCCAATCAGAGCAGCCTGAAGATGTTTGATCCTGCGACAGCCAATCAGAGCAGCCTGTTATGTTATTTGGAGCTGTAGAAGAGGTATAAAAATAGCGTTTTGTAAAGGTGACATGAGCCGCTTTCGGACAGACAGTTCTAAGAAAGTAGTTATCAGAACTACCCTCCTCGAATTTCGTTCTGATAACTATCCTTCCCCGGCGGAACTGTTTCAGTCTGCATTCCTGATAGGGACTGATGCGCCGCACGCAGCCGTCTGCTTCAGTGACGTGTTAGCCGTTAGCCGTTAGCGCTACATTCAAACACAAAACAAAACGGTAAAAGTAAGGAGAGTAGAAAAAACACCACCAAGAAGCTAATATGGAGAGCGGGGAGGCCACCGTGTTTATGGTCTGCATGATGGTGATATTAATCATGGACAATCACATCAGGCGTCTAATATCGAGGCTGGAAGAGCTCACAGAGAGAGTCAGGACTCAGGAGATACTTTTTTATTTCATGAAGGAAGAAAGGAGAGCAGAGCGCTGCAGACAAATGAGACCAGTGTAAGTTTAACTTATTAAACACCCGCTGGTTGTGTCTGTGTCTATGAGGAAACAATTCAGCCGTGATAGCATGACATGGGGCGTAGCTACCAACCACCTAACACCTCCCTTAGATTAGTTCTATAGAACTATGAAAAGACCCGACCTCGGAGAAGGAGCTAAATAGTTATAGGAACTAAGGGAGAAAGCCCCGAGTTCCTGTATGTCCGAACACGGGAGAAAACGGCCCCGCGGATTAAAAGGTTATTAGAACTCCCAAAGGTTCCTACAGTCCGAAAGCGGCTATGATATGCCTCTCTCACTTCCAGGCTAACGACTTTTGGCTAAAAACGGTCAAATCGAAATTCTCAGAACACATCCAAATGACATGATTTTGATGTCAACTCAACATATGTACTCCCAACATCCCGTAAATGGATCTAAAGTGCATTTTACTCCGGATTATCCCTTTAATCAACTGAAGTACAGCCTTCCTCCTTGCACAATAATGTGGCCCAAAGATGAACAGGCTGGAGGAGAAACCCTCACTTAACCCCTGAAACCACCTCTGCAGCTGTCTGAACAGCGCCTCCAGTCTGGGACATTGGACAAAGAGGTGGTAGACTGTCTCTGACCGAGGGCAGAACGGACAGCCATCCCCTGTGCCAGGATCGAGGTGCACCAGATACCTGTTTGTAGCTATGGCCCCATGTACGATCCTCCACTGGATGTGTCCTGTCCGTTTGTCAACAGGAGGTTTGTACAGGGACCGCCAACAGCCTTCAGGGGAAGGTCCCATGCCAAAAAACTCTGTCCACTTTGATGCCTTTAAACCTACCAGGGTGCGCAGGTTCCCAACTTTAATGCTGAGGAGATAGAGAGAAAAGGATCCTTTTGGTCAGAAGTATCTGCCAGTCCTTCAGCAGAAGGATCCTTTCGGTCCTTCAATGGTTTCTTCATGTCCATTTCTGAGTTTGTCTTCTCCTGTAGTCGTGCCTGTAATGTTGGCGATGCCTGAGGGGCTGTCTTGACTGTTTGCCATAAACGTCCGTCTTCAAAATAATCAACTCACCGGAGTGGTTACTGGTGTGCACTGGTAATCCAAATCAAATTTCGTTGCGAAAAGTTGCTTCTGTCGTGTTTTATTTGGCAGCTCGTTCACGCTCGCACTATTTTCTTAGCGGTGGCGGAGTAGTATCAACGAACATCCAGTACAAAATGTCAAATAAAACACTCAGAAAACTCAGAATTTAAAACTTTAAAAAACACAAGAGGTTTGTGGGAATTTGAAGCAATAAGATCAGAGAAATATTTTCTTTTGGCCTCTTTCACAGAGGACTGATATCGACGCCAACAGTCACCCAATATTGGCAGAGACACTTCCAGTTTATCCTTATTCCACTTGCGCTCAGCTCTGCGACACACCTGTCTCGCATTGCGAGTTGTTTCATTCAACCAGGGCTCTGGTTTAACTTTATGCTACCTGCTTTTTAATGGAATGGAAAGGAGGCAGATTTTGATGGCCATCGCGATCTGAATTGCGCCAATCTTTGGCGGAAATTCTCAGTTCAAGCAACGTTTGGTGACTATACACCGTCAGGCAGTCAACATGATGTGTAACACATAGTACAAACAGTATAAAAACACACAAAAGTCGGAACGGCTGACAGAGCGCCTCACACACTGGCGCCATCTTACTAACTGTTACTAACAAAAGAGATACCATGACTGTTGGAAAGATTGTGCAGCATGAATCTCGATCACGTAACGTCTACTTGTTAGGACAAATTACTAACAAGTAGTGAGCGAGCGAGCGAGCAAGCGGGCGAACAAGCGGCAAAGCGTGCGAGCTCAAGCAGGCGAACAAGCGGGCGAGCAAGCGGGCAACCAAGCGGGCGAGCTCAAGCGGGCAACCATGCGGGCGAGCAAGCAGGCGAGCAAGCGGGCGAGCAAGCGGGCAAGCTCAAGCGTGCGAGCAAGCTACAACTAAGCGGGCGAACAAGCGGGCAAGCAAGCAGGCAAGCTAGTATACATCTTGAGGAGGGGGTTCTATTTATAAACTCTGGAGATATCATTTTGTGATGTCATCTATGATAACATCACAGTGATGTCATCTATGATAACATCACATTGATGTCACTGATGACATCGCTGTGATGTCATCTATGACATTCCATCTTGTGAATATTGCTTTTGTGATGTCATAACATTTCTGTGCTGTTGTCATCACACAATTGTGGAACTGAAAACATTATTTCACTCCGTTATTGATTTTCCAGAGAATGAATCCGTTATTCATGTTGGTCAGTTTTACTGAAAAATGTCGCAGTTTCTGTCCATGACTTAGCATGTAGCAGTAGCATCAACAGATCCTTGATCAGGGGTTTGTGTGGGTCGATGACTGGAGAGCAGGTTTTGGGAGGTCCAACCTTTTATATAGATCTAGATAGATAGATAGATAGATAGATAGATAGATAGATAGATAGATAGATAGATAGATAGATAGATAGATAGATAGATAGATAGATGGATTCTGTATATATATCTATATCGTCTGCACCAACGACACCAAGTCAGATTCCTTGTAAGTGCAAACCTACTTGGCAATAAATTCTGGTTCTGATTACGTGTCCACAGGTAGAAAACATCTGTCTGCATCTGGCTCATCTTCCATAAGCACACTTCCTCTGTCAGCACAAGTGTCGCGTCACTCTTTGTGATGACCAAGCGCATAGTGGGTGTGCTGCTATCCCACCAAAATATAACAGGGAATCGTTAAGAGAAAAAGCCTGATGATTTAAAACATCAAAGCAGCTGAAGGAAAGAAAGGGAATCTTTGCAGAGTAAACCTGCCTGAATGTCTGAAGCTGAAGCTACAGCTCTGCAGTCCCGGACTCACAAAACCCTGATCAGGGATCTGTTGATGCTACTGCTACATACTAAGTGAGACCGATCAGCGACGTCACGTTACGTTGCATCTTGGGTAGTTTGAATATGAGTAGTAACCTCATGATGCATACCCAACATTTCGGAGAATCTAGTATTATATATAATATTTTGATATACAATCATTGTAAATAATAATCATTTCTTTTTGAGCTACTTGACTCATTTAAATTTCCCCCATTGGGGGATGGATAAAGTATTTTTCTATTCTAGAAGACGCAGATGCAGACAGGCTTCTCGCCCCACCCGTAGGGCCTCTGGTCAAAATCAAATCAAACTTTATTTATAAAGCACTTTTCATACATTAACATGTAGCACAAAGTGCTATACATGTTTAAAAGCAGGTTTGAAAAAAAAGACACCTTATTTCCTTATTTTGAATATCTGTCCAATATCCAATATCAAACCAACTTCACCACGGTCTTCAGCAGCAGCTGCAGCAGCAACATTTCCGGAAAGGTACTGGCTTGATTAAATTCATTCTGGACTCTATATCCGACCACATGAAGACCTCGGGACACTTCGGTTTGGCTTTAGGGACCCTCTACTCACTACCACGTAAGTGTTATGTTGTTTGGAGCTGTAGAAGAGGTATAAAAATAGCGTTTTGTAGCGGTGACATGATATGCCTCTCTCACTTCCAGGCTAACGACCTTTGGCTAAAAACGGTCAAATCGAAATTCTCAGAACACATCCGAATGACATGATTTTGATGTCAACTCAACATATGTACTCCCAACATCCCGTAAATGGATCTAAAATGCATTTTACTCCGGATTATCCCTTTAATCAACTGAAGTACAGCCTTCCTCCTTGCACAATAATGTGGCCCAAAGATGAACAGGCTGGAGGAGAAACCCTCACTTAACCCCTGAAACCACCTCTGCAGCTGTCTGAACAGCGCCTCCAGTCTGGGACATTGGACAAAGAGGTGGTAGACTGTCTCTGACCGAGGGCAGAACGGACAGCCATCCCCTGTGCCAGGATCGAGGTGCACCAGATACCTGTTTGTAGTTATGGCCCCATGTACGATCCTCCACTGGATGTCTCCTGTCCGTTTGTCAACAGGAGGTATGTACAGGGACCGCCAACAGCCTTCAGGGGAAGGTCCCATGCCAAAAAACTCTGTCCACTTTGATGCCTTTAAACCTACCAGGGTGCGCAGGTTCCCAACTTTAATGCTGAGGAGATAGAGAGAAAAGGATCCTTTTGGTCAGAAGTATCTGCCAGTCCTTCAGCAGAAGGATCCTTTCGGTCCTTCAATGGTTTCTTCATGTCCATTTCTGAGTTTGTCTTCTCCTGTAGTCGTGCCTGTAATGTTGGCGATGCCTGAGGGGCTGTCTTGACTGTTTGCCATAAACGTCCGTTTTCAAAATAATCAACTCACCGGAGTGGTTACTGGTGTGCACTGGTAATCCAAATCAAATTTCGTTGCGAAAAGTTGCTTCTGTCGTGTTTTATTTGGCAGCTCGTTCACGCTCGCACTATTTTCTTAGCGGTGGCGGAGTAGTATCAACGAACATCCAGTACAAAATGTCAAATAAAACACTCAGAAAACTCAGAATTTAAAACTTTAAAAAACACAAGAGGTTTGTGGGAATTTGAAGCAATAAGATCAGAGAAATATTTTCTTTTGGCCTCTTTCACAGAGGACTGATATCGACGCCAACAGTCACCCAATATTGGCAGAGACACTTCCAGTTTATCCTTATTCCACTTGCGCTCAGCTCTGCGACACACCTGTCTCGCATTGCGAGTTGTTTCATTCAACCAGGGCTCTGGTTTAACTTTATGTTGCCTGCTTTTTAATGGAATGGAAAGGAGGCAGATTTTGATGGCCATCGCGATCTGAATTGCGCCAATCTTTGGCGGAAATTCTCAGTTCAAGCAACGTTTGCCGACTATACACCGTCAGGCAGTCAACATGATGTGCAACACATAGTACAAACAGTATAAAAACACACAAAAGTCGGAACGGCTGACAGAGCGCCTCACACACTGGCGCCATCTTACTAACTGTTACTAACAAAAGAGATACCATGACTGTTGGAAAGATTGTGCAGCATGAATCTCGATCACGTAACGTCTACTTGTTAGGACAAATTACTAACAAGTAGTGAGCGAGCGAGCGAGCAAGCGGGCGAACAAGCGGCAAAGCGTGCGAGCTCAAGCAGGCGAACAAGCGGGCGAGCAAGCGGGCGACCATGCGGGCGAGCAAGCGGGCGAGCAAGCGGGCGAGCAAGCGGGCGAGCAAGCGGGCAAGCTCAAGCGTGCGAGCAAGCTACAACTAAGCGGGCGAACAAGCGGGCAAGCAAGCAGGCAAGCTAGTATACATCTTGAGGAGGGGGTTCTATTTATAAACTCTGGAGATATCATTTTGTGATGTCATCTATGATAACATCACAGTGATGTCATCTATGATAACATCACATTGATGTCACTGATGACATCGCTGTGATGTCATCTATGACATTCCATCTTGTGAATATTGCTTTTGTGATGTCATAACATTTCTGTGCTGTTGTCATCACACAATTGTGGAACTGAAAACATTATTTCACTCCGTTATTGATTTTCCAGAGAATGAATCCGTTATTCATGTTGGTCAGTTTTACTGAAAAATGTCGCAGTTTCTGTCCATGACTTAGCATGTAGCAGTAGCATCAACAGATCCTTGATCAGGGGTTTGTGTGGGTCGATGACTGGAGAGCAGGTTTTGGGAGGTCCAACCTTTTATATAGATCTAGATAGATAGATAGATAGATAGATAGATAGATAGATAGATAGATAGATAGATAGATAGATAGATAGATTCTGTATATATATCTATATCGTCTGCACCAACGACACCAAGTCAGATTCCTTGTAAGTGCAAACCTACTTGGCAATAAATTCTGGTTCTGATTACGTGTCCACAGGTAGAAAACATCTGTCTGCATCTGGCTCATCTTCCATAAGCACACTTCCTCTGTCAGCACAAGTGTGGCGTCACTCTTTGTGATTACCAAGCGCATAGTGGGTGTGCTGCTAGCCCACCAAAATATAACAGGGAATCGTTAAGAGAAAAAGCCTGATGATTTAAAACATCAAAGCAGCTGAAGGAAAGAAAGGGAATCTTTGCAGAGTAAACCTGCCTGAATGTCTGAAGCTGAAGCTACAGCTCTGCAGTCCCGGACTCACAAAACCCTGATCAGGGATCTGTTGATGCTACTGCTACATGCTAAGTGAGACCGATCAGCGACGTCACGTTACGTTGCATCTTGGGTAGTTTGAATATGAGTAGTAACCTCATGATGCATACCCAACATTTCGGAGAATCTAGTATTATATATAATATTTTGATATACAATCATTGTAAATAATAATCATTTCTTTTTGAGCTACTTGACTCATTTAAATTTCCCCCATTGGGGGATGGATAAAGTATTTTTCTATTCTAGAAGACGCAGACGCAGACAGGCTTCTCGCCCCACCCGTAGGGCCTCTGATCAAAATCAAATCAAACTTTATTTATAAAGCACTTTTCATACATTAACATGTAGCACAAAGTGCTATACATGTTTAAAAGCAGGTTTGAAAAAAAAGACACCTTATTTCCTTATTTTGAATATCTGTCCAATATCCAACATCAAACCAACTTCACCACGGTCTTCAGCAGCAGCTGCAGCAGCAACATTTCCGGAAAGGTACTGGCTTGATTAAATTCATTCTGGACTCTATATCCGACCACATGAAGACCTCGGGACACTTCGGTTTGGCTTTAGGGACCCTCTACTCACTACCACGTAAGTGTTATGTTGTTTGGAGCTGTAGAAGAGGTATAAAAATAGCGTTTTGTACCGGTGACATGATATGCCTCTCTCACTTCCAGGCTAACGACTTTTGGCTAAAAACGGTCAAATCGAAATTCTCAGAACACATCCGAATGACATGATTTTGATGTCAACTCAACATATGTACTCCCAACATCCCGTAAATGGATCTAAAGTGCATTTTACTCCGGATTATCCCTTTAATCAACTGAAGTACAGCCTTCCTCCTTGCACAATAATGTGGCCCAAAGATGAACAGGCTGGAGGAGAAACCCTCACTTAACCCCTGAAACCACCTCTGCAGCTGTCTGAACAGCGCCTCCAGTCTGGGACATTGGACAAAGAGGTGGTAGAGTGTCTCTGACCGAGGGCAGAACGGACAGCCATCCCCTGTGCCAGGATCGAGGTGCACCAGATACCTGTTTGTAGCTATGGCCCCATGTACGATCCTCCACTGGATGTGTCCTGTCCGTTTGTCAACAGGAGGTTTGTACAGGGACCGCCAACAGCCTTCAGGGGAAGGTCCCATGCCAAAAAACTCTGTCCACTTTGATGCCTTTAAACCTACCAGGGTGCGCAGGTTCCCAACTTTAATGCTGAGGAGATAGAGAGAAAAGGATCCTTTTGGTCAGAAGTATCTGCCAGTCCTTCAGCAGAAGGATCCTTTCGGTCCTTCAATGGTTTCTTCATGTCCATTTCTGAGTTTGTCTTCTCCTGTAGTCGTGCCTGTAATGTTGGCGATGCCTGAGGGGCTGTCTTGACTGTTTGCCATAAACGTCCGTCTTCAAAATAATCAACTCACCGGAGTGGTTACTGGTGTGCACTGGTAATCCAAATCAAATTTCGTTGCGAAAAGTTGCTTCTGTCGTGTTTTATTTGGCAGCTCGTTCACGCTCGCACTATTTTCTTAGCGGTGGCGGAGTAGTATCAACGAACATCCAGTACAAAATGTCAAATAAAACACTCAGAAAACTCAGAATTTAAAACTTTAAAAAACACAAGAGGTTTGTGGGAATTTGAAGCAATAAGATCAGAGAAATATTTTCTTTTGGCCTCTTTCACAGAGGACTGATATCGACGCCAACAGTCACCCAATATTGGCAGAGACACTTCCAGTTTATCCTTATTCCACTTACGCTCAGCTCTGCGACACACCTGTCTCGCATTGCGAGTTGTTTCATTCAACCAGGGCTCTGGTTTAACTTTATGTTGCCTGCTTTTTAATGGAATGGAAAGGAGGCAGATTTTGATGGCCATCGCGATCTGAATTGCGCCAATCTTTGGCGGAAATTCTCAGTTCAAGCAACGTTTGCCGACTATACACCGTCAGGCAGTCAACATGATGTGCAACACATAGTACAAACAGTATAAAAACACACAAAAGTCGGAACGGCTGACAGAGCGCCTCACACACTGGCGCCATCTTACTAACTGTTACTAACAAAAGAGATACCATGACTGTTGGAAAGATTGTGCAGCATGAATCTCGATCACGTAACGTCTACTTGTTAGGACAAATTACTAACAAGTAGTGAGCGAGCGAGCGAGCAAGCGGGCGAACAAGCGGCAAAGCGTGCGAGCTCAAGCAGGCGAACAAGCGGGCGAGCAAGCGGGCAACCAAGCGGGCGAGCTCAAGCGGGCGACCATGCGGGCGAGCAAGCGGGCGAGCAAGCGGGCGAGCAAGCGGGCAAGCTCAAGCGTGCGAGCAAGCTACAACTAAGCGGGCGAACAAGCGGGCAAGCAAGCAGGCAAGCTAGTATACATCTTGAGGAGGGGGTTCTATTTATAAACTCTGGAGATATCATTTTGTGATGTCATCTATGATAACATCACAGTGATGTCATCTATGATAACATCACATTGATGTCACTGATGACATCGCTGTGATGTCATCTATGACATTCCATCTTGTGAATATTGCTTTTGTGATGTCATAACATTTCTGTGCTGTTGTCATCACACAATTGTGGAACTGAAAACATTATTTCACTCCGTTATTGATTTTCCAGAGAATGAATCCGTTATTCATGTTGGTCAGTTTTACTGAAAAATGTCGCAGTTTCTGTCCATGACTTAGCATGTAGCAGTAGCATCAACAGATCCTTGATCAGGGGTTTGTGTGGGTCGATGACTGGAGAGCAGGTTTTGGGAGGTCCAACCTTTTATATAGATCTAGATAGATAGATAGATAGATAGATAGATAGATAGATAGATAGATAGATAGATAGATAGATTCTGTATATATATCTATATCGTCTGCACCAACGACACCAAGTCAGATTCCTTGTAAGTGCAAACCTACTTGGCAATAAATTCTGGTTCTGATTACGTGTCCACAGGTAGAAAACATCTGTCTGCATCTGGCTCATCTTCCATAAGCACACTTCCTCTGTCAGCACAAGTGTGGCGTCACTCTTTGTGATTACCAAGCGCATAGTGGGTGTGCTGCTAGCCCACCAAAATATAACAGGGAATCGTTAAGAGAAAAAGCCTGATGATTTAAAACATCAAAGCAGCTGAAGGAAAGAAAGGGAATCTTTGCAGAGTAAACCTGCCTGAATGTCTGAAGCTGAAGCTACAGCTCTGCAGTCCCGGACTCACAAAACCCTGATCAGGGATCTGTTGATGCTACTGCTACATGCTAAGTGAGACCGATCAGCGACGTCACGTTACGTTGCATCTTGGGTAGTTTGAATATGAGTAGTAACCTCATGATGCATACCCAACATTTCGGAGAATCTAGTATTATATATAATATTTTGATATACAATCATTGTAAATAATAATCATTTCTTTTTGAGCTACTTGACTCATTTAAATTTCCCCCATTGGGGGATGGATAAAGTATTTTTCTATTCTAGAAGACGCAGACGCAGACAGGCTTCTCGCCCCACCCGTAGGGCCTCTGATCAAAATCAAATCAAACTTTATTTATAAAGCACTTTTCATACATTAACATGTAGCACAAAGTGCTATACATGTTTAAAAGCAGGTTTGAAAAAAAAGACACCTTATTTCCTTATTTTGAATATCTGTCCAATATCCAACATCAAACCAACTTCACCACGGTCTTCAGCAGCAGCTGCAGCAGCAACATTTCCGGAAAGGTACTGGCTTGATTAAATTCATTCTGGACTCTATATCCGACCACATGAAGACCTCGGGACACTTCGGTTTGGCTTTAGGGACCCTCTACTCACTACCACGTAAGTGTTATGTTGTTTGGAGCTGTAGAAGAGGTATAAAAATAGCGTTTTGTACCGGTGACATGATATGCCTCTCTCACTTCCAGGCTAACGACTTTTGGCTAAAAACGGTCAAATCGAAATTCTCAGAACACATCCGAATGACATGATTTTGATGTCAACTCAACATATGTACTCCCAACATCCCGTAAATGGATCTAAAGTGCATTTTACTCCGGATTATCCCTTTAATCAACTGAAGTACAGCCTTCCTCCTTGCACAATAATGTGGCCCAAAGATGAACAGGCTGGAGGAGAAACCCTCACTTAACCCCTGAAACCACCTCTGCAGCTGTCTGAACAGCGCCTCCAGTCTGGGACATTGGACAAAGAGGTGGTAGAGTGTCTCTGACCGAGGGCAGAACGGACAGCCATCCCCTGTGCCAGGATCGAGGTGCACCAGATACCTG
The DNA here is from genome assembly GCF_027942865.1 of Odontesthes bonariensis. NCBI lineage: Eukaryota > Metazoa > Chordata > Actinopteri > Atheriniformes > Atherinopsidae > Odontesthes > Odontesthes bonariensis. The sequence continues at coordinate 25,628,357 of NC_134516.1, read as the reverse complement.
TTTGTAGCTATGGCCCCATGTACGATCCTCCACTGGATGTGTCCTGTCCGTTTGTCAACAGGAGGTTTGTACAGGGACCGCCAACAGCCTTCAGGGGAAGGTCCCATGCCAAAAAACTCTGTCCACTTTGATGCCTTTAAACCTACCAGGGTGCGCAGGTTCCCAACTTTAATGCTGAGGAGATAGAGAGAAAAGGATCCTTTTGGTCAGAAGTATCTGCCAGTCCTTCAGCAGAAGGATCCTTTCGGTCCTTCAATGGTTTCTTCATGTCCATTTCTGAGTTTGTCTTCTCCTGTAGTCGTGCCTGTAATGTTGGCGATGCCTGAGGGGCTGTCTTGACTGTTTGCCATAAACGTCCGTCTTCAAAATAATCAACTCACCGGAGTGGTTACTGGTGTGCACTGGTAATCCAAATCAAATTTCGTTGCGAAAAGTTGCTTCTGTCGTGTTTTATTTGGCAGCTCGTTCACGCTCGCACTATTTTCTTAGCGGTGGCGGAGTAGTATCAACGAACATCCAGTACAAAATGTCAAATAAAACACTCAGAAAACTCAGAATTTAAAACTTTAAAAAACACAAGAGGTTTGTGGGAATTTGAAGCAATAAGATCAGAGAAATATTTTCTTTTGGCCTCTTTCACAGAGGACTGATATCGACGCCAACAGTCACCCAATATTGGCAGAGACACTTCCAGTTTATCCTTATTCCACTTACGCTCAGCTCTGCGACACACCTGTCTCGCATTGCGAGTTGTTTCATTCAACCAGGGCTCTGGTTTAACTTTATGTTGCCTGCTTTTTAATGGAATGGAAAGGAGGCAGATTTTGATGGCCATCGCGATCTGAATTGCGCCAATCTTTGGCGGAAATTCTCAGTTCAAGCAACGTTTGCCGACTATACACCGTCAGGCAGTCAACATGATGTGCAACACATAGTACAAACAGTATAAAAACACACAAAAGTCGGAACGGCTGACAGAGCGCCTCACACACTGGCGCCATCTTACTAACTGTTACTAACAAAAGAGATACCATGACTGTTGGAAAGATTGTGCAGCATGAATCTCGATCACGTAACGTCTACTTGTTAGGACAAATTACTAACAAGTAGTGAGCGAGCGAGCGAGCAAGCGGGCGAACAAGCGGCAAAGCGTGCGAGCTCAAGCAGGCGAACAAGCGGGCGAGCAAGCGGGCAACCAAGCGGGCGAGCTCAAGCGGGCGACCATGCGGGCGAGCAAGCGGGCGAGCAAGCGGGCAAGCTCAAGCGTGCGAGCAAGCTACAACTAAGCGGGCGAACAAGCGGGCAAGCAAGCAGGCAAGCTAGTATACATCTTGAGGAGGGGGTTCTATTTATAAACTCTGGAGATATCATTTTGTGATGTCATCTATGATAACATCACAGTGATGTCATCTATGATAACATCACAGTGATGTCATCTATGATAACATCACATTGATGTCACTGATGACATCGCTGTGATGTCATCTATGACATTCCATCTTGTGAATATTGCTTTTGTGATGTCATAACATTTCTGTGCTGTTGTCATCACACAATTGTGGAACTGAAAACATTATTTCACTCCGTTATTGATTTTCCAGAGAATGAATCCGTTATTCATGTTGGTCAGTTTTACTGAAAAATGTCGCAGTTTCTGTCCATGACTTAGCATGTAGCAGTAGCATCAACAGATCCTTGATCAGGGGTTTGTGTGGGTCGATGACTGGAGAGCAGGTTTTGGGAGGTCCAACCTTTTATATAGATCTAGATAGATAGATAGATAGATAGATAGATAGATAGATAGATAGATAGATAGATAGATAGATAGATAGATTCTGTATATATATCTATATCGTCTGCACCAACGACACCAAGTCAGATTCCTTGTAAGTGCAAACCTACTTGGCAATAAATTTTGGTTCTGATTACGTGTCCACAGGTAGAAAACATCTGTCTGCATCTGGCTCATCTTCCATAAGCACACTTCCTCTGTCAGCACAAGTGTCGCGTCACTCTTTGTGATGACCAAGCGCATAGTGGGTGTGCTGCTATCCCACCAAAATATAACAGGGAATCGTTAAGAGAAAAAGCCTGATGATTTAAAACATCAAAGCAGCTGAAGGAAAGAAAGGGAATCTTTGCAGAGTAAACCTGCCTGAATGTCTGAAGCTGAAGCTACAGCTCTGCAGTCCCGGACTCACAAAACCCTGATCAGGGATCTGTTGATGCTACTGCTACATACTAAGTGAGACCGATCAGCGACGTCACGTTACGTTGCATCTTGGGTAGTTTGAATATGAGTAGTAACCTCATGATGCATACCCAACATTTCGGAGAATCTAGTATTATATATAATATTTTGATATACAATCATTGTAAATAATAATCATTTCTTTTTGAGCTACTTGACTCATTTAAATTTCCCCCATTGGGGGATGGATAAAGTATTTTTCTATTCTAGAAGACGCAGACGCAGACAGGCTTCTCGCCCCACCCGTAGGGCCTCTGGTCAAAATCAAATCAAACTTTATTTATAAAGCACTTTTCATACATTAACATGTAGCACAAAGTGCTATACATGTTTAAAAGCAGGTTTGAAAAAAAAGAGACCTTATTTCCTTATTTTGAATATCTGTCCAATATCCAATATCAAACCAACTTCACCACGGTCTTCAGCAGCAGCTGCAGCAGCAACATTTCCGGAAAGGTACTGGGTTGATTAAATTCATTCTGGACTCTATATCCGACCACATGAAGACCTCGGGACACTTCGGTTTGGCTTTAGGGACCCTCTACTCACTACCACGTAAGTGTTATGTTGTTTGGAGCTGTAGAAGAGGTATAAAAATAGCGTTTTGTAGCGGTGACATGATATGCCTCTCTCACTTCCAGGCTAACGACCTTTGGCTAAAAACGGTCAAATCGAAATTCTCAGAACACATCCGAATGACATGATTTTGATGTCAACTCAACATATGTACTCCCAACATCCCGTAAATGGATCTAAAATGCATTTTACTCCGGATTATCCCTTTAATCAACTGAAGTACAGCCTTCCTCCTTGCACAATAATGTGGCCCAAAGATGAACAGGCTGGAGGAGAAACCCTCACTTAACCCCTGAAACCACCTCTGCAGCTGTCTGAACAGCGCCTCCAGTCTGGGACAGTGGACAAAGAGGTGGTAGACTGTCTCTGACCGAGGGCAGAACGGACAGCCATCCCCTGTGCCAGGATCGAGGTGCACCAGATACCTGTTTGTAGCTATGGCCCCATGTACGATCCTCCACTGGATGTTTCCTGTCCGTTTGTCAACAGGAGGTTTGTACAGGGACCGCCAACAGCCTTCAGGGGAAGGTCCCATACCAAAAAACTCTGTCCACTTTGATGCCTTTAAACCTACCAGGGTGCGCAGGTTCCCAACTTTAATGCTGAGGAGATAGAGAGAAAAGGATCCTTTTGGTCAGAAGTATCTGCAAGTCCTTCAGCAGAAGGATCCTTTCGGTCCTTCAATGGTTTCTTCATGTCCATTTCTGAGTTTGTCTTCTCCTGTAGTCGTGCCTGTAATGTTGGCGATGCCTGAGGGGCTGTCTTGACTGTTTGCCATAAACGTCCGTTTTCAAAATAATCAACTCACCGGAGTGGTTACTGGTGTGCACTGGTAATCCAAATCAAATTTCGTTGCGAAAAGTTGCTTCTGTCGTGTTTTATTTGGCAGCTCGTTCACGCTCGCACTATTTTCTTAGCGGTGGCGGAGTAGTATCAACGAACATCCAGTACAAAATGTCAAATAAAACACTCAGAAAACTCAGAATTTAAAACTTTAAAAAACACAAGAGGTTTGTGGGAATTTGAAGCAATAAGATCAGAGAAATATTTTCTTTTGGCCTCTTTCACAGAGGACTGATATCGACGCCAACAGTCACCCAATATTTGCAGAGACACTTCCAGTTTATCCTTATTCCACTTGCGCTCAGCTCTGCGACACACCTGTCTCGCATTGCGAGTTGTTTCATTCAACCAGGGCTCTGGTTTAACTTTATGCTGCCTGCTTTTTAATGGAATGGAAAGGAGGCAGATTTTGATGGCCATCGCGATCTGAATTGCGCCAATCTTTGGCGGAAATTCTCAGTTCAAGCAACGTTTGGCGACTATACACCGTCAGGCAGTCAACATGATGTGTAACACATAGTACAAACAGTATAAAAACACACAAAAGTCGGAACGGCTGACAGAGCGCCTCACACACTGGCGCCATCTTACTAACTGTTACTAACAAAAGAGATACCATGACTGTTGGAAAGATTGTGCAGCATGAATCTCGATCACGTAACGTCTACTTGTTAGGACAAATTACTAACAAGTAGTGAGCGAGCGAGCGAGCAAGCGGGCGAACAAGCGGCAAAGCGTGCGAGCTCAAGCAGGCGAACAAGCGGGCAAGCAAGCGGGCAACCAAGCGGGCGAGCTCAAGCGGGCGACCATGCGGGCGAGCAAGCGGGCGAGCAAGCGGGCGAGCAAGCGGGCAAGCTCAAGCGTGCGAGCAAGCTACAACTAAGCGGGCGAACAAGCGGGCAAGCAAGCAGGCAAGCTAGTATACATCTTGAGGAGGGGGTTCTATTTATAAACTCTGGAGATATCATTTTGTGATGTCATCTATGATAACATCACAGTGATGTCATCTATGATAACATCACGGTGATGTCACTGATGACATCGCTGTGATGTCATCTATGACATTCCATCTTGTGAATATTGCTTTTGTGATGTCATAACATTTCTGTGCTGTTGTCATCACACAATTGTGGAACTGAAAACATTATTTCACTCCGTTATTGATTTTCCAGAGAATGAATCCGTTATTCATGTTGGTCAGTTTTACTGAAAAATGTAGCAGTTTCTGTCCATGACTTAGCATGTAGCAGTAGCATCAACAGATCCTTGATCAGGGGTTTGTGTGGGTCGATGACTGGAGAGCAGGTTTTGGGAGGTCCAACCTTTTATATAGATCTAGATAGATAGATAGATAGATAGATAGATAGATAGATAGATAGATAGATAGATAGATAGATAGATAGATAGATTCTGTATATATATCTATATCGTCTGCACCAACGACACCAAGTCAGATTCCTTGTAAGTGCAAACCTACTTGGCAATAAATTCTGGTTCTGATTACGTGTCCACAGGTAGAAAACATCTGTCTGCATCTGGCTCATCTTCCATAAGCACACTTCCTCTGTCAGCACAAGTGTGGCGTCACTCTTTGTGATTACCAAGCGCATAGTGGGTGTGCTGCTATCCCACCAAAATATAACAGGGAATCGTTAAGAGAAAAAGCCTGATGATTTAAAACATCAAAGCAGCTGAAGGAAAGAAAGGGAATCTTTGCAGAGTAAACCTGCCTGAATGTCTGAAGCTGAAGCTACAGCTCTGCAGTCCCGGACTCACAAAACCCTGATCAGGGATCTGTTGATGCTACTGCTACATGCTAAGTGAGACCGATCAGCGACGTCACGTTACGTTGCATCTTGGGTAGTTTGAATATGAGTAGTAACCTCATGATGCATACCCAACATTTCGGAGAATCTAGTATTATATATAATATTTTGATATACAATCATTGTAAATAATAATCATTTCTTTTTGAGCTACTTGACTCATTTAAATTTCCCCCATTGGGGGATGGATAAAGTATTTTTCTATTCTAGAAGACGCAGACGCAGACAGGCTTCTCGCCCCACCCGTAGGGCCTCTGGTCAAAATCAAATCAAACTTTATTTATAAAGCACTTTTCATACATTAACATGTAGCACAAAGTGCTATACATGTTTAAAAGCAGGTTTGAAAAAAAAGACACCTTATTTCCTTATTTTGAATATCTGTCCAATATCCAACATCAAACCAACTTCACCACGGTCTTCAGCAGCAGCTGCAGCAGCAACATTTCCGGAAAGGTACTGGCTTGATTAAATTCATTCTGGACTCTATATCCGACCACATGAAGACCTCGGGACACTTCGGTTTGGCTTTAGGGACCCTCTACTCACTACCACGTAAGTGTTATTTTGTTTGGAGCTGTAGAAGAGGTATAAAAATAGAGTTTTGTAGCGGTGACATGATATGCCTCTCTCACTTCCAGGCTAACGACTTTTGGCTAAAAACGGTCAAATCGAAATTCTCAGAACACATCCGAATGACATGATTTTGATGTCAACTCAATATATGTACTCCCAACATCCCGTAAATGGATCTAAAGTGCATTTTACTCCGGATTATCCCTTTAATCAACTGAAGTACAGCCTTCCTCCTTGCACAATAATGTGGCCCAAAGATGAACAGGCTGGAGGAGAAACCCTCACTTAACCCCTGAAACCACCTCTGCAGCTGTCTGAACAGCGCCTCCAGTCTGGGACATTGGACAAAGAGGTGGTAGACTGTCTCTGACCGAGGGCAGAACGGACAGCCATCCCCTGTGCCAGGATCGAGGTGCACCAGATACCTGTTTGTAGCTATGGCCCCATGTACGATCCTCCATTGGATGTCTCCTGTCCGTTCTGCCCTCGGTCAGAGACAGTCTACCACCTCTTTGTCCAATGTCCCAGACTGGAAAAATTAGAGGACAAATTTGTTGCTCTCGTTTATTTTGTTATAAGGTTAGTAGATGTGCAATGTTCAGCTGTTAGAAATGAAAGGCTAGCCTAATCTTTTGTCATATTTTGCTGTGATCACTTTTTTGTAGCCTATCATAATTTATATAGCCTATGACGTTCTCCCAAACAACCAGCTGTTGTAGTTCCACTTAACTAAAATAAATGCAGTCTACTACCTACAATGGGTGTATAAAAAGCGGAAAATATGTTTAATATTAAATTAGCACGCTACTTTTATTTTGGCGTTACTTCCGCTTCCGGTCTACCCGCCGTCATGTTCGAATGTAAGAAACGAAAAATGAAAAAAGTAATTTCCAAAAAACAAATTTTGTCTGTTATTTGATTTGGGTTTTTCGTTTTTTTAGGAAGACAGAAAAATCTGTTTATGGTTTAAAACGAAAAATGGAAAAAGGACACCTATTTCCGTTTTTTCATTTTTTCGTTTTGACAGAAAAACGGATTATACTTTGGTACCCGGACCCGACAGCCAATCAGAGCAGCCTGAAGACCTTTGATCCTGCGACAGCCAATCAGAGCAGCCTGAAGACGTTTGATTCTGCAACAGCCAATCACATGATGACGTGATTAGTTAACTGAAAATATTTCCTTGTTTGGTTCATAATTGTTAATGGTTTCTTTTTGTGGTTATTCTGTTAGTTAGTTAGTTAAGTTAGTTATAGTTATGAAAGGGAATGTTTGAATTGCTACCAGTGTGTGTGCGTGTTATATAGTTCTGTTGAGAATGTGTTTTGAAAAAAGTGTATCTTGTTGTTTGTACTATTTTTTTTACTGGGTACTCCTTTGGTTCCTGAGTTGTGCGTTTGGGTTCAAGTGCTAGTTCTATTAGTTAAACACATGCCACACAGACATGAGTTGTTTTGTTTTAACACATTCAAACCATTAAAATGGTACTCCACTTTGTCCTCACACCTGCAACATTTTGGCTCCAAAGGAGCAAAATGCAAGGTCACATTACAGGGTCTGACATGTTCACTCTTAACTGTAGGCTATGTCAGGGTGTATTTTACTGTAATCTCCAGCAATCCTGACATGGGCCCAACAGTGAGGAGGACCACCACATTGTCTAGATTGAACAATCTAGACACCAAACTGCTGAGCACCTTGTATTGAGAGCCCGCTGGGACCTGCACTGAGGTAAACAGGAAGAGGCTTCAGTGGGTAATCAAAGCAGTAGTAGTATTAGCTAAATGAAGGAACAACCTGAATAAGAAAAATCAGTGGAACTCTGTTATTTTATGTCAGGGACACTTTGTTTTGTCCATTTCTCAACATATTCTTATTCCCAATCATACAAGGCTGTAAGACAAACATAATATATCCCTGGAATAAGGGTGAAGCTTGTCCGCTGACATGTATACATACACAACCGCCAAAGAGCAAAAGTTGAGGTAGTTTCGCGTATTACATGGTAAGTGTCGCGGCGAGTTATGCTGTAAGACTGGAGAAGGTGGGAATTGGCCAGGAGTTAGGCTACACTGGAAGTCCGGGCAAAGTAGGAAATAAGTGAACGGAATGTACACTCTAATACACAGTCAGTATTGTGAAGTGTTACCTAAAGGCCTCTGTCATTGTACAGAGATGCTATGATTTGCTTGTACAGCACCTAAAAAAAAACCTCACTGTTGTCTATATTCATAGACACACCCAGCCTCGCTTTCAATATAACACAAGCACTCACATTCTATAATTGCCATCAGCAAATTATATGAAAATAATATAAAACATCTTTTAAGAAGAAAAAAAAAGACGGTTGTTGCTCTCGTTTATTTTGTTTTAAGGTTAGTAGATGTGCAATGTTCAGCTGTCAGAAATGAAAGGCTAGCCTAATCTTTTGTCATATTTGGCTGTGATCACTTTTTTGTAGCCTATCATAATTTATATAGCCTATGACGTTCTCCCAAACAACCAGCTGTTGTAGTTCCACTTAACTAAAATAAATGCAGTCTACTACCTACAATGGGTGTATAAAACGCGGAAAATATGTTTGATATTAAATTAGCACGCTACTTTTATTTTGGCGTTACTTCCGCTTCCGGTCTGCCGGCCGTCATGTTGGAATGTAAGACACGAAAAATGAAAAAAGTAATTTCCAAAAACCAAATTTTGTCCGTTAATTTATTTTGGTTTTTCGTTTTTTTTAGGAAGACAGAAAAATCCGTTTTTGGTTTAAAACGAAAAATGGAAAAAGGACACCTATTTCCGTTTTTTCATTTTTTTGTTTTGACAGAAAAACGGATTATACTTTGGTACCCGGACCCGACAGCCAATCAGAGTAGCCTGAAGACCTTTGATCCTGCGACAGCCAATCAGATCAGCCTGAAGACCTTTGATCCTGCGACAGCCAATCAGAGCAGCCTGAAGACGTTAGATCCTGCGACAGCCAATCAGAGCAGCCTGAAGACCTTTGATCCTGCGACAGCCAATCAGAGCAGCCTGAAGATGTTTGATCCTGCGACAGCCAATCAGAGCAGCCTGAAGACCTTTGATCCTGCAACAGCCAATCAGAGCAGCCTGAAGATTTTTGATCCTGCGAAAGCCAATCAGAGCAGCCTGAAGACCTTTGATCCTGCGACAGCCAATCAGAGCAGCCTGAAGATTTTTGATCCTGCGACAGCCAATCAGAGCAGCCTGAAGACCTTTAATCCTGCGACAGCCAATCAGAGCAGCCTGAAGACCTTTAATCCTGCGACAGCCAATCAGAGCAGTCTGAAGATGTTTGATCCTGCGACAGCCAATCAGAGCAGCCTGAAGATTTTTGATCCTGCGACAGCCAATCAGAGCAGCCTGAAGACCTTTAATCCTGCGACAGCCAATCAGAGCAGCCTGAAGACCTTTGATCCTGCGACAGCCAATCAGAGCAGCCTGAAGATTTTTGATCCTGCGACAGCCAATCAGAGCAGCCTGAAGACCTTTAATCCTGCGACAGCCAATCAGAGCAGCCTGAAGACCTTTAATCCTGCGACAGCCAATCAGAGCAGTCTGAAGATGTTTGATCCTGCGACAGCCAATCAGAGCAGCCTGAAGAACTTTGATCCTGCGACAGCCAATCAGAGTAGCCTGAAGACCTTTGATCCTGCAACAGCCAATCAGATCAGCCTCAAGACCTTTGATCCTGCAACAGCCAATCAGAGCAGCCTGAAGACGTTAGATCCTGCGACAGCCAATCAGAGCAGCCCGAAGACCTTTGATCCTGCGACAGCCAATCAGAGCAGCCTGAAGATGTTTGCTCCTGCGACAGCCAATCAGAGCAACCTAAAGACCTTTTTTTTTTGCGATAGCCAATCAGATCAGCCTGAAGACCTTTGATCCTTCGACAGCCAATCAGAGCAGCCTGAAGATGTTTGATCCTGCGACAGCCAATCAGAGCAGCCTGAAGATTTTTGCTCCTGCGACAGCCAATCAGAGCAACCTGAAGACCTTTGATCCTGCGACAGCCAATCAGAGCAGCCTGAAGATGTTTGCTCCTGCGACAGCCAATCAGAGCAACCTGAAGACCTTTCATTTTGCGACAGCCAATCAGATCAGCCTGAAGACCTTTGATCCTGCGACAGCCAATCAGAGCAGCCTGAAGATGTTTGATCCTGCGACAGCCAATCAGAGCAGCCTGAAAACAATGATCCTGCAACAGCCAATGAGAGCAGCCTGAAGATGTTTGATCCTGCGACAGCCAATCAGAGCAGCCTGAAGACCTTTGATCCTGCGACAGCCAATAAGGGCAGCCTGAAGACCTTTGATCCTGCGACAGCCAATCAGAGCAGCCTGAAGACCTTTAATCCTGCGACAGCCAATCAGAGCAGCCTGAAGATGTTTGATCCTGCAACAGCCAATCAGAGCAAACTGAAGACCTTTGATCCTGCGACAGCCAATCAGAGCAGCCTGAAGACGTTTGATTCTGCGACAGCCAATAAGAGCAGCCTGAAGACCTTTGATCCTGCGACAGCCAATCAGAGCAGCTTCAAGACCTTTAATCCTGCAACAGCCAATCAGAGCAGCCTGAAGATGTTTGATCCTGCAACAGCCAATCAGAGCAGCCTGAAGACCTTTGATCCTGCGACAGCCAATCATAGCAGCCTGAAGACCTTTGATCCTGCGACAGCCAATCAGAGCAGCTTGAAGACGTTTGATTCTGCAACAGCCAATCAGAGCAGCCTGAAGACGTTCGATCCTGCGACAGCCAATCAGAGCAGCCTGAAGACCTTTGATCCTGCGACAGCCAATCAGAGCAGCTTGAAGACGTTTGATTCTGCAACAGTCAATCACATGATGACGTGATTAGTTAACTGAAAATATTTTCTTTTTTGGTTCATAATTGTTAATGGTTTCTTTTTGTGGTTATTCTGTTAGTTAGTTAGTTAAGTTAGTTATAGTTATGAAAGGGAATGTTTGAATTGCTACCAGTGTGTGTGCGTGTTTTATAGTTCTGTTGAGATTGTGTTTTGAATCAAGTGTTTTTTGTTGTTTGTACTATTTTGTTTACTGGGTACTCCTTTGGTTCCTGAGTTTTGCGTTTAGGTTCAAGTGCTAGTTCTATTAGTTAAACACATGCCACACAGACATGAGTTGTTTTGTTTTAACACATTCAAACCATTAAAATGGTACTCCACTTTGTCTGCACACCTGCAACATTTTGGCTCCAAAATAGAAAAATGCAAGGTCACATTACAGGGTCTGACATGTTCACTCTTAACTGTAGGCTATGTCAGGGTGTATTTTACTGTAATCTCCAGCAATCCTGACATGGGCCCAAAAGTGAGGAGGACCACCACATTGTCCAGATTGAACAATCTAGACACCAAACTGCTGAAGACCTTGTATTTAGAGCCCGCTGGGACTTTCACTGAGGCAGACAGGAAGAGGCTTCAGTGGGTAATCAAAGCAGTAGTAGTATTAGCTAAATGAAGGAACAACATGAAAAAGAAAAATCAGTGGAACTCTGTTATTTTATGTCAGGGACACTTTGTTTTGTCCATTTCTCAACATATTCTTATTCCCAATCATACAAGGCTGTAAGACAAACATAATAAATCCCTGGAATAAGTATGAGGCTTGTCCGCTGACATGTATACATACACATCCGCCATGAGCAAAGAGCAAAAGTTGGGGTAGTTTCGCGTATTACATGGTAAGTGTTGCGGCGAGTTATGCTGTAAGACTGGAGAAGGTGGGAATTGGCCAGGAGTTAGGCTACACTGGAAGTCCGGGCAAAGTAGGAAATAAGTGAACGGAATGTACACTCTAATACACAGTCAGTATTGTGAAGTGTTACCTAAAGGCCTCTGTCATTGTACAGAGACGCTATGATTTGCTTGTACAGCACCTAAAAAAAAACCTCACTGTTGTCTATATTCATAGACACACCTAGCCTCGCTTTCAATATAACACAAGCACTCACATTCTATAATTGCCATCAGCAAATTATATGAAAATAACATAAAACATCTTTTAAGAAGAAAAAAAAAGACGGTTGTTGCTCTCGTTTATTTTGTTTTAAGGTTAGTAGATGTGCAATGTTCAGCTGTCAGAAATGAAAGGCTAGCCTAATCTTTTGTCATATTTGGCTGTGATCACTTTTTTGTAGCCTATCATAATTTATATATATATAAATTATGCAGTCCATCGCCTTAACCTCTCGGCCACCTCGGCCACCTCGTCCTCTCTCTTATAAGTTTGACCATAAAAATTTCCATCTTAAACTACAGCTGGTATAATTTTGATCTCAAAATTGGAGCCTCATTAGATACAATGGCCTCGCGTGCAGAGGAAATGAATTTATCCTCCTGTCACAAAAATAGAATCATTATTATCTAAATGTGGTTTCATGTAGGAATGTTTGAGGTTATTTGATTTAAAATTGGGCGAAACAAAAGCAATTGCACTTAGGATAAGTCAAATTTAAGGTTGGGGTTATTACAATCTCTTCAGTATATACCCAAATGTGGAAGGCAAATTAGGTCAAATTATAAAGGGCTTGCTTTCCAGGCAAAATGTGGCGGGATTTATGTCCACACTCCTCAGAAATTTTTTAGGTGCTCTTCTGGTGAGAGGTCTTAATGATCATCTTATAAAGACAAACCAACTAATGTTTTAAAACGGAAAGAAAAAAGAATCTGCCAAACCATGAAACACTACGGATTTTCCATGTCTCACTGATCGAATGCAAGACTCTACTTGATACATTCAACCACTCTGAAAAACTCTGAGAAAAACCAACAAGCTTCAGTTGTGAGATCTATTCCTTTTGATGTATCAAGGAAATGATCGTTTGGTCAGAAATGGTTCATTAATTTGGAAGCTCTAAGAATACATCAATCGAAGGGGAATTAGCTCAAATGGTAGAGCGCTCGCTTCGCATGTGAGAGGTAGCGGGATCGACGCCTGCATTCCCCAGTCGTCTTTCCTTTGTTCTTGTCCTCTGTGGAGGAAATGATTAACAGCTGCACGTAGCAAAGGTGGGTGCAAACTGAAAGAAAGACAGCTCTTTCACATTAGCCTGAAGTCACACTCAAAATTCTTCATGATAGATTCAATCGCCCAAATGAACTTTGTGTAGGCAAATAAAAATATTGCAACAAAGTCATTGTTTGAAAAGCCTGCTTGTAAGAAGTGGAATAAGAACTAACAAACAATCCGAGAATGGGATTCGAACCCATGCATGCTTCTTTCTAAGTTAACTTTTAGCAACCCTGGGTCAATAATTTTATCGTTGTCGGCAGGACTCAAACCTGCGCGGGGAGACCCCAATGGATTTCTAATCCATCGCCTTAACCTCTCGGCCACAACAACCACTTACAGGTGTGTTCACCTTTGACATTCAACGGTTACAAAACATCATTTTCATGAAGGACTTCAACTCCTGAGACAGACCTAAGTTATGGTGATCATGAAAAAGCTTTTTTGTTTGTTAGAAATGGTCAGTCTTCGAAATGGGTCAGAGGAAGGAGCTGTGTCTTCAGAGATCAATCTGTGCAGAAGTTCATGTGATCAACGACACGTCTGGCCTTTGTTTTGTTTAATCAAATGGTCTAAGGAACTTGTGCTTCTTTCCAGGTTAACTTTGAGCAACCCTGAATCAATAATGGAGCCTCTCCGTCGGTAGCCCATCGACGTCTCGTGACGGAGCCGTCGAGGAGCGTGAGCCACGGGGCCGAGCCTGGTGCTCCGCAGAGTCTCTGTGAGCCGGAGAACAAGAGAACAGAGGAGGACAACCGCGGCTGTCCTCTGTCCTCCGGCCCACGCAGCCGGCGCGAGCACCAGGCTCGTCTAGTAGCCTATTAGTTAGCACTAGATGCTCAACTATGCAACTAATTTCACTCTATGACTAAATGAATAGCTGCATGATGGTCAGAAGAGAAAACTAAAGTCACTCTTAGTGTATGAACTCACCGTTGTCACTGTCCACTTGCTGTCATTAAACATGTTGCTCACGTGCACTGCGTCCCAGGCTCGTCTGTTAGCCAATTCGCTCTGTGAATAATTCGCTCTGTGCAAGACTCTACTCCCGTTCTACTTCCGCTCTCTCGAGTGTGTGATCCACTCCTTCCGGTGCTATCGCTAACTAGCTAGCAGTAGCCAGAAGTAATAGCTAGATAGATAGATCTCTCTGTCTCTCTCTCTCTCTCTCTCTCTCTCTCTCTCTCTGTCTCTCTCTCTCTCTGATATTTATAGTAGTAAGTATGTACTGTGTGTAGATAACATTTAGGACAGTTGTCCTGTAGATACTTTAGATTTGTAGATTTTCAGCACCCTGAAAAGTACAAACTTTTCAGAACTAGAGGTAACGATTCAATCAGGTTTACACAGCTATACAAGCATAGTCTTGTTTGGTTGTGGTGGTGTTCATCTTTACAAATCTATACAAAACCTGAAGTGATAATGGTCACTAATGAAGGCTTACAACTGACCTGAGACCATACCTTTTGTACTCATTGAAATGAGTGCCCGAGTGTAAAAATCTATGTGAATTGTTGATATTGGATTATTGAATAAGTGTTGTTCAATATTTACTTAGTAAATTCTACATGTTGTAATGTCATCTCTGTGCGTTTTCATTTTAATTTCAAGTCAAGAAAAACCCAAAGCTAATGTAACGATGACAATGACACCAAGACTGTTTTTGAATTAAAGCTGCGGTCGGCAACTTTTTTTTAGTCATATTAGCTTGAACTGTCATGGGATTCTGGAAGTAGAATATTAAATAGGCTGTTTAGAAAAAATAATGAAATCTGTAGCTCCCTCTGAAGCCTGTAATCATGCTTGCAAAAACCGAGCGCTTCCGGCTGTTTTTAACCAATCAAGTTAGGGTGGAGGAATCCTACCTGTCAATCACAGCTTGTGCACACGCTGCTGAGCGTGAGTCTGCCCCAGCTTGTGTGCGCTCACACTGGTGTGAACTCACGTGCACAACCTCGTCCACAGAGGGGGAGGGGTTTGGGGGGCGATTCGGAACTTGTTAGAGGTTGGGGGAGGGACCTGAAAGTTGTATCAGTTTGAATTTTCCGACTTTAGACTCGAAATTTTGAAAACCTGCCGACTGCAGCTTTAATGATTTATTATTCCATATTCAAAAGATGCACACATCTCATTACAACAATGAACAATACAACCTCTACACTGGTAGAGATTTGCACAAACAAACAATAAAGATCAGTTCAGGTTTTGTATAGATTTCTAAAAATGAACAATAACTGATTGGAAGAACTGATGGTTTGAACTGACTGAAAGAACTGATCATTTGAACTGATTGAAAGAACTGATCATTTGAACTGATTGAAAGAACTGATCATTTGAACTGATTGAAAGAACTGCTGATTGAACTGATTGAAAGTGCTCCCAATTCATTGCTGAGTTGCCCATGCCTTCACTAACGGCCCATTCTGATAATTGACCAGGAAGCAGGCCACACTGAACAATTCGTCAATGTTCCCACATATAGACAGTGGTATCTCCTTGTGGAAGAGTTTGTTCTCTTTCACTCTCCTTATGCACCTCTCCACGTGCACTCTCAGCCATGCAATTGACTGCGTCTGTCTGACATCCTCTCGACTCATTTGTTGTTTGTTGCTGAGAAAGGCAGGCTGGTACACCTTACAAGGAGCAAGGTTGTCCACAACAAACCCTTTGTCCACCATGATGGCCATACCTGGCTTCAGCAGCTTTACAATCCCGGACTGCTTAAAGATCTGGGATCACTCATAGAGCCTGCATACAGTCCGGACACAAAGGTGACAACACCGTGGGGTGCCATGCCAACCAAGCCTTGAATGTAGTGTGAGATTTGTATGTGGAAAAAACCTCACTCTGAAGGAGCAGAGAGGATGGCGTCTGACAAAATATCTCCGTACAATAAAGGACCGCCTGTGTGTCAGAAAAAGCTGCAAACTCAACTGGCAGGTGAGCTCTCACTGTCGCTGGAGGAATCCAAAGGCGCTGGCTTCCTAACAGGCAGTACAGGAAATGAGTCCATGTGGAGATGATTCGACTTGCAGTAGTGCGGTGAATGCTGAACCTCTCTGCAAGATCCCTGGGAGGAAAACCCACTGACAGGTACATCAGGAAAAGAAGAAACTCGTCAATGGGTCTCAGTTTCTGTTGAGATATAAAAACAAAAGGCCTCTGTTTAGTTACCTTGACATTGACATTATTATTACAAAGCATTCATCAGAAAACTTTTGTTTTGTTTTGTTTTTGTGTGTTTTTCTTTTGTTTGTTTGTTTGTTTGTTTTCAGTAACGTTTTACATTATGCATTGCTGTTTGGTGTGTAATTATGTTTGTTTTATGTGAAAGCAATAAAAAATATATTAACAAAAAAGGCCTACACCTTTTAATATCACGTCACGTTACGTCATCACCTACCGTTGCTGGGTGATGGACTGTGCTGGTGCTGGCAGAGGCTGTCTTGGCGCTAGTTATGCGCACCATCTTGTGGGTCACGGCAGGTTCGATTAATATCCAGAATGCCTCGAAACTCCTGTAGGACGCAAACCTGGTATAAAACCGCACGTCATCATCTGATGCAGACAGACGCTCGATGCCAAAATGCTGAAGATGTTTGAGGACTTTTAATTGCTGCTGTAACTCCCTAACCTGACGACGTAGAGCTTCGTTCTCGTCGGCTAAATTACTCGCCCTCGCTCCTGTTTGAGGGACTACACAGTAATCGTGATCTGGAGCCATTTCGGTCTCCATCTCCGAGTCCGAGTCTGACTCTGGGGCAGGACTCTCAGCCCGCGGACGCCGTTCCCAGACACTTGGTCTGGGCGCAGGTAGTTCGTACCCATTCCAAGAAAAGTAAACCGGTACGGATCCCTTCTTCAACCTCCTCAGTCCCCCGGCAGTCACGTTGAAATCAGCCTGCTTAAAGATGCCTCTCCTGGTGGCAAGTCCAGAAATGTTTTACAAGAACAATGGGTGACACGCAACATTTGGTATCAATTGGCGAATTATTCTGTTAAATCTGTCACCGATGCTTGTTGTGTGGTTTGTATGAAAGACGCACAGCCTGTTGCTTTTACAGGAGTGCCTGGGGAAGTTGATCCTTTAACTTGTACTGCCTATGCCATCTGCTCTAATGGCAGTCGTAATGTGACGCTGTACCTGCCTGAAGTTGCCCCTGAGATGACAACGTCTCCATTCCGTGGTATGAATTGTACTTATCACCTGTGTTTGACACATTGTTGGCTGATGAGAGGAAGTTATTTTAAGGGCGTGGATGGCAAATATCATAGTAAGGGAGACCATTATCCTTGGAGTACTGAATGTCCGCCACTTACCAGTCGCATTATTCCACCACCGCCACATTTTAATACTATAGCAAACTATATAAATACTTATATAGTTTGCTATGAATCCTAACCTGAACCTGCAAATGAATTCAACAGACATGCCCTGGGCAGTGTCCCCCCTGACATGTGTAATGTCACCGTCCCTGTCAAATGGGGAAGGAGTAGTATTCAGAATTCAGTAGCTTTTCATTGTATTTTTACTTATTGCCTATTTCATTCTCCCTCCATGTCTCATTGGATTTTTATTGACACTTTGCATTCCACTCGCCCTGTCCCTGACATGTTTTGGCTGTGTCGCCATCACAGTAAGCTACATTCCAGTTTGCCTGCCAATTGGACTGGTAGGTGTGTCCATGTGATGTTGGTGTATAATGTCCGTATTGCTGTTGACCCTTTTGCTCCTCAAGCAACCCGCTCAGTACACAAACGCTCTATTCCTGGCAGTTTTGATGATCGTGTTTATGTAGATGCAATTGGAGTCCCCAGAGGGTCCCTGACGAATACAAAGCCAGAAATCAGATAGCTGCTGGTTTTGAGTCCATTTTCTTATGGCCTACTATTATTATTAGAGTAACAAAAATGTGGACTGGATCAATTATCTTTTTTATAACCAACAGCGTTTTATTAATTACACTCATGATGCCATTGAAGGACTAGCTGAACAGTGAGGCCCCACAATTTGTGAAGCACTGATTAAAACCATGAGATGAAGTGCCTCCAAGTACAGACTGTTTTGGAAGTCCAGCACTCCTGAAGCACTGCTATAAACAGTTATGGCACCATGTTGATGTACATAATAACACCTTACGGCACTGCTATGATTTGAACCCAGGATCTCCTGTTTACTAGACAGGCGCTTTGACCAACTAAGCCACAGCGCCACATGGCTCATAAAACTGATGAAAGAATAAAGAGCAGGAACTGGATCCACCTCAGAAAATGGTTTTTGTGATTCTGTACCTCAAGAATAGTTAAAGTCATGAGTAGAAGTGCCTCTAATTGGTTCAAAACTTCATCATATTTTGCAGATATTGTTGGGTTTTCAACTCAGATTCTCCTGTTCATGAGGAAGTCACTTTCACCAGTTACAGCCAGATCTCATGAAGCGGTGTACTTATTACACGCCAAGTTATTTACTGTGTTTTTACAAGGCTTTTTTATGCTTTTGCGTATTATTTTCCGCTACATATTTCAAGGAAATGACGTCCTGCCCAGAGAGCAGGAACTGGATCCACCTCAGTAAGTGGTTTTTGTGATTTATTTCCAATATTCATGTGATCTCTGCATAAATCAGGGCTTGATGTTATTCTAATTATCTCTATATATGAAAACATTGGATTCTTACAGAATCAGAAGCAGCAAGGAGAACTGAGCATGAAGTGGAGGGAGGTGAGAGATTTGTTTTCTGTTGTGTCGACGCCCACCCCTACCTATAGGCCACTCTAATTTCTTACACCAAATAAACAGTGTCTGGTTCCATGGCACATGAAAAACTCGAGACAATATCCTATTCTGCCTATTACAGCCTATTTACTAAACTACCTTAGGCATTAATAATGGGTAAAATGTGGGTGGGCTAGTTTAAAGGCTACTCAATCAGGGGAATAACTTATCAGACCATATAAGGAACTCTTAATTTAAGATTTTGACTTTTTATTTTGCAATATTCCCTCTTGTAGAAGTATTTATTGACTGTGCCACAGTGAGATTAAAACATGTTCAGTTCCTGGACTGAAATATTGTTCATTATTTTGTATCTGTTGATCTGTTGAAAGTTGCAACACTGTGCATATTGTGTTTTTTAGAAATGTTGCCTCTTGTAAAAGGCTTAATTATGTTTGATGAGCTACAGAAGGAGGAATTGAAGCTAAATGGCTGAACTCAGGTGTTTTTATTTGCTTAGATAGCCTGTAGCTCTGTTAAACCTTGTTGGAATTATACAAATATATTGTCTTCTGGGCTGTATTTCCATTCATGCTTGCATGTGTTACAATAAATTGCTCCATCTTTTTTCCCATTTTCCTGGCAAAACATAAAGGAATGAGGTGAGTTTAAAGACTTTAGACCACTTTTAGAGGACTTTATAAAAGCACATACTTTATGCTTTACTGAAGAAAGGGATGATGTGTATTAGTTCAAGGTGCTCTGTATTTAGTCTGACCCACAACTGGTCACCACAGGACGATCATCTTCAACATCAGTGCTCAGTGACAGCTGCAGAAGTACGTGTAGAAACCTGATCTGTATTTAGACTGTTTCTGTCCAGTCCCGCTCTCTGAGCCGACAACAAAACTCCCTCTGAGTGCTGTCCACAGAGGGAGTGGGACGGCTTCCTGAATCTGTAAACTCCCTCTGAGTGCTGCCCGCAGAGGGAGCGGGACGGCTTCCTGAATCTGTAAACTCCCTCTGAGCGCTGCCCACAGAGGGAGCGGGACGGCTTCCTGAATCTGTAAACTCCCTCTGAGCGCTGCCCACAGAGGGAGCGGGACGGCTTCCTGAATCTGTAAACTCCCTCTGAGTGCTGCCCACAGAGGGAGCGGGACGGCTTCCTGAATCTGTAAACTCCCTCTGTGTGCTGCCCGCAGAGGGAGCGGGACGGCTTCCTGAATCTGTAAACTCCCTCTGAGTGCTGCCCTGACATTCCGTTGTCCGGTAATTACCGGACATTGGCCGGAGAAAAAAATAAATGTCCGAGAAAATGAAATCTCACCGGTCAAAGTGTCCGTTTGAAATTGACTAAATAGGGTTGCCACCCGTCCCTTGAAATACGGAATCGTCCCTTATTTGACAACAAAATGTTGCATTTGTGTTGACATTGTGAATGTTTTTGTGCTCTCATTTGTTGTTTTTTTGTTTTTTTTGTTATTGGATTATTGTGTGTCACATCACGTGACCTATCTAATTGAACACACTCGTGTACAATAAAGGGTGTGTCCTTCAGACAATGAGGAACAACACGAAAGCCAAACCGACTCTCATTGTGTCACGTTGAACGCTGTGCCGAAAGATGATTCTGCTAACAGGTTATGGGCCCAGTAAATGAAGAAACGGGTGAACGTCTAGACAGACAGTGAGCACCTGCTGTGTAAGTAAACCAGGAAAATGAACAGAAGAGAAAAAGAAATGGCATACAGCCGCTGGTCAAGACTTCTCTTTGATGGAGACGAGAAAAATTATGAACTATGGGAAACAAAATTTTTAGGACATCTTCAATTGCAAGGGCTGAAACAGACAATTCTGTCAAGCACCACCGAGGATGACGATGAAGACGGAGACGCAAAGAAAAACGCTGAAGCTTATGCAGAGCTCATTCAGTTCTTGGATGACAAAAGTCTATCACTCATTATGCATGATGCGGCAGACGACGGATGTGCGGCGCTTGGAATCCTGCGGGCTCATTACGCCGGCAAAGGAAAGCCCAGAGTGATCAACCTGTATACTGAGCTGACTTCACTGCAGAAATCGCCCGGTGAGTCGGTTACAGAGTATGTCATCAGAGCTGAGACCGCGATCACCGCTTTGAGAAGTGTAGGTGAGGAGCTGAGCGACGGACTTCTGATAGCCATGGTCCTGAAAGGACTTCCAGAGACATTTAAGCCATTTGCTATTTATATCACTCAAAGCGAAGTTGGTGATCAGTTGACTTTTGCAGAGTTTAAGACTAAACTCAGAAGTTTTGAAGACATTGAAAATATGCGTTCCACAGTATCTGAGGACAATGTAATGAAAGCTAAAGCACATCCTGGCACAAGATGCGCACCAAGAGCTGTAAATGATCCTAGAGCAGGAAGTTCTGACAACATGTGCTTTAAATGTGGGATGAGAGGGCATATAAGCAGAACCTGCCAGCGGAAGCAGTGGTGCAGTCACTGTAAGAATAGCAGCCACAGCAATGCAACCTGCAGACGGAGAAAACAACGGGATAACGCATACAGAGTAGCCGCTGAAGAGACGGGCGGCGACAAAGAGTTTGCTTTCCGGGTGAGCGACGCTGACACGGGAGTGGACGACATCAATAGAAGAGGTCTGATGGTGGACGCCGGTGCGACGTCGCACATAATCACCGACATCAGGAAGTTTCGGAAGTTTGATGAAAGTTTCCGGGCCGAGACGCACTGCGTGGAATTGGCTGATGGATCCAGGTGTCTTGGGGTTGCTAAGCAACGAGGAGACGCGGAAGTGTGTTTGATCGACAGCAGAGGTCGACGTCTTAAAACAGTGCTGAGGAACGCACTGTACATCCCTTCATATCCGCAAGACATGTTCTCTGTGAAAGCAGCAACATCCAGCGGAGCAACGGTGATCTTCAAAGAAGGAAAGAACGTTCTTCTCAGAGACGGTACCAAGTTCCCCATTCACGTATGTAACAAACTGTATTACTTGCACACGATGGACAACGAATGTGGTGATCAGTGTAGAAAATGTTATGACTTACAAAGTTGGCATGAGATTCTTGGACATTGCAATTATAGAGATGTACTGAAGCTAGAAAATGTTGTTCAAGGCATGAAAATTAAAGGGAGAAGTGAACCAATGCCATATTGTGAAGTCTGCACAAAAGGAAAATTTGTTCAAACTAGGAACAGGGAGCCAGATGTAAGGGCTAAAATACCACTAGCAATGGTCCACACAGATTTAGCAGGACCTATAGACCCAATGTCAAAAGGTGGTCACAGATACGCATTATCCTTCACAGATGATTATTCTAGTGCAGTCTTTGTATACTTTTTGAAGAATAAGAGTGACACAGTACAAGCTACTGAAAAGTTTATTGCTGACATGGCCCCACATGGAAAGATTAAATGTATGAGGTCAGACAATGGTACAGAATTCACAGGAAAAGATTACCAGACATTACTGAGAAAAAATTGTATCAGACACGAGACCTCAGCACCATATTCTCCACATCAAAATGGTACGGCAGAACGAAACTGGAGAACTTTA
Organism: Odontesthes bonariensis; assembly: GCF_027942865.1. NCBI lineage: Eukaryota > Metazoa > Chordata > Actinopteri > Atheriniformes > Atherinopsidae > Odontesthes > Odontesthes bonariensis. Next base: position 25,605,962 of record NC_134516.1, on the reverse strand, counting down.
TTTGACATGGCTAGATGTATGTTAATCGATGGTGAGTTACCAAAAATGTTATGGCCATATGCAGTACAGACAGCTGCTGTAGTGCGAAACAGATGTTTTAACAATCGCACAAAGCAAACGCCTTACTTCATGCTGACAGGCAGACAGCCTAACATTTCTAGGATGCACAGGTTTGGATGTGTTTGTTACACTTACAAACAAGAGAAAGGGAAGCTGGACTCAAGGTGTGAAAAAGGCATTTTTGTAGGGTATGACAAGAATAGCCCAGCCTATATGGTTTACTATCCAAATAGCAGAAAAATACAGAAACACAGGCTTGTGGAATTCATATCCAAAGAGAAAAATGAGATGGATGTAACTTTGGATGATGATATGATTGAAATGAATCCCAGAGCAACCAAAACTCCAGATGCTGACCCAGTAAATGTTTCTAACCAGAAACTGAGCACAGAAGACAAACCGATGGCGAGTACTAGCCACACAACAAAACATGAGGAACCTGAGAGGCGATACCCTGCCAGAGAGAGAAAGAAGCCAGGTTATTTAGATGACTATGTATGTAGCATTGATGATGAAGAGCAGATAGCTAACATTGATTATTGTTACAGACTGTTAAGTGGAGCACCTCAAACCTACAATGAAGCTGTAACATCTGTGAATGCAAAAGAGTGGGTTACAGCAATGGATGATGAAATGCAGTCATTAAAGGACAATGTTACCTTTTCCCTGACCAACTTACCTGAGGGTAAAGCTGTAGTGGGGGGAAAATGGGTGTATGCAATCAAAAAGAATAGCGATGGAACAGACAAATATAAGGCCAGATATGTTGCTAAAGGATTCAGTCAAAAGAAAGGTGTGAACTATGATGAAACCTTTTCACCAACAGCCAGTATGACAAGCATCAGAGTGTTGATGCAAAAGGTAGCACAGGAGAACATGTTTGTTCACCAGATGGATGTAAAGACAGCATATTTACACGCCCCGATCAAATGTGAACTTTATATTGAACAACCAGAGGGCTACAAGAAGGAATCTCAAGAAAATGAAAGACTGGTGTATAAACTGCAGAAATCTCTGTACGGACTTAAACAGTCGGGCAGAAACTGGAACAGAATGTTGCATGACTACCTATGTGAAATCAAGTTTGTTCAAAACCCTGCTGATCATTGTGTTTACACAAAGATGACTGATACTGAAGCTGTGTTCATCATTGTATGGGTTGATGATCTGATTATTGCTGCCAGTGATATGAATATCCTTAGAGATATAAAAGAAAAACTTGCATCCAAATTTAGGATGAAGGACTTAGGAAAGTTGACATATTTTCTTGGCATTGACTTTGAGCAAGATGCTGACAGTATTAAAATGTCACAGTCGAAGTATGTGAGAAAAATACTGGAAAGGTTCGACATGCAGAACTGCAAACCACAAACTACCCCTTGTGAGCAGAAACTTAACTATTCTGATAAAGCTGAAGTAATGAATGATGTCAGAAAATATAGAGAGGCAGTAGGAAGCTTAATATATTTATCAACATGTACAAGACCAGATTTAAGCTATGTAGTAAGTAAACTGGCACAGTACTTTGCAAACCCAACCACAGAGCAGTGGAATACGGTAAAGCATGTTTTTAGGTATCTAAAAGGCACACAAAATAAGGAACTATGTTTTAAAAAGGGTGCTTGTGATAACCTTATACATGCATATAGTGATGCAGATTGGGCAGGTGACGCATCGGATCGAAAAAGTACAACAGGTTACTGTATAAGCCTAAATAAAGATGGTCCGCCAGTCTCATGGAAGACCAAAAGACAGCCTACAGTAGCACTATCTACATGTGAGGCAGAGTACATGGCACTAGCTGCTACTGTACAGGAATGCTTATACTTGAAACAACTGTTATTTAACATGGATAATAAGGATTATTTAGCTAAGATTTATGAGGATAATCAGGGTACCATATCCTTAGCCAAAAATCCTGTGGATAGACAAAGATGTAAGCATATTGATATTAAATATCATTTTGTCAGATCAGTCATAAATGAAGGAAAAGTTTTTCTAGAGTACTGTCCAACTAACGAAATGGTTGCAGATGTACTAACTAAACCAGCAACAAAGATCAAGTTGAGGAAGTATGAAATGTTTATGTTTAGCGTATAATGAATGTATTTTGGATAAAATATTAAGAGTTGGAGGAAGTTACCCAAATGTGAGCAAGTGGGGGTGTTGACATTGTGAATGTTTTTGTGCTCTCATTTGTTGTTTTTTTGTTATTGGATTATTGCGTGTCACATCACGTGACCTGTCTAATTGAACACACTCGTGTACAATAAAGGGTGTGTCCTTCAGACAATGAGGAACAACACGAAAGCCAAACCGACTCTCATTGTGTCACGTTGAACGCTGTGCCGAAAGATGATTCTGCTAACAGTAAGACTTTTACATCACATTTTATTTTTCTTTGCACACCCTTGCTTGTGTGTGTGCGCCAGTACTTCCGGTGAAAACCTCCGGTGATTTGACAGCTAGCGCGTTAGGTTAGGCCAGTGGCCGTAAACAAAGGTTAACTTATAGCCGAGAAGAAAGATGATAATATAACGTAGCTAAAAAGACTAGCTTTCTTCAGTAGCCTTGATGCTTAATGCTTACCGATTTAGCAAGCCTAGCAGCCTCGTTGCTAATGCTAGCCGCCGTAACGTTACCAACCATACCCAACGTCAAGGAGTTGGCTGAGCAGGGGCAAGATTATGGGGCTGGCAGAGTTAACTTCATAATGGGTGAGTGCAGGTTTCATTCACTTGTTTTCATTCTTTCACAGGATTGATTCACTTCATTGGTTTATCCGATTGCTGGCCGCCGAGCCATTATGTGTCTGGGTTTGTGTAGGTTACTGATCATGGTTGTTAGCCGATAGTCAGGTTGTGTGATGTGTGTGTGAGTGTGTATTTTTTCTATGGGTACATGCCAATGACTGTATGAGCGGTCTGTGCTCGTTTTTTTAATTTTTATTTAATTAGATTGGAGATACTAATTAATACTGAGGGGGGGCTGGTCCCGGGGAAAATTGCCAGGGCCGATTTTTTTTTTTTTTTTTTTTTTTTTTTTTTTTTTTTTTTTTTTTTTTTTCCCCAGTCCGACCCTGCCGCTCTGTACTTCTGTCACTGCAACCTCGCACAAATTGTAATCCTGTTAAGTAACCCCCATTCTCACTGAATGTAACTGTAATCTGAGTACATCGTTTTTGCTTGTACTGTAACGGATTACAGTTACTTTTATTTTGTATCCTTTTACCGTAACGCCGTTACATGTAATCCGTTACTCCCCAACCCTGCAAGCAAATAGCATCTCTGTACAATGACAGAGGCCTTTAGGTAACACTTCACAATACTGACTGTGTATTAGAGTGTACATTCCGTTCACTTATTTCCTACTTTGCCCGGACTTCCAGTGTAGCCTAACTCCTGGCCAATTCCCACCTTCTCCAGTCTTACAGCATAACTCGCCGCGACACTTACCATGTAATACGCGAAACTACCCCAACTTTTGCTCTTTGCTCATGGCGGATGTGTATGTATACATGTCAGCGGACAAGCTTCACCCTTATTCCAGGGATATATTATGTTTGTCTTACAGCCTTGTATGATTGGGAATAAGAATATGTTGAGAAATGGACAAAACAAAGTGTCCCTGACATAAAATAACAGAGTTGCACTGATTTTTCTTATTCATGTTGTTCCTTCATTTAGCTAATACTACTACTGCTTTGATTACCCACTGAAGCCTCTTCCTGTCTGCCTCAGTGAAAGTCCCAGCGGGCTCTCAATACAAGGTACTCAGCAGTTTGGTGTCTAGATTGTTCAATCTAGACAATGTGGTGGTTCTCCTCACTGTTGGGCCCATGTCAGGATTGCTGGAGATTACAATAAAATACACCCTGACATAGCCTACAGTTAAGAGTGAACATGTCAGACCCTGTAATGTGACCTTGCATTTTGCTCCTTTGGAGCCAAAATGTTGCAGGTGTACGAACAGAGTGGAGTACCATTTTAATGGTTTGAATGTGTTACAACAAAACAACTCATGTCTGTGTGGCATGTCTTTAACTAATAGAAGTAGCACTTGAACCCAAACGCACAACTCAGGAACCAAAGGAGTACCCAGTAAAAAAAATAGTACAAACAACAAAAAACACTTTTTTCAAAACACATTCTCAACAGAACTATATAACACGCACACACACTGGTAGCAATTCAAACATTCCCTTTCATAACTATAACTAACTTAACTAACTAACTAACTAACAGAATAACCACAAAAAGAAACCATTAACAATTATGAACCAAACAAGAAAATATTTTCAGTTAACTAATCACGTCATCATGTGATTGGCTGTTGCAGAATCAAACGTCTTCAGGCTGCTCTGATTGGCTGTCGCAGGATCAAAGGTCTTCAGGCTGCTCTGATTGGCTGTCGCAGGATTAAAGGTCTTCAGGCTGCTCTGATTGGCTGTCGCAGGATCAAATGTCTTCAGGCTGCCCTTATTGGCTGTCGCAGGATCAAAGGTCTTCAGGCTGCTCTGATTGGCTGTCGCAGGATCAAACATCTTCAGGCTGCTCTGATTGGCTGTTGCAGGATCATTGTTTTCAGGCTGCTCTGATTGGCTGTCGCAGGATCAAACATCTTCAGGCTGCTCTGATTGGCTGTCGCAGGATCAAAGGTCTTCAGGCTGATCTGATTGGCTGTCGCAAAATGAAAGGTCTTCAGGTTGCTCTGATTGGCTGTCGCAGAGCAAACATCTTCAGGCTGCTCTGATTGGCTGTCGCAGGATCAAAGGTCTTCAGGTTGCTCTGATTGGCTGTCGCAGGAGCAAACATCTTCAGGCTGCTCTGATTGGCTGTCGCAGGATCAAACATCTTCAGGCTGCTCTGATTGGCTGTCGCAGGATCAAAGGTCTTCAGGCTGATCTGATTGGCTATCGCAAAAAAAAAAGGTCTTCAAGTTGCTCTGGCTGTCGCAGGAGCAAACATCTTCAGGCTGCTCTGATTGGCTGTCGCAGGATCAAAGGTCTTCGGGCTGCTCTGATTGGCTGTTGCAGGATCAAAGGTCTTCAGGCTACTCTGATTGGCTGTCGCAGGATCAAAGGTCTTCAGGCTGCTCTGATTGGCTGTCGCAGGATCAAACATCTTCAGGCTGCTCTGATTGGCTGTCGCAGGATCAAACATCTTCAGGCTGCTCTGATTGGCTGTCGCAGGATCAAAGGTCTTCAGGCTGATCTGATTGGCTATCGCAAAAAAAAAAGGTCTTCAGGTTGCTCTGATTGGCTGTCGCAGAGCAAACATCTTCAGGCTGCTCTGATTGGCTGTCGCAGGATCAAAGGTCTTCAGGTTGCTCTGATTGGCTGTCGCAGGAGCAAACATCTTCAGGCTGCTCTGATTGGCTGTCGCAGGATCAAACATCTTCAGGCTGCTCTGATTGGCTGTCGCAGGATCAAAGGTCTTCAGGCTGATCTGATTGGCTATCGCAAAAAAAAAAGGTCTTCAGGTTGCTCTGGCTGTCGCAGGATCTAACGTCTTCAGGCTGCTCCTATTGGCTGTTGCAGGATCAAAGGTCTTGAGGCTGATCTGATTGGCTGTTGCAGGATCAAAGGTCTTCTGGCTACTCTGATTGGCTGTCGCAGGATCAAAGGTCTTCAGGCTGCTCTGATTGGCTGTCGCAGGATCAAACATCTTCAGGCTGCTCTGATTGGCTGTCGCAGGATCAAAGGTCTTCAGGCTGATCTGATTGGCTATCGCAAAAAAAAAAGGTCTTCAGGTTGCTCTGATTGGCTGTCGCAGGAGCAAACGTCTTCAGGCTGCTCTGATTGGCTGTCGCAGGATCAAAGGTCTTCGGGCTGCTCTGATTGGCTGTCGCAGGATCTAACGTCTTCAGGCTGCTCCTATTGGCTGTTGCAGGATCAAAGGTCTTCAGGCTACTCTGATTGGCTGTCGCAGGATCAAAGGTCTTCAGGCTGCTCTGATTGGCTGTCGCAGGATCAAACATCTTCAGACTGCTCTGATTGGCTGTCGCAGGATTAAAGGTCTTCAGGCTGCTCTGATTGGCTGTCGCAGGATTAAAGGTCTTCAGGCTGCTCTGATTGGCTGTCGCAGGATCAAAACTCTTCAGGCTGCTCTGATTGGCTGTCGCAGGATCAAAGGTCTTCAGGCTGCTCTGATTGGCTGTCGCAGGATCAAAGGTCTTCAGGCTGCTCTGATTGGCTTTCGCAGGATCAAAAATCTTCAGGCTGCTCTGATTGGCTGTCGCAGGATCAAAGGTCTTCAGGCTGCTCTGATTGGCTGTCGCAGGATCAAACATCTTCAGGCTGCTCTGATTGGCTGTCGCAGGATCAAAGGTCTTCAGGCTGCTCTGATTGGCTGTCGCAGGATCAAAGGTCTTCAGGCTGCTCTGATTGGCTGTCGCAGGATCTAACGTCTTCAGGCTGCTCTGATTGGCTGTCGCAGGATCAAAGGTCTTCAGGCTACTCTGATTGGCTGTCGGGTCCGGGTACCAAAGTATAATCCGTTTTTCTGTCAAAACGAAAAAATGAAAAAACGGAAATAGGTGTCCTTTTTCCATTTTTCGTTTTAAACCAAAAACGGATTTTTCTGTCTTCCTAAAAAAAACGAAAAACCAAAATAAATTAACGGACAAAATTTGGTTTTTGGAAATTACTTTTTTCATTTTTCGTTTCTTACATTCGAACATGACGGCCGGCAGACCGGAAGCGGAAGTAACGCCAAAATAAAAGTAGCGTGCTAATTTAATATCAAACATATTTTCCGCTTTTTATACACCCATTGTAGGTAGTAGACTGCATTTATTTTAGTTAAGTGGAACTACAACAGCTGGTTGTTTGGGAGAACGTCATAGGCTATATAAATTATGATAGGCTACAAAAAAGTGATCACAGCCAAATATGACAAAAGATTAGGCTAGCCTTTCATTTCTGACAGCTGAACATTGCACATCTACTAACCTTATAACAAAATAAACGAGAGCAACAAATTTGTCCTCTAATTTTTCCAGTCTGGGACATTGGACAAAGAGGTGGTAGACTGTCTCTGACCGAGGGCAGAACGGACAGGAGACATCCAGTGGAGGATTGTACATGGGGCCATAGCTACAAACAGGTATCTGGTGCACCTCGATCCTGGCACAGGGGATGGCTGTCCGTTCTGTCCTCGGTCAGAGACAGTCTACCACCTCTTTGTCCAATGTCCCAGACTGGAGGCGCTGTTCAGACAGCTGCAGAGGTGGTTTCAGGGGTTAAGTGAGGGTTTCTCCTCCAGCCTGTTCATCTTTGGGCCACATTATTGTGCAAGGAGGAAGGCTGTACTTCAGTTGATTAAAGGGATAATCCGGAGTAAAATGCACTTTAGATCCATTTACGGGATGTTGGGAGTACATATGTTGAGTTGACATCAAAATCATGTCATTCGGATGTGTTCTGAGAATTTCGATTTGACCGTTTTTAGCCAAAAGTCGTTAGCCTGGAAGTGAGAGAGGCATATCATGTCACCGCTACAAAACGCTATTTTTATACCTCTTCTACAGCTCCAAACAACATAACACTTACGTGGTAGTGAGTAGAGGGTCCCTAAAGCCAAACCGAAGTGTCCCGAGGTCTTCATGTGGTCGGATATAGAGTCCAGAATGAATTTAATCAAGCCAGTACCTTTCCGGAAAGCAGCAGCTGCTGCTGCAGCTGCTGCTGAAGACCGTGGTGAAGTTGGTTTGATATTGGATATTGGACATATATTCAAAATAAGGAAATAAGGTGTCTTTTTTTTTTCAAACCTGCTTTTAAACATGTATAGCACTTTGTGCTACATGTTAATGTATGAAAAGTGCTTTATAAATAAAGTTTGATTTGATTTTTACCAGAGGCCCTACGGGTGGGTCGAGAAGCCTGTCTGCGTCTGCGTCTGCGTCTTCTAGAATAGAAAAATACTTTATCCATCCCCCAATGGGGGAAATTTAAATGAGTCAAGTAGCTCAAAAAGAAATGATTAATATTTACAATGATTGTATATCAAAATATTATATATAATACTAGATTCTCCAAAATGTTGGGTATGCATTATGAGGTTACTACTCATATTCAAACTACCCAAAATGCAACGTAACGTGACGTCGCTGATCGGTCTCACTTAGCATGTAGCAGTAGCATCAACAGATCCCTGATCAGGGTTTTGTGAGTCCGGGACTGCAGAGCTGTAGCTTCAGCTTCAGACATTCAGGCAGGTTTACTCTCCAAAGATTCCCTTTCTTTCCTTCAGCTGCTTTGATGTTTTAAATCATCAGGCTTTTTCTCTTAACGATTCCCTGTTATATTTTGGTGGGATAGCAGCACACCCACTATGCGCTTGGTCATCACAAAGAGTGACGCCACACTTGTGCTGACAGAGGAAGTGTGCTTATGGAAGATGAGCCAGATGCAGACAGATGTTTTCTACCTGTGGACACGTAATCAGAACCAGAATTTATTGCCAAGTAGGTTTGCACTTACAAGGAATCTGACTTGGTGTCGTTGGTGCAGACGATATAGATATATATACAGAATCTATCAATCTATCTATCTATCTATCTATCTATCTATCTAGATCTACATAAAAGGTTGGACCTCCCAAAACCTGCTCTCCAGTCATCGACCCACACAAACCCCTGATCAAGGATCTGTTGATGCTACTGCTACATGCTAAGTCATGGACAGAAACTGCGACATTTTTCAGTAAAACTGACCAACATGAATAACGGATTCATTCTCTGGAAAATCAATAACGGAGTGAAATAATGTTTTCAGTTCCACAATTGTGTGATGACAACAGCACAGAAATGTTATGACATCACAAAAGCAATATTCACAAGATGGAATGTCATAGATGACATCACAGCGATGTCATCAGTGACATCACCGTGATGTTATCATAGATGACATCACTGTGATGTTATCATAGATGACATCACAAAATGATATCTCCAGAGTTTATAAATAGAACCCCCTCCTCAAGATGTATACTAGCTTGCCTGCTTGCTTGCCCGCTTGTTCGCCCGCTTAGTTGTAGCTTGCTCGCACGCTTGAGCTTGCCCGCTTGCTCGCCCGCTTGCTCGCCCGCTTGCTCGCCCGCATGGTCGCCCGCTTGAGCTCGCCCGCTTGGTTGCCCGCTTGCTCGCCCGCTTGTTCGCCTGCTTGAGCTCGCACGCTTTGCCGCTTGTTCGCCCGCTTGCTCGCTCGCTCGCTCACTACTTGTTAGTAATTTGTCCTAACAAGTAGACGTTACGTGATCGAGATTCATGCTGCACAATCTTTCCAACAGTCATGGTATCTCTTTTGTTAGTAACAGTTAGTAAGATGGCGCCAGTGTGTGAGGCGCTCTGTCAGCCGTTCCGACTTTTGTGTGTTTTTATACTGTTTTTACTATGTGTTGCACATCATGTTGACTGCCTGACGGTGTATAGTCGCCAAACGTTGCTTGAACTGAGAATTTCCGCCAAAGATTGGCGCAATTCAGATCGCGATGGCCATCAAAATCTGCCTCCTTTCCATTCCATTAAAAAGCAGGCAGCATAAAGTTAAACCAGAGCCCTGGTTGAATGAAACAACTCGCAATGCGAGACAGGTGTGTCGCAGAGCTGAGCGCAAGTGGAATAAGGATAAACTGGAAGTGTCTCTGCAAATATTGGGTGACTGTTGGCGTCGATATCAGTCCTCTGTGAAAGAGGCCAAAAGAAAATATTTCTCTGATCTTATTGCTTCAAATTCCCACAAACCTCTTGTGTTTTTTAAAGTTTTAAATTCTGAGTTTTCTGAGTGTTTTATTTGACATTTTGTACTGGATGTTCGTCGATACTACTCCGCCACCGCTAAGAAAATAGTGCGAGCGTGAACGAGCTGCCAAATAAAACACGACAGAAGCAACTTTTCGCAACGAAATTTGATTTGGATTACCAGTGCACACCAGTAACCACTCCGGTGAGTTGATTATTTTGAAAACGGACGTTTATGGCAAACAGTCAAGACAGCCCCTCAGGCATCGCCAACATTACAGGCACGACTACAGGAGAAGACAAACTCAGAAATGGACATGAAGAAACCATTGAAGGACCGAAAGGATCCTTCTGCTGAAGGACTGGCAGATACTTCTGACCAAAAGGATCCTTTTCTCTCTATCTCCTCAGCATTAAAGTTGGGAACCTGCGCACCCTGGTAGGTTTAAAGGCTTCAAAGTGGACAGAGTTTTTTGGCATGGGACCTTCCCCTGAAGGCTGTTGGCGGTCCCTGTACAAACCTCCTGTCGACAAACGGACAGGACACATCCAGTGGAGGATTGTACATGGGGCCATAGCTACAAACAGGTATCTGGTGCACCTCGATCCTGGCACAGGGGATGGCTGTCCGTTCTGCCCTCGGTCAGAGACAGTCTACCACCTCTTTGTCCAATGTCCCAGACTGGAGGCGCTGTTCAGACAGCTGCAGAGGTGGTTTCAGGGGTTAAGTGAGGGTTTCTCCTCCAGCCTGTTCATCTTTGGGCCACATTATTGTGCAAGGAGGAAGGCTGTACTTCAGTTGATTAAAGGGATAATCCGGAGTAAAATGCACTTTAGATCCATTTACGGGATGTTGGGAGTACATATGTTGAGTTGACATCAAAATCATGTCATTCGGATGTGTTCTGAGAATTTCGATTTGACCGTTTTTAGCCAAAAGTCGTTAGCCTGGAAGTGAGAGAGGCATATCATGTCACCGCTACAAAACGCTATTTTTATACCTCTTCTACAGCTCCAAACAACATAACACTTACGTGGTAGTGAGTAGAGGGTCCCTAAACCCAAACCGAAGTGTCCCGAGGTCTTCATGTGGTCGGATATAGAGTCCAGAATGAATTTAATCAAGCCAGTACCTTTCCGGAAATGTTGCTGCTGCAGCTGCTGCTGAAGACCGTGGTGAAGTTGGTTTGATATTGGATATTGGACAGATATTCAAAATAAGGAAATAAGGTGTCTTTTTTTTCAAACCTGCTTTTAAACATGTATAGCACTTTGTGCTACATGTTAATGTATGAAAAGTGCTTTATAAATAAAGTTTGATTTGATTTTGACCAGAGGCCCTACGGGTGGGGCGAGAAGCCTGTCTGCGTCTGCGTCTTCTAGAATAGAAAAATACTTTATCCATCCCCCAATGGGGGAAATTTAAATGAGTCAAGTAGCTCAAAAAGAAATGATTATTATTTACAATGATTGTATATCAAAATATTATATATAATACTAGATTCTCCGAAATGTTGGGTGTGCATCATGAGGTTACTACTCATATTCAAACTACCCAAGATGCAACGTAACGTGACGTCGCTGATCGGTCTCACTTAGCATGTAGCAGTAGCATCAACAGATCCCTGATCAGGGTTTTGTGAGTCCGGGACTGCAGAGCTGTAGCTTCAGCTTCAGACATTCAGGCAGGTTTACTCTGCAAAGATTCCCTTTCTTTCCTTCAGCTGCTTTGATGTTTTAAATCATCAGGCTTTTTCTCTTAACGATTCCCTGTTATATTTTGGTGGGATAGCAGCACACCCACTATGCGCTTGGTAATCACAAAGAGTGACGCCACACTTGTGCTGACAGAGGAAGTTTGCTTTTGGAAGATGAGCCAGATGCAGACAGATGTTTTCTACCTGTGGACACGTAATCAGAACCAGAATTTATTGCCAAGTAGGTTTGCACTTACAAGGAATCTGACTTGGTGTCGTTGGTGCAAACGATATAGATATATATACAGAATCTATCTATCTATCTATCTATCTATCTATCTATCTAGATCTATATAAAAGGTTGGACCTCCCAAAACCTGCTCTCCAGTCATCGACCCACACAAACCCCTGATCAAGGATCTGATGATGCTACTGCTACATGCTAAGTCATGGACAGAAACTGCGACATTTTTCAGTAAAACTGACCAACATGAATAACGGATTCATTCTCTGGAAAATCAATAACGGAGTGAAATAATGTTTTCAGTTCCACAATTGTGTGATGACAACAGCACAGAAATGTTATGACATCACAAAAGCAATATTCACAAGATGGAATGTCATAGATGACATCACAGCGATGTCATCAGTGACATCAATGTGATGTTATCATAGATGACATCACAAAATGATATCTCCAGAGTTTATAAATAGAACCCCCTCCTCAAGATGTATACTAGCTTGCCTGCTTGCTTGCCCGCTTGTTCGCCCGCTTAGTTGTAGCTTGCTCGCACGCTTGAGCTTGCCCGCTTGCTCGCCCGCTTGCTCGCCCGCTTGCTCGCCCGCATGGTCGCCCGCTTGAGCTCGCCCGCTTGGTTGCCCGCTTGCTTGCCCGCTTGTTCGCCTGCTTTGCTCGCACGCTTTGCCGCTTGTTCGCCCGCTTGCTCGCTCGCTCGCTCACTACTTGTTAGTAATTTGTCCTAACAAGTAGACGTTACGTGATCGAGATTCATGCTGCACAATCTTTCCAACAGTCATGGTATCTCTTTTGTTAGTAACAGTTAGTAAGATGGCGCCAGTGTGTGAGGCGCTCTGTCAGCCGTTCCGACTTTTGTGTGTTTTTATACTGTTTTTACTATGTGTTGCACATCATGTTGACTGCCTGACGGTGTATAGTCGCCAAACGTTGCTTGAACTGAGAATTTCCGCCAAAGATTGGCGCAATTCAGATCGCGATGGCCATCAAAATCTGCCCCCTTTACATTCCATTAAAAAGCAGGCAGCATAAAGTTAAACCAGAGCCCTGGTTGAATGAAACAACTCGCAATGCGAGACAGGTGTGTCGCAGAGCTGAGCGCAAGTGGAATAAGGATAAACTGGAAGTGTCTCTGCAAATATTGGGTGACTGTTGGCGTCGATATCAGTCCTCTGTGAAAGAGGCCAAAAGAAAATATTTCTCTGATCTTATTGCTTCAAATTCCCACAAACCTCTTGTGTTTTTTAAAGTTTTAAATTCTGAGTTTTCTGAGTGTTTTATTTGACATTTTGTGCTGGATGTTCGTTGATACTACTCCGCCACCGCTAAGAAAATAGTGCGAGCGTGAACGAGCTGCCAAATAAAACACGACAGAAGCAACTTTTCGCAACGAAATTTGATTTGGATTACCAGTGAACACCAGTAACCACTCCGGTGAGTTGATTATTTTGAAAACGGACGTTTATGGCAAACAGTCAAGACAGCCCCTCAGGCATCGCCAACATTACAGGCACGACTACAGGAGAAGACAAACTCAGAAATGGACATGAAGAAACCATCGAAGGACCGAAAGGATCCTTCTGCTGAAGGACTTGCAGATACTTCTGACCAAAAGGATCCTTTTCTCTCTATCTCCTCAGCATTAAAGTTGGGAACCTGCGCACCCTGGTAGGTTTAAAGGCATCAAAGTGGACAGAGTTTTTTGGCATGGGACCTTCCCCTGAAGGCTGTTGGCGGTCCCTGTACAAACCTCCTGTCGACAAACGGACAGGAGAAATCCAGTGGAGGATCGTACATGGGGCCATAGCTACAAACAGGTATCTGGTGCACCTCGATCCTGGCACAGGGGATGGCTGTCCGTTCTGCCCTCGGTCAGAGACAGTCTACCACCTCTTTGTCCAATGTCCCAGACTGGAGGCGCTGTTCAGACAGCTGCAGAGGTGGTTTCAGGGGTTAAAGGATAAGACCGGTTTTTTGACATTGGGCCCTTGATTTCACATTATAACATGATGTTCTACTCACCCCTGCTTGTTGTTGGTCATTTGGAGCTGTTCTGAAGATATTCGCGAGGCGTCTGGCTGCTCTCTTGAGATATTCGGCCATGAATAATAATGTACAGTAATTAATAAATTATAAACAGCATAGTTTGTGCCTGTATAAGCTTGCCCATAGGAAACCGTTTCATGGCCGAATATCTCAAGAGAGCAGCCAGACGCCTCGCGAATATCTTCGGAACAGCTCCAAATGTTCAACAACAAGCAGGGGTGAGTAGAACATCATGCTATAATGTGAAATCAAGGGCCCAATGTCAAAAAACCGGTCTTATCCTTTAAGTGAGGGTTTCTCCTCCAGCCTGTTCATCTTTGGGCCACATTATTGTGCAAGGAGGAAGGCTGTACTTCAGTTGATTAAAGGGATAATCCGGAGTAAAATGCACTTTAGATCCATTTACGGGATGTTGGGAGTACATATGTTGATTTGACATCAAAATCATGTCATTTGGATGTGTTCTGAGAATTTCGATTTGACCGTTTTTAGCCAAAAGTCGTTAGCCTGGAAGTGAGAGAGGCATATCATAGCCGCTTTCGGACTGTAGGAACCTTTGGGAGTTCTAATAACCTTTTACTCCCGTGTTCGGACATACAGGAACTCGGGGCTTTCTCCCTCAGTTCCTATAACTATTTAGCTCCTTCTCCGAGGTCGGGTCTTTTCATAGTTCTATAGAACTAATCTAAGGGAGGTGTTTGGTGGTTGGTAGCTACGCCCCATGTAATTCTATCACGGCTGAAATGTTTCCTCATATGACACAGACACAACCAGCGGGTGTTTAATAAGTTAAACTTACACTGGTCTCATTTGTCTGCAGCGCTCTGCTCTCCTTTCTTCCTTCATGAAATAAAAAAGTATCTCCTGAGTCCTGACTCTCTCTGTGAGCTCTTCCAGCCTCGATATTAGACGCCTGATGTGATTGTCCATGATTAATATCACCATCATGCAGACCATAAACACGGTGGCCTCCCCGCTCTCCATATTAGCTTCTTGGTGGTGTTTTTTCTACTCTCCTTACTTTTACCGTTTTGTTTTGTGTTTGAATGTAGCGCTAACGGCTAACGGCTAACACGTCACTGAAGCAGACGGCTGCGTGCGGCGCATCAGTCCCTATCAGGTCCCGACTCATGTGCGAATGCAGACTGAAACAGTTCCGCCGGGGAAGGATAGTTATCAGAACGAAATTCGAGGAGGGTAGTTCTGATAACTACTTTCTTAGAACTGTCTGTCCGAAAGCGGCTCATGTCACCGCTACAAAACGCTATTTTTATACCTCTTCTACAGCTCCAAACAACATAACAGGCTGCTCTGATTGGCTGTCGCAGGATCAAAGGTCTTCAGGCTACTCTGATTGGCTGTCGCAGGATCAAAGTTCTTCAGGCTACTCTGATTGGCTGTCGGGTCCGGGTACCAAAGTATAATCCGTTTTTCTGTCAAAACGAAAAAATGAAAAAACGGAAATAGCTGTCCTTTTTCCTTTTTTCGTTTTAAACCAAAAACGGATTTTTCTGTCTTCCTAAAAAAACGAAAAACCAAAATCAAATAACGGACAAAATTTGTTTTTTGGAAATGACTTTTTTCATTTTTCGTTTCTTACATTCGAACATGACGGCGGGCAGACCGGAAGCGGAAGTAACGCCAAAATAAAAGTAGCGTGCTTATTTAATATCAAACATATTTCCGCTTTTTATACACCCATTGTAGGTAGTAGACTGCATTTATTTTAGTTAAGTGGAACTACAACAGCTGGTTGTTTGGGAGAACATAATAGGCTATATAAATTATGATAGGCTACAAAAAAGTGATCACAGCCAAATATGACAAAAGATTAGGCTAGCCTTTCATTTCTGACAGCTGAACATTGCACATCTACTAACCTTAAAACTACATAAACGAGAGCAACAACCGTCTTTTTTTTTCTTCTTAAAAGATGTTTTATATTATTTTCATATAATTTGCTGATGGCAATTATAGAATGTGAGTGCTTGTGTTATATTGAAAGCGAGGCTGGGTGTGTCTATGAATATAGACAACAGTGAGGTTTTTTTTTTAGGTGCTGTACAAGCAAATCATAGCGTCTCTGTACAATGACAGAGGACTTTAGGTAACACTTCACAATACTGACTGTGTATTAGAGTGTACATTCCGTTCACTTATTTCCTACTTTGCCCGGACTTCCAGTGTAGCCTAACTCCTGGCCAATTCCCACCTTCTCCAGTCTTACAGCATAACTCGCCGCGACACTTACCATGTAATACGCGAAACTCCCCCCAACTTTTGCTCTTTGCTCATGGCAGTTGTGTATGTATACATGTCAGCGGACAAGCTTCACCCTTATTCCAGGGATTTATTATGTTTGTCTTACAGCCTTGTATGATTGGGAATAAGAATATGTTGAGAAATGGACAAAACAAAGTGTCCCTGACATAAAATAACAGAGTTCCACTGATTTTTCTTATTCATGTTGTTCCTTCATTTAGCTAATACTACTACTGCTTTGATTACCCACTGAAGCCTCTTCCTGTCTGCCTCAGTGCAGGTCCCAGCGGGCTCTCAATACAAGGTGCTCAGCAGTTTGGTGTCTAGATTGTTCAATCTAGACAATGTGGTGGTCCTCCTCACTGTTGGGCCCATGGCAGGATTGCTGGAGATTACAGTAAAATACACCCTGACATAGCCTACAGTTAAGAGTGAACATGTCAGACCCTGTAATGTGACCTTGCATTTTGCTCCTTTGGAGCCAAAATGTTGCAGGTGTGTGGACAAAGTGGAGTACCATTTTAATGGTTTGAATGTGTTAAAACAAAACAACTCATGTCTGTGTGGCATGTGTTTAACTAATAGAACTAGCACTTGAACCCAAACGCACAACTCAGGAACCAAAGGAGTACCCAGTAAACAAAATAGTACAAACAACTACAAACACTTGATTCAAAACACAATCTTAACAGAACTATATAACACGCACACACATTGGTAGCAATTCAAACATTCCCTTTCATAACTATAACTAACTTAACTAACTAACTAACTAACAAAATAACCACAAAAAGAAACCATTAACAATTATGAACCAAAAAAGAAAATATTTTCAGTTAACTAATCACGTCATCATGTGATTTGCTGTTGCAGAATCAAACGTCTTCAGGCTACTCTGATTGGCTGTCACAGGATCAGACATCTTCCGACTGCTGTTATTGGCTGTCGCAGAATCAAACGTCTTCAGGCTGCTCTGATTGGCTGTCGCAGGATCAAACATCTTCCGACTGCTCTGATTGGCTGTCGCAGGATCAAAGGTCTTCAGGCTGCTCTGATTGGCTGTCGCAGGATCAAAGGTCTTCAGGCTGCTCGGTCTGTGTATCATCCGATCATTCAACTATTCCATTGAATCTGGCAAACGAAAAACTAAATAACGACTCCATATTTTGTTTTCCCGTTTTTCTGTATGACCAAAAAAAGGGAATTGGTGTTTGTTCTCCCTTTTTCCAACACAAAACAGAACATTTAACAAACAGGGAAACTAAAACGAAATAATAAATCTAATTTACGTTCTTGGGTTATTGGTTTCCCGGTCATCCGCTCCACTCAGTGCAATCTGGCTGGCTGGTGCAATGAAGTGTCAGCTCATCAATCATAACTCGCTTGAATACAAAACTGATTTTCACGGGGGTTTTGTTTCTGCAAAATTCATATATGTAGGCATGATACGAGACACATGATTCAGCGTATTTTAATATTCATAGTAGGCTTAACAGTAATATAATATCCTGGTAACATATGTGATGTAAAATAGGTTATTTTGCAAAAGACATACGATATATAAAATATAATACATACGATAACGTGGAGGTGCGTCGCTTACTTAAAAAAATCCGGGTTACTGTCATTTTGAATTTTAGCCGAATGAATAAATAGGCAGCAGGTTTGTGGGCTGTCTGTGGTAGTAGCACGAGGATGACGTCAGTAACACCCACTTTACGACAAAAAATCTAAATTACAACTTCCTACTTCTTCCTCATATCTTTGTCTTTGGGAAACCTTCAAAATATAAACGTGAGATTCGACAAAGTCAACACAAAAACATTTTAAAAAGGAGGACAAGCTTATTTTCTTCCTTCTTCTGCCTTCACATTTCTTAAGAGGGTTAGGGTCAACAAACTGTTGATAATAAACCAAAGCTGCTGAAAGTGTTAGTAAGCTTGTTTGCAAACTATTCTACAGTCAGATGTTGTGTTGTCTGTATTTTTAAGTAAGTGGGGTGGGTGTGAGACATGAGAGGTATCTTACTCTTGTTAGGATAAAAGAATTACATGTGAACAATTCAGCCTGTGTCAGCTGTAAAATTTGCTGGTCAATGTTATACCACCAATATTTGCATTATTTCTACAATAGCATTCTTGTGTCAGTTGTAATCTAAGCCTGTGTTATGGAATTTATGATTTATAAAGTCTCCGTTGGCCTAATAGCCGGGTGAACACCGGCTATAACCATAGCTTAGCTTAATGTTTGCTGGCTACGATTTCGCTGGCGGACATAAGTACAGTACAATAATATTTTATTCACAAAATACAACCAATAATAATGTTGAATCTTACTTGTGAAAAGTAATCCCCCGACCCTGTTCGCAATCGTCTGCCGATTTGCACAGGAATACGCCGCACAGTGCTCTGGCATGTTGAATACTCTATGGGTGTCTATGGGTAGGATGGCCGCTCCAAGAATGCTGTTTTTTGCAAGCAGTCTCCGGACACTGCTCTTAGAGCATCCCCGCTGCACACCCATTTCTTGCCATTTCTGTGAGATATCATGATGTGTCTCTCCATTCATGAACATATCATTGATTATATGGATGTATGGCTGGAGTGAGGCCATTATAACGTGCTCTGGACCATACCGTGGAACTTTCTGTAGCTTCCACTTTTGGTGCGAGGACCGGTCTGTTTCATCTTTCCCCATGGTAACTGTCGCTGAGGATCATGGGAACGCTAAAGGCTGATTCATACTCGGCGCAAACGCGCAACTGTTCTGGCTCGAGAACCATTAATGACGTCATCGAAAGCGCCAGCCCCTTCACAGTTCCTTCAGCTCATAAGCGCAGTTTGCGCCGAGAATGCGTCACATTTGCAGTTCTCTCCGGACCAGCGAGCGTCACTGTTGAGGAAACAAGCTGAAAAGCATATGAAGAAAGCATACACAATGCCACCTGTGGTGTCACGTCAGCAGAGGCTGGCACATCTGATGCGGAATGAATTTACTCTGGGTGTAGAACTGTATATGTATCTCAGAGCTAAGCGGCTGCGGCAAAAACAGAAGAGAAGGTGGAATGTTTGTCCTTTGCAACAAGACGAACTTTGTCAAACGTTGTCCCAGTGTAACTTCATAGACGTGTTGTACAGATGTTTGTAGAGGCGCACCGTCTCGGTCACCACGGTCTCTGCAGTGTTCATTTTTTCTTTTTCTTGGTCAGCTGTTTCCAGTTGAGCGCGCGTGAAGTCAGAAAAAAAGTTGTGTGCGCGCCCTTGCGCCGCGCGAGGATTTTCTAGCTTGCGACGGGGGGCGTGGCGGAATTTTGGGACACGTGACCGTTTGCGCCATTTGCGACCAGCTAGTATGAGCGAGGTCGCGCCGAGTAAGAATCAGCCTTAATACAGCCTTCATGCACGTATGCGCAGAATGTGCGCACGCAACCAGAGAATGTCTAAGACACCGCGGGGAAATGGGGAAACCAATAACCCAACAAGGCAGGAACTCCTGGTCTTGTTGGCCAAGTTTTTGCCCCAAAAGTGTATTTTATTTCCTATATGATGCTTTTCTAACTTTAACCCAGTACTTTTAATGTTTTACACCTTTCGACCAAGTAGTTCTGGAAAAAAGATCAAAATAAGGAGAAAATGAATGAAGGAAACAACAGGTAAACTTGAACAGCAGTTCAAAGTCTGGTCTTAACATTTACCACATTTCACTGACAGGCTTGTTCTGACCTGGTTATAGCTCCCCATCTTCCCTGGGTGTTCTGATGTGGAGTGAAGTCCTGGAATGTGCAACACTTTAGTGGATTCTCTGCTCATCTCTTTGTAATTCTGGCCCACTGAGTTGGAGCTCATATATATTGCATTCTGATGGACACTTGTTGCTTGCTTATATGACCCTGAATGGTTCTTTGGTGTTTGTGTGATTTGTAAATATTAAAGTGTGTATAAAAACTGTTTTGCAGGACTTGCAGTATTTAGTGTGTAATAGGCCCTGATCTACATTTCATGGGTTCCTCCAACTCCAGTTTCTGACTGATTGTTTTGCATTAAAGGGGAAGTTTTTTTTTTCTTTAAACCTGGACCTTATTTCTGGCATAGAATACGTTCATCTACTCACCGATAACAGTTTGGTGAAAGTCGGCATCCTTCGGAAGAGTATTAGATATCCATATAACGGGAGAGAACGGGGCATAGACAATACAATCAATCAATCAATCAAACTTTATTTATATAGCCCTTTACAATAGCCAACTGGTAATCAAAGTGCTTTACAACAGGATAAAAACAACAATACATAAAACAAAACATAAAACACCATTCAGAAATGGTAAAAGTGCTAAAAGTGCTGCAGGGCATTAAAAGCCTTCCACAAGTGCAATAAAATGGATTGAATAAACTTTGTGTAAAATTACTATAATTAAAAAAGAGCAGATAGAATGGATGCATTGTGGCCCTAATCAGAGTTCGAACGCCAGTCTAAAAAGGTGGGTCTTAAACTTCGATTTAAAAAAGGCCGAGATCAGTGATGGTGCGGATGCCAGGGGCCAGTTTGTTCAACAGTCTATGGCAAAGGAACGATCACCCCACTGTTTAGATCTCGACCTTGGGATCTCTAAAAGAAGTCTCTTTATGTCACTATGGTCACGCCATCTGCGCTTCGGAGAGGCACGGTCTCGCTATCTACACTTTAAAATCGAATCAGAGACGGACAAAGTTCCTACTGGCTCCTGAAGCCGGTGTAGCGGAAGTGGTTCTGGAGGCAGCAGCGACACTTGTAATGTTCACCGCTTCTGTTTGACACCTCAGAGTTTATAAAACTCATACAACACTATCAGAACACATGGTCACCATAGGAACCTTTATAAGTTCAGGCTTTCTAAAGTAACGGGACACACACACATCAGTCCAATCCAGATGTTTTTCTCCTGTTTTGCCTTCATAACTCAGATGGAATCAGTCAGTGAAAAACACAGCAGGCTGTGAGAGAAAGTAAAGGTGTTCACGAGACCAACCCAGGCTGAACCTGAGGGACGTATCACTGAAATTACTGAGCACATCATCAGACAGGAGAAGAAGAAGCCCATTTTCACTGATATCAGCATCAGACAGCAGATCTGGAGGTGCTTTTCTTTCTACAGCTGGCCTTCACTCCTCTGTGTCTTCTCTACAACCATCTTTGTCCCAACCATTGCATCTGTGGTGTTCAGCACATCTGCAGCATCAGGCCCGCTGGCTCCGTTCTGCTCGTCTTCTGCAGACGGAGCTTTTTCATGGCAGGAAACCATCCAGTGAGTCAGGATTCTGCAGGAACCACTGGAAGACTTTCACTTCCTCCTTTAGTTGAACGCTTCTGTGTTCATCAAACTGACATCATGCAGTTCCTCTATTCGCCACCAGGGAGAGACACATCTCCATCAATGCAGAGTCCCGCTCAGTATTACTGACAGTACTTCACAGCCACTGAGAGGACACATTTAAATCAGTAACATACAAAGAAATGATTTCTATATTTGAGCCAGGCTTCCACCTCCATATAAGACACACACTGTGTCCTCATACAACAAGCAGCTCTCCTGTCTGAGCTTCACATCTTTACAGTTAGCATCAGCACACACAGCATGTTGATGAAGATTCTCACTCATCCAGGTCATGGTAATCCTAAGAGCTCACATCCTCTGGCCTAAAAGGCCTCTAGCAAAGAGCCAGATAAGACCAGAGCCACCCACTCTCCAGATAAAGTGCCTTATGAGCTGCTGAAGTTCTTCAGGTAAATAAGTTTATATTAGCTTCTCTTTTGGTCAGAGGCTCTGGTGCTCTGGAGTTACACCAAGTGTTTCTGAATGTTAGCTGCAACACCTTTAAAACCTGTTTTATCTCCATGCAAACAACAGATAATCCTAACTGTCCTGTAGTTCGTAATGTGTCAGATCTCCATTCATTCCATCTCTTTCGCTGCAGTTTTAAAACTTCATTACATTTGTTTTGTTATTGAACCACCAAACCAGCTCAGAAGACACAGTATTTAATGCCTATCAGGTTGAGTGGAGGATGTAAATGAACAAGTGGTTCACTTCAAGGCAAGTAAGGACATTCATCTTGAAAATCAACAATTATCAGCTTGCTGCACTTTTGCATGAAAGGATAACAAATCCAAGCCTGCAATTGTTATTAAGTTTTAAACAAGAGGCACAAGACTGAAGCGTTGAAACAGACAATTATAGCAGATAATAAAACACTTGTGATCTGTGGTGATTTCAACATGGACCTCTTAAAGGTACATACTCCTAAACAAACTTGTGATTTCTTGGCTGCGTTATACGGTAGAGGCTTGTATCCACTGATCACAAAGCCGAGCAGAGGAACCACAGATAGTGCAACATTAACTGACAACATTTTTACACATTCCTTGGACACTGGTATAAATAGTGGTTTGGTAATAAGTGATGTAAGTGATCATTTAGCTGTATTTGCAACATTTAATGATCAACTACAGAGGAAGAAAACAGAAAAGCGTAGATATGAAAGGGTAAGGACTGTTAAAGCAATTAATGCTTCAGAAATGAGCTTTAAAACAAGAGTGGAATGAGTTTCATACAGATGAAGTAAACACTGCAGACAATTCATTCTTCAACTGTTATTTATCTCTCTATGATAAACACTGTCCAACAGGTTTATGTTCACATAAGCATAGTTATGCTGAGAAACCTCGGCTAACAAAGGGATTAAAAAATGCATGTGAGAAGAAAAATAAACTTTATGGAGACTTTATCAAAACTAGAACAGAGGTTGCTGAAAAACGCTAAGATGTACAAAAACAGGCTGACCAACATGTTGAGGCAAGCAAAGAAGCAACATTATGATAAAATGTTACAAATAAATCAAAATAATATGAAGCGCACATGGAACATCCTAAATAATGTAATGGTGAATAAGCCTTGATCACCAGATCAACCTAAGTGTTTCATAAAGGACAATAAGGTGTTTGGCAATCTGACTGAAGCGGCTGATGAATGTAACTCTTTTTTTTGTGAATGTGGACCGAGCTAGGCAAAGGAAATTACAAATAAACATGGAGATACAGGAAGTGGCTGGAAAGGAGAAAGTAAGGTGATGCCGTCAATGTTTTTTGGTGGACTAAGTGAAATGGCGTAAATCTGGTGTCTTTTCAGCCCGTGCATGTGTTTAAAATGCTTGTTGCAGTGGATGCAGTGATAGGGCCGATCGTCCGTGTGGCACTGTGTGTGTCTGTTCAGTGTTCTGACACAATCAAATGCTTTAGAGCAAACGGGGCACACTTTGAGGGCTTTCTTTGCCACGTTTTGAACAGGTGCAGATGGGCTCTCCTCAGACGTCCCAGGAGGTGTTTCTAAATGAGCTTCCTTTGTGTCGCTGTCACAGTTCTGAGCGTCAGCGCCTGCCAGAATCTGCTCCAGCGTCTTGCTCTGCAGTGTGTCCTTAAAACATCTGAGGAAACTGGACAAGTGGAGGATAAAAGAAGAAGTGTCAGACCTAAAAAACTATCTACAGAAGATGAACAATATCTGAAAGTGATGTCCTTAAGAAAGAGGAAAAAATCCAGCAAAGACCTGACACAGGAGCTGAGAGATGCATCTGGACCTTCAGCTGATCCATCGGCTGTTGGCCCGAGCCTCATCAGAGATGGGCTCCATGGAAGGGTGGCTGTCAAGAAGCCGTTCTGACTATTTTAGATAGTAATTATTGTTTTTTAGGCGATGTGAAAACCGTTTGCTTTGACTTTCAAATCTGCTTCAAAAACTGGACGTGTTTCTTCAGATAAACTCCTGAGCAGCTGTGAAAAAGTAGTGAAAATGTCTGGCCTGTATAAACTTTGTGATGTCAAACAAGATCAGAGCTGACATCGATTGTGATGTCACTACAGTGATGACATCACAGCTTTGTGAAGGCTTCTGTTCTGTCTCTTCTGGTCTGTGGTTCCAACCACAGATTCTGGATGGAAGTGAAGTCCGGATTCCAGAATGTTGATTTGTGTTCTCTGTTAATCTCTGGACGACTTCAGCTGATTACTTCCTGTCACTGTCACGTTGGAAGGTCCACTTCTGCCAGTTTTTCAGCAGCCAGTATCATGTTTTCCACCCGCAGTGTTTCCCAAGACAGAATAATGTCAGTTTGTTTAAAATGTTGCCAAAATAAACTATTACAATTACAACTAGTGTCATCTCAGGGCACTTCAATAATAAAGTCCAATTCAGGCCAATTAGAGTTCAATTCATTGTAATTATAATCCAAATAATTCAATTCAGAATGAATCCAATTCATTCATACACAGCAATTCAAAAACTATTTCCTCGCTAAGGAAACCAACAGATGGCACCGAACTTGCACTATTTCTAATTAGATAGAACTTTTTAATAGTTCTAAGATCATATCTTTCTGGTTTTATTTGCATTTTACAGAGAGTCCTGAGTAATTATGAAAGTGGGGTTTTAATTTGAAGAAAAAGCCTCAAAATAAAGTGATTTTTAGGAGTATGCAGGGATTCATTTCCATCTAATGAACAGCTCAGTTATATTAAACAGTGGGCCGTGTGAGCAGCAATCAGGGGAGTGAGGAGTTCACAGATCATAGACAGAGGCAACCGCCCAACTATTCAAAGCTTTTAAAATGAGTAATAAAATCTGACAGGTAACCAGGGAAGGAAGGACAAGAGGCAGGGAGGTGGGCAGCCACTGTGTGGCCTGGTGTGGGAATAATCACCTCAGCTGCTGATTTTAGGAGGAGCCCCAATAAGCCAAACAGCGTCTCCATCCCAGGAGAAGAGGTGGCTGAGGAACACCTGGGAGTTTACCTGTTGCATATCTCTTATGAGTCTGTGGTGCAGAGTGCATCTTTCTTCAGCACCATCTGCTGTGGCAGCAGCATCAGAGCCAGCGACTCAAAGAAACTGAGCAAACTGCTAAAGAAGGCTGGCTCTGACCTGGGGACTGCTTTGGAGCTGTGTTTGATGAGCACTCACTTCTTTTTTTTTTTTTTTTCTTTTTAAACCCCTTGTCCTGTCCAGCATTATGGCAGCAGAATTGTAATCTGAATACCGTTTATGCCAAACACATTTGCTATGCCAAGGGAAGCTTTATGAATGTAAAGCTCCCCTTGATGCCCATCAACTCCTTATTTATTTATTTATTTTTGTTACAATACTTAACATGATGTGATAGTGTGATAGTGCCGAACCAGACCGGGGGACAGAGAGAGAGGGAGAGCGAAGAAGGGAAAAAAAGGAACAGAAATATGAAGAGACAAACATAGAAAACAATGAAAAATCAGACAACCAGCTGCTACACCTGTAAAAACAAAACTGAAGACAATCCAAGGCTTTTTTGGGGAATCCAGCCTTAGAGGCACCAGGAGCACCTGTAAGCAGACAAGCAGAGAACAAACACAGAAACAAAAAATGTACAAGCAGCAGCAATCACACGGCAACCTTCCGTCAAGGAATCAAATCCTGTTCCTCCGCTTGACAGGCGGATTCTAACCTTTGACCAGCAAATTGTCAAGCACTTGCGTGACTGAGAGCGTAAATTGACTGTGGCAGGGGTTCCATGGTGTAAAGGTCAGCACTCTGGACTCTGAATCCAGTGATCAGAGTTCAAATCTCGGTGGAACCTTCAGGTGTTTGCTGTCATGGTTGTGTTCTGGAAAGAAGATGAGTTGAGTAGGCTAGTCAGTTGTGAAATTACACCAGATTGCACGATTGATCAATTCCAGCTGAGAGGATCTGTGGTATGTGATGTCACACCTCTGTGTTGCTAGTTGAATCTTTTTTGGTTTCCTCTTGCATATTCATTTACGATTCTTCTATTTATCCATGCTCTCCCAGAGGAGTGAGTTACAATCCCACTTCTGACTCAATTTGTTGCGACTCCACAAACTCTTTCCGCTGGCAACAAAATTTGGGAAAACTTACCTCATTCTTTGGCTTCAGGAACACTCATGAACCAACATGGCGCCAGTTTCCGTAGTGTAGTGGTTATCACATTCGCCTCACACGCGAAAGGTCCTCAGTTTGAAACTGGGCGGAAACATTACTTATTTCATCCTTGTGTGAAGATGTATGACTGCACGTTAATGATAGCAACATCAACATATTCATAATTATGGATAGGAGGGGAGCCTCATCTGCTATTCTTGACATGTAAAGTCAATTTTTGCAGGTTTTTAAAAGATTTTCTGATGCTGTGGTGTGAAACGGACTTTGTCGAATCCCTAGCTGCTGAGCGAAAATGGCAGCTTTCCATCAAGGAATCGAACCCTGTTCCTCCGCTTGACAGGCGGATTCTAACCTTTGACCATTGAAGAAGATACAGAATGTGTTGCTTGACTGTCGTGCCAATTCTGAGAATACAAGCTGTAAGAGTATCACTGAAAAATTGACAAAAAAATAACACGTTGCTAAAACCCTTTCATTGTCAAGCATTTGCATGACTGAGAGCGTAAATTGACTGTGGAAGGGGTTCCATGGTGTAAAGGTCAGCACTCTGGACTCTGAATCCAGTGATCCAAATCTTGGTGGAACCTTCAGGTGTGTGCTGTCATGGTTGTGTTCTGGAAAGAAGATGAGTTGAGTAGGCTAGTCAGTTGTGAAATGACACCAGATTGCACAATTGATCAATTCCTGCTGAGAGGATCTGTGGTATGTGACGTCACACCTGTGTGTTGATAGTTGAATCTTTTTTGGTTTCTTCTTGCATATTCATTTACGATGCTTCTATTTATCCATGCTCTCCCAGAGGAGTGTGTTACAATCCCACTTCTGACTCAATTTCTTGCGACTCCACAATCTCTTTCTACGGTGGCCGACACGTGCAAACGCGTTGCAAACGGCGAAACAAATCCAACAGTAAAATGCTGCAAGAGAAAAATGCGGCAATAACAAAAACGACCGGAACACACGCGCTGCAAACCCCGAAACACATGCAAGACAGAAACGCTGCAAACTTCAAAACACATGCAAGATAAAAATGCTGCAAACTTCAAAACACATGCAAGACAGAAACACTGCAAACTTCAAAACACACGCAAGATAAAAATTCTGCAAACTTTAAAACACATGCAAGACAAAAACGCTGCAGACTTCAAAACACAACGGAAGTTCGCCAGGCCACTGGGGGGTCTCGACCTGTGGGATAGGGGATATATGGGAGCGCTACCATATGAACCAGAGTGATATGAACGAAAGAGAAGAAAGTCAGAAGGTAAGTTGTCCTCATGTCTTTTTTAAACACTTGGCCGTAATCTTTTACCTTATTATAGAAGAGCAGCGGAGTTATGTCGCTAATGTTAGCGTGCTTTCATTTAATTTAATGTTAGCTTTCGCTCGGGGACATCGTCTCCTCATATTGGATACATGGTAAGAGAGATGACAAACCGAGTGCACGGAAAGTACAGAGAGTAAAGGAGATGGCAAGGGAAGAGAAAAGAGAACAAATTTGAAGAAGAGTAACAGAGGCAATGCCAGGAAGCAGAGACGGGACATTAGGGCAAAATGTGGAGGAGATGTGGAGAGCATTGAACTAATAATAATAATCTCCACTTTCCCCTCACAGATGTACTGTCCATTTTGTGGAGAAACCGTGAGAGATTTTGCAGACTTTTGTTTTCAGTGTGGCAAAAATGTTAAATTTCTTAGTACAATTTGTAATAAGGCAAACAAACCCCCTGAGGAAAGGCCCACCACCAGTGCAGTTCCTGATGCTCAGTCAGGCACTAGTGCAGGTAAACTGAAAATCGTGTTCTTGTAGTCAGTATATCTCAGCAATACTCAGTACATTAAATGTTAGAAATACATTAAATATGAGAATAGTGGGGGTAATAATAAAGTAATTAATTAAGAGTAATTAATGTGCAATTCCTGTATTTTTGACCTTTCAGGAAGCTCAGGTGTTGAGTCCTTTTTGAAATTTAGGGCAATAAAAGAGAGGGAAAGAAAGACATTCTTTTCAAAGAACAGAGCAGGGAAGGAACAGAAACAGAAAATAGTGAAGGTATGCCATTGCCCACACACAATGACCAACGCAGACTCATGAACTGTAAATGACAGATTCTATCAATTAAATTTATTTTATTAATTTCATTATCTTATCTTTCATCAGATTAATGTTGGCGTTATGAAGATGCACGGGTGCTCTCTTAAGCCTGTGAGAGGGAAGTCTCTTCCCATTGATATTCAGCCTCACTGGTCAGCTGAACAACTGCTGGCTGCTGCTGTAAAAAAGCAGAAAGATTTCAACCAGGATATGGAAGATTGTGCTTATGTTTTGTTGTATCCTGATGCTAAAAAAGTTATAAACATCCCGGGATCTGACACCCCTTTCACAGTGCAGAAGTACAAAGAGGAGATTGGAAAGTCCTACCAAAGAATTACTTTTTACATTTGCACTGTTAGGGACTTTGCAAACAGCTGTAAGTGCTTCTGACACATCTTCACTCTTGTTTTAAGCTCAACTTTGTTATATGTTAGATTTAAATATCACATTTTTACACCTACATATGATTCTCAGACCAAGATACATTCCAGTCATGATTCTTTTAACTTCCAGGTTTAACTTGTGTGTCATCAGTATAAATATCAGAAAGCCCTTTAGGCCCACTTTAGGCTTGTATTTCCAATACAGTCTTTTTCTTACTACAATGTGGGTTTATTGTGCCACAATACAAAGTTTGAAAGCAAAAGGGGATACCATATGATTCTACCATTTCACCAAATTTATGTAGTGAATTTTAATTAAGTATTTATGGTTGATAGATATTGAAGATTCAAGGATTCAAAATAACCTTTACTCACAGGTAAAACTGGGGAGATTAATGCAATTCAACTTCATACCCGTAACAATCAAGATAATTATTGCATTTAGGTTGCAGTCGACATTCTTCAAGTGACGATGACAGTGTTGTCCATGTTCGGTTGCCATCTGGAGACAGTCCACTTTCTGACACCTTGGTCAGTTATCATCTGTATGGCATTACACGTTAAGTGAAGTGAATTGATATTTTCGTTTGATGAAATCTGTCATTTGTATGTTGTATGCAGTTGTGGGACGGTCCAGATAATGCTAGCAGTCCAAGACTGGAGAACATTCTGAATGAGTAAAATACAAAACGACAAACAAAACATTGTCCACTTCATATTTTGTTGCTCAGACAGTGCAACGCACAGTGCAGCTACTTAATTATTTATTTTTTTTTTTATTTCCAGACCTTTCAGACACACACAACCAGGCTCTGATCAAGTAAGACTTGAATTCATCTACTTAAATGTTGAATGTGTGAACATATTTTCATGAATTCTCCAAGCTAATCACTCAAAATGTAATGTGTACTATTATAGTTACTAAGCCAGTGGCACTGTCATTACATTAACTGCAGTAATTTCTTCGGTTAAATTAGGATGGAGGACAAACCAAAGTCCAGGAACTTCTCAAATCCACCCAGGACCACAACAAAAACTACTATAGGTAAGCTGTGTTGATGGTTACAACCTTTACAGATTTGCTTTTTACATTTTTACATTTCTAAATGGAAGTCACTACTTACAAACCAAGGAAAAAAAATCCCACAAGTATTTTGGGATATTCATACCTTTTTTTTAAAATATATTTTGGCATATATATATATATATATATACATACATACATATGCCAAACATACTGGTATTATCTGTTCTAAACCCAATATTCTTTTTAAAGATCATTCATTAGATATAAATTTGAAAATATTTACTCAACTGTCCTCTCAATACAGCAACTACACAAATGTGTATGCACCTATCATAGTTGACAGTGACTCAGAGCCAGAGGAACATATGGAGCACTGTGCAGAGGAAAGGTAGTAATTACTAATTAGTATTTTTCTAAATCTTATTTGTGCCTTTATTCTTTGAAATAATAATACACCACATTTTCTTTTACAGCACAGACCATGAGACTGCTGCAGACATTATTTCAGAGCTCTATGCAAAGACTACACAAACGTCTCACAGCAGGTTCAATATCAATAGAGGCAATGTTTGGGACGGAGCGGTCCGAGGCTTCAAACGTGCTTCATTTGACCCATCCAATGAAATATTAGTGAGGTTCACTGACGATGAGGGACAAGCTGAGGATGGACTTGACAATGGTGGTCCCAAGCGTGAGTTCCTGACCCTTCTTATGAACTGCCTAAGAACACGCAGAATCTTTGATGGACCAGAGGACAGGAAATTTATCACACTTGACAGTAAAGGTAATGACCTTATTTCGAGTTTCAGCATCTTCTTCATGAGAATGCGGCAACTGATGTAAATGTAGTTCTAATTTGACAAAAAAAATCTACAGCTGCGAAAGATGATGAATACTTCCTTGCTGGGAAGATGATTGCTACTTTCATCGTTCATGGTGGTCCAGGTCCTCGCTTCTTGGCAGAGACGTTTTACCAGTTCCTCACAGGAACAACCACTGACATTGAAGCCAAGATTGAAGATATCACTGATGACACCATGAGAGCTTCCCTGCTTGAGGTAGGTTGGTATTATTAACAACAACTACTTCAGTCAAGTAAAGTATTATTTTTTTTTTAAATGTCTAATATTTAATTATGCCCATATCAACTTTTTTCGAACATGTTTTGTTACTATAAAAAATGTCTTCACAAAAGACAATTCTAAATGGCAGAATACAAAAAATCTGATATTCAGTAGGTATGTCGTTTTTTTTTTTTTTAAATAAATTGCCTCACATGGGAGTGTGTCAGCATATTGCTTTCCGTTTACGCTCATTGTTCTCTGCCCTAGATATCCAAAGCAGCTACATTAGATGAACTACATTCAGCAGTTGAAAGACATTCCAACATCTTGCTGATTGCTGGTTGCTTTCATTACCCTGTTATTGTGGATGACAAAAAGAAGATGATAAAAGATTTTATGCGGTGGTACAAAATTTACCGCAACTATTTCTCAATACAAAGGTATGTCTCCCTAATTTGAACAAAGTTAAAGATGTTCATTAATTTTTTTTTTCAAGTCATATATTAGTCAAAGAGATGAATACAGGGTCAGAATGTAACAGTAGTCATCAGCCAAATGAGCAAGAGGCTGGTAGAATTACTTCACTCAAGTCAACAAAAAATTTTAAATTTGTGTAGCTGTCAAAACTTTCAGTGACCATTTGGCGCTCGAGTCAGTTTCAGACTCTGGGTGAATATGCAAGATCACTTGGTGTAAAAGATTAGAAGATTAAATGTACTGCCAAATCATGTTCATGTATGGTGGATGGAACTGCTCCTTTAAAATGCTTCCATTGCCAGCATCATTGAGGTGATGATTGCTCTAATTGTTTTCTAGATTCAAGGATGGGTTTTCGACACTGGGTGTCATGTACGCTTTGGAGCAGCATGCATCTGTATTCAGGCCCTTCATGTGCGCAAGTGCAGAGAAGCTGACATCTGCAACACTACAGGAAATCTTTGAGGTTCAGCTCAGTGAAAAGGGCAGCACAAGACGGCATGAAGAAACCAGAGTACTAGGATTCTGGAGAGACTATCTCCTTGGCACAGAAGGTTTATTTTTATTAGAACATTTATTATTTTTACCATTTTCTGTTTATATCAGTCGTATTGTAATGTTTAACTTAACTCAATACTTCTCCTTTTTTCAGAACAACAAACAGGGCTCTCTCTCCCGGACATCCTGATGTTTGCCACAGGATTAAACACACTGCCTCCCTCTGGAATTCAGCCACAACCCAAACTGATTTTTCAGTCAACATCTCGGTTTCCGGTCAGCAGCACCTGTGCGAACACAATCAAAATACCAATGTCCAAGACATATGATGAGTTTCAAACAGACATGGACTTTGGGATACAAAACTCCCCTGGTTTTGGACTGCATTGAAATTGGAATTTCAAGTATGGTATCAGAAAAGAAAAATTAGGCTGTTGACCTATAATGTTTACAGTTGCAGAGTCCATTTTGAAAGTTGTTCCATGAAAGCTGTGGTACTTTGTTTTGGTTGTTTGATACAAAGACTGAATGTTGCACTCACATTACATATCGGCCATGTTCTTCAGTCTTATGTAGTTTTCCACACAGGACTCCCATGTTAATGGCTGCATCAGACCACTCCGTCTCTGCAAGTCCTCAAAGTGTGCCTGGAGATGGTCATCGCCACATGGACTGCAGGTTGTCTCTGTTCTAAACTGGCCAAATTCCTCCTGTGAGAATGTGAACCCACAGTCATTTCCACCGAACCTGGGGGTTACATATGCACTGTACGTCAGTTCATATATATATTTTAGTTTTTTTCAGTCAACTGGCAACTTGTATTGTTTTATGTTATAGCCAGTTTTATTACTGAATTGTACTTGAAATGTGAAAATAAACAACTGTCACACTGCTTAGTAGAGATTATTAGAGTAATGGGTAGCATGAGATGAATACATGACTGAATATTCATTGTTGGGGAAAAATATTGTGAAAGCTACTCAACAGGCAAAATAATTTAACTACAGGCAGTAACTACACGTTAATTTGACAAATATATATATTTTTTAAAGACATATCACATAAAAACAAACCTGTGAGGCAGGTAGTACATGACATCTGGTTTACCAGACGGACAACGAGACTGCTTAACAGGTCTGATAGTATGTGTGTTCCATCTTTCCCTGCATTCGTCAAGGTGCCTTTGTAGCACACCCATGAACACAAACCGCACTAGACATGTGTGCTCATGACTCCCACTGAAGAGATGTCTCTCTTTCAGATCATTCATCAGGTCCATCCAGAACTGAGACTTGCAACAGACTAGAATTAGAGCTGTCATTCATTTTAGGTTTACATTTACATGTAATGCGATTGAAAATTTACATTTCAGTAACTGCAATAACATTAACTAGGAGCACAAAAATAAAAATAATTGTTGATGACCAAACCTCTGTTTTCGGAAGTATGACCACCAACTTTCTATTCGTTGGTTTGCTGTTGAGGAGCCATACATATGACTGGCTGCCCCAGCAAAATCATCAGTGTGTGATGATCTTAAAGCACAATGGATTGCCACCATTGTGCCATTCTCAGTGCCACAGTCCGTGCGAAGCCGCATTGGTATGATCCCACATTCTGAGACATATCGTAGATAGTTTTGAGCAATCACTCCTGGATTGTTGTTGCTTGCTTGACACACCAACCACAGTACTTTGCGAGAGTAGCCATCTATACAGCCACTAATTGCCAAGCCATAGGGCTTTAATTTGTCATAACCATCAATGTGCCAGACATGGTTTGGTCCATGGGAGCTGTAAACTCTTCTTACAAATCTCCGTCTTGCACGCAATTCTACTCCAGACGGATCAAGCTCGTTCAACAAAGTCATAACATGATCCCTTCTCACTGTCAGATAGTACTTCTGGCGCAGTGTGAGCCACATCAAACGGTAGCCATAATGCCGACCTGGTCCCTTTAGCTCTTCTTTGATGGCAGCACGTACCGTAACAAGAGGAGTGTAATTTTTCTGCCTGAACAGTGAAAAACTTTTTAATTTACTATTCAGAGAGCGAAGGCTCAATTTAACATTGTGAATTGTTGCCAGGAAATCCAAAATTTCTTTGTTGCTGTAGCCATCATGGAAGTACTTTTTAATCAGATCCTCCTCTGTGGGGCTGTCCAATGTTGAACCTGACAAACAACGGGAGAAAAGGAGAATACATTTTCAAAAAGGACAGGCTGAGTCAAATCAGCTATGGGTTGTTACAGCTCAGTTACATAAAGTTTGTCTATATAGTGTAGATCCCTAATCTAGGGCTGTTACATTACATTATCACACTAAAAAATACTGGTTTACCATGGAAAAAGCCATGTTTGGGCATCTTGAAAAGTGTGGCATGTTAAACCAAGAGTACATCAAGTATACTCACCATTGTCTTCAGCTTGTGCCAAGAACTGTACATTTTTGCCACATGAGTGACAGAACATGTGAACTGTCCCCAGATCTTGGCTGCAGAAAGGGCAAAACATGGCAGCCTGGAAAAATAGACAATGATATGCTATGATGAATCCAATCAGTCAATTTAATTTCAAAATTGCATAGTGATCATTACTAAATAAAGAGAGAGGGCACTTTGTCACCTTTCTGTGCTTTTTATTTAATCTTACTCTTACTCTTTTTCAAATTTGTTCTCTTTTCTCTTCCCTTGCCATCTCCTTTACTCTCTGTACTTTCCGTGCACTCGGTTTGTCATCTCTCTTACCATGTATCCAATATGAGGAGACGATGTCCCCGAGCGAAAGCTAACATTAAATTAAATGAAAGCACGCTAACATTAGCGACATAACTCCGCTGCTCTTCTATAATAAGGTAAAAGATTACGGCCAAGTGTTTAAAAAAGACATGAGGACAACTTACCTTCTGACTTTCTTCTCTTTCGTTCATATCACTCTGGTTCATATGGTAGCGCTCCCATAGATATCCCCTATCCCACAGGTCGAGACCCCCCAGTGGCCTGGCGAACTTCCGTTGTGTTTTGAAGTCTGCAGCGTTTTGGTCTTGCATGTGTTTTGAAGTTTGCAGCATTTTTGTCTTGCATGTGTTTTGGAGTTTGCAGCGTTTTTGTCTTGCATGTGTTTTAAAGTCTGCAGCGTTTTTGTCTTGCATGTGTTTTAAAGTCTGCAGCGTTTTTGTCTTGCATGTGTTTTGAAGTCTGCAGCGTTTCTCTCTTGCATGTGTTTTGGGGTTTGCAGCGCGTGTGCTCCGGTCGTTTTTGTTATTGCCGCATTTTTCTCTTGCAGCATTTTACTGTTGGATTTGTTTCGCCGTTTGCAGCGCGTTTGCACGTGTCGGCCACCGTAGTTATTAGATGAAATATTGTTTTTTGTTCCACGATGGTACAGTGTTGCCTTGAGGCAACAAATTTATAAAACTTTAATAAAATTAATATTTTTTAAAAACTTTGTTGATTTTATTATAATAGTCCATTTTAAGCTAGAAAAACCATACAAACATTTTTTTTTTGTCATTGGGATCATAATGCGTACCATAGTACTTCCCTCTATGCCTGCACTGTGTTTCTACACTGTCACCTCTGACAGAGCCTGGCTGATGCTTTCCCTTCTATGTAGCTTATTGTTAGCTTTGCTGTTAGCTGCATCTTTATATCCTCATTTGTAAGTTATATAAACTATAGAATAATTCTATATAAACTATAGAAATCACCTTAAATACACCAGCTGCAGAGTGTTGATCACATTCACTGAAACTACAACAGGTTAAGAGCATTTATCCTGAATAGCTCTGCTTTATATCAGGGCTTCTTTTCACTTAGATTTCACTATTTGGACAATCTGTAATGAATGAACACCCAGAACAGAACACAAGACATTACAGAGATAAATCAACGCTGGTGCAGTTTAAACAACAAGGGCATTGTTTGCTTCATTTAAGTGGCAATAAAACAAAGCACTTCATCAGAAAAATCAGTGTCAGAAATATATTTTGTAAAGGCCTCAAGAGACATAGATGTTGAGCCACAGAGATGGTCAGCTTTCATTGTGTCCAATAACTGCAGCTTCTAAAGTGGATTTCACAGCACTGCTGCATCTCTGACAGTTATCAGATCATTTGGGTGGAAAAACATACATCACAACCCTCTGAATCTGCTTTCAGTCCCACTTGAACAGTCTCTCACAGTTTCAGACACAAAATGTGTCTTTTAGTTTGAATCTCAGCTGATATCTCCAACAACTGTAGAGGGACTCATATCATTTCACCAGCTGGTGTGATAAACTTACAGAAACACCTCAGGAGCAGCACCTGGGATCTTTTGGGAGAAAAGGGGATTCTCTTCATGCTGATAGAGCTGGTGATAAATGAGTTTATGGATCCTACATATTACAGAGTAATTTCTGAGCCTTGACATCTTTTTCTTTTATTAGAAAAATGTTCCAAATTTGAATCCCATGGAGGGAGCTAATGAAGTAAAGATTGATGCATAAAACCATTAAAAACCTCTCCTGTAAGTTCTCTGTTCAAGTTTTATTTAGGTTCAGCTGCATGTTTCTCTTTATGGAATCTTTAAGCCCTCATAGATCAGTCTGATCCCAACAGAAGTCTGGCAGGTTTACTTGGTTGCTGTAGTTCACTAAAGCAGGACTCTGAGCAGGGCCCTCCGCTAACAGGCTCCTCTCCTTTAGAGCCAGTGGCAGGGTTGGGTTTGGGAGGTGACGTTGCTCTGTGCTTTAAACAGCAGGCTTTAATCCACCAAACTTCAGGTGCTTTATGATCTGCTTTTCAGAGGATTTGTAAATGACTAAATAAATATCACCACTGACTAAACCTTCAACTTAAAGGTGGGGTAGGGGATCTTTTTCTGGAACATTTTTTTACATATTGCTTGAAATACTCTTCACACCCCCATTGCAACCAATTAATTAAAAGTTTTGACACAAATATGAAAAGTTTTAGTGGCCTCTAGAACGTACAATCTAGGAAAAACAGTTCTGATGCCGTCTATCAAACTGCAATCTGCTCCTCCCTCCCCCTCCTTCCCCCTGTGCGCGTACCCTGCTCCGTGAACGAATTACGCGTCCAGAAGCTTGGCAGGAAGCTAAACTAGAGCCAGCTTGGCTAGCACCTAGCATTATTAAACGTATAGTTAGTATATACTAAATACTAAATACGGCAACGATCGATGCTTGCTGTCAGAACAGCGCTCGTGCACCTTCGTAGTCGTGCACGTTCATGTACTCTAGAGGCGTGCCTTCTGGGGAAAAGTGAAGAAAAGGGTCTCAAAATCCAGGATCTCCTACCCTACCTTTAACCTGAACTAAGCAGAAGTTTGACTGGTTTGGATACGGTCAGGATCACACTCATTGGACACATAGAGGATCTGATTTACTTCCTTTACTTCTTCATTTGCTGTTCTCAGTGACACAGAAGACACAGAAGATGGTGAATGAAGAATCCAGGACAGAGAGAAAGATGTGAAGCTGCTTCAGCAGCAGGTGGAGGCCATCCATCAGTCTGCTGATGAAACAGTGGAGCACAGTGAGAACATCTTCACTGAGCTGATCCGTCTCCTCCACAAAAGAAGCTCTGATGGGAAGCAGCAGATCAGATCCCAGCAGCAAAGTGAAGTGAGTCGAGTCAAAGAGCTTCAGGAGAAGCTGGAGCAGGAGATCACTGAGCTGAAGAGGAAAGATGCTGAGCTGCAGCAGCTCTCACACACAGAGGATCACAGCCACTTTCTGCACAGCTACCCCTCAGTGTCAGCACTCAGGGGGGCTACACACTCATCCAGCATCAGCATCCGTCCTCTGAGGCACTTTGAGGATGTGACAGCAGCTGTGTCAGAGCTCAGAGATAAACTACAGGACATCCTGAGAGAGGAATGGACCAACATCTCACTGACAGTCACTGAAGTGGATGTTTTACTGCCAGAACCAGAAGCAGAGCCAAAGAGCAGAGCTGACTTCTTCAAATATTCATGTGACATCACACTGGATCCAAACACAGCAAACACATATCTGTTACTGTCAGAGGGGAACAGAAAGGTGACAGGAATGAAACAGCCTCAGTCTTATTCTGCTCATCCAGACAGACTGACAGAATGGTGTCAGGTCCTGAGCAGAGAGAGTCTGACTGGACGTTGTTACTGGGAGGTGGAGAGGAGAGGGGGAGGAGCTGATGTAGCAGCCGCATACAAGAACATCAGCAGAACAGGGAATGCATGTGGGTTTGGATTTAATGACAAATCTTGGGCATTAAAATGTTACCTAAACAGTTCTGAATTTTGGTCCAACAAGGTGGAAGCCTCCATCTCAGGTCCTCAGTCCTCCAGAGTGGGAGTGTACCTGGATCACAGAGCAGGTGTTCTGTCCTTCTACAGCGGCTCTGAAACCATGACTCTCCTCCAAAGAGTCCAGACCACATTCACTCAGCCGCTCTGTGCTGCAGTTAGGATTGGATCCACGGCTGAGCTGTGTGAAGTGAAATAAAGGGATTTAGTCAGCTTGTTGCTGACAGTTCATTGCTGTGATGTCTCTGCGCTGCTGTTCTGCTGTTTATTTGCTGCTTTTTCCTGTGTCTGTGCAGCCATGGAGGATATCACTGCTGATGCTGAGTTTTATTCACAGAAAGATTTCTCCACATGAAAATCTAAACTTCTCTGAGCTCTAAATGTTAGCTGAATACTTGTGTTGGTGTATTTTTATGTTGTTGTTTCTCTTCCACTTCATGGAGCCAAACAGAGAAATCAGCAGACCTTCCTTTATCACAGGTTCTTTTCAGATCTCATCACTTTGTAAATGTGAAAATAATTCTGTGGTTAAACTTACTTTGATTTGTTTCAGAGATCAAATGTTGTTGCTGTTCTGAAAACTCTCAGTAATGATCTACCTGGTAACCCAGAAACTAAATGTTCTGATTCTGGATGTTTTTCTGTGAATAATAAATTGTGGATTCATCCTGATCATGAATTGTGTTTCTGTGAAAATGGGAGTGAGGCTGTCACACCACCAGCATCCCTCATGGTGGCAACAAGTAACTGCTTTGCTTCAAAGATATTTGTTTAAACCATCTGTGGCTGGAAGAGTTGCTTTGCTTCAAAGATATTTGTTTTAACCATCTGTGGCCGGAAGAGTTGCTTTGCTTCAGGATCATATTCTGCTTTCACCTGTTTGGTCCCAAACGCTTCAAACTTGTTTCTGAATGTGTTCTGAGACGTTGGAAGGAACTTAGAAAACAAAAAGAACGACATAAAACCTCAAAGTGACTCAAATCAAACCTAAATGTAACAATATTATATGATGTCAGTCATTACAGGAGATGTCATTTGTACTCAGAGACAGGAAGTGGAAGAAGAATTCTTGGACATAAGTTACAGAATCAGAACCACAGAGATTTTGTTTCAGGTAAAAACTGTAGATTTACTTTTGATTTAACTCAAACTACAAAAATATTCACATGAAAACACACTTTAACATAAAGAATATAATAAATGAGGTAGAACGGCACACTGGAATAAGGTGTTATGAATGATTAAAGGTGATGTGTGTGATCTTACATCATATTCTATGATCTGATTCTGCTCTTTCTGATGTTTTTTAGTATCAGTCTGAATCTGCTGAAGTTATCAGATCAATGTAGTGGACTAAAATGTACAACAGAGTCTCTGAATGTGCTGGAGTACAAGTATAAAGTAGCACAAGATAAAAATACCGAAAACATTGTAATTATGTTCTGTATATTTAGTCACTTTCTGCTGCTGTCAGTGATAGACTTTTCTAAGAAATCTGACTCAGCTCTGATCATTAATGAGAATATGATGAAGAAAGGATGATTTCATCCGAGTGAATGAAAAGGTTTTGTGGTGGGGCTGAGAACTATTTAACTCTCTGTTCCACGTATTGTTTAAGGATCGTCACAGGTACGAGTTTGGGTGGAGCGGGTCAAAGTAAAGTGGAGTTTCCAGCAGACTCCTCAGTTTCAGTCGTGTCTGGAGGCCACAGATGGAGAGCTAACTGCGCTGTTTGGTCTGCCACTTATTGATAAAGTTAAAGTTTAGAAAAAAACAAACAATAAGAGGAAGAAGTTCCCTGAAAGCAGTATCAGTGTTACAGGTTGTGAGTCCTGTGAACAAACTGACACAGTGTGATGTGACAGATATTTAAATCTCTCTTTTCTCACGTCGTCCTGCAGGTTCACAGCTGAAATCTGAAAACTAACACTAGAGGGCGCCTTCATGCTGCTCACAGGGATGTAGAGGAGTTTAAAGCTCCTGTTCTGTTCATTTAGACTGAACTCTGCCTGTGTTCTGCTCACTTTGACTCAGAACGTCTTTAAATCCGTAATATAGAAATATTACCTAAAGTCTCTTTCAGCTATTCATAGCTTGTAGGCCTCATTGAACTGAGTTTATACAACTAATTTCAATGAACCCAAGAACACCCTCAGACAGAGACTGCTTCACCCAAAGGATGAAACACCCAAACACAAACTGGTTGGTGTCGTGTGTGCAGTGCAGCAAAGACTGTGCAGACCTCTTTGTAGGAGAGACCAAACAGCAGCTCCACCAGCGCATGGCCCAACATAGGAGAGCCACCTCTTCAGGTCAAGACTCAGCAGTGCACCGACATCTCAAGGAGGAGGGACACTCTTTTTAGGACAGTAATGTCCACATTCTGGACAGAGAAGACATATGGTTTGAGAGAGGAGTCAAGGAAACCATGATTATTGTAATCACACAGTTTTAAAGTGGAGCTTCTTCTTATGTTTCTATGCAGCTGAGCACTCACATCATGATGACTGATGACTGGAGAAATCCTGCTCTTCAGCACATTTCATTTCACATCCAATAAAGTTTAAAGTTCACATTGTTCAGCTTTGATGCTGCTTTCACATCTCTTACTGTCTTAAAGCTAGAACTCAAGTTGCTTCAAGTTTTGAATCTTTTCTTTTCTGGTGGGCAAAAATAAATAAGAATGTTGATTGGATAAATTACATCTACAAGGCATTGCTGAACAATTAGGTCCAACTTCCCTTATGGAATGGCAAAATAGAATGTCTTTGGAAATGTTACTGGCAGAGAAAGTGTGTAAAATGTTTGAAACGTTGCTCCTTTATTCCTAACAATAGCTCCCCTGATGGCAGCATCACCAAGGCCTTAGAGGGACTGACATCACTCTCTGCAGAGCTAGCAGAGAACTCTGGGATCAACGACCCCTTCACTGGCATGATAGAGAAGTGGTTTGGCTGGTGGAGCGGACTACTTGCTTCAGTACTGCTATCTCTGTCTGTTGTAGCAGCCATACTAGTCACCTGTGGTTGTTGTTGTATCCCATGCTTGAGAGGACTGTTCCAAAGACAGAGACCACCCTTACCTGCACAATGTATCAACAGGTAGAGAGTGATGATGATGACGAGCTACACGAGGATGCAGATGATGTTTAAAGTGCAAAGTAGTGCCTTGCATGAACCCGAGTCAATTCTCAATGATTTGTTTTACGGAAATCTCCTTGAAGTGTTAAACAATGATGTAGAAGATATAAGGTTATGCAAAGTTTGAAAAAAAACAAAAAACATGAAATATCATGAAGTTATTCTATGAGAATAAGCAAGGACCATGTGTGAGACAATGTTGAAGGGTCAAAGGTCAGTCTGTGCTGGAGAAGGCCTCCTATCTATCTTATTGCAGCTTCTGTCTAAGCCTTGTTTTACTGAATGTCTCATAACCTTGTGTGGCCAGTGACCTCGTAGTAGGAAACATAAATAGCGACAGTATCATTTGTTGAACTCAGACAACTCTGTATCAGTTTCCTGATATGTTCTGCAGACTACTTGCTGCAAGAATAAATGTTTTGTGTTAATTGTCTCCAGCGACTCTGAGACTCATTTTGAGAGAATTTTCTTGACACCAACACAACAGACATTTGAAAGAGTTTCACAGCTTGAAGTTGAGCCTCGTGCCCTTTCAGTGTTGGAACAGCCTTAACTTTCAGCTTCAGTTATGAGCATCATACAACTTTCTGGAAAGTACAGGGAACAACTCCAAACCTTTTTCAGACTGCGTTAAAGATTTCTGGGACTTTGGGAGAGATGATAAGAGTCACATTTCCCTCATAACCAAACACAAATTTTCTTCAAAAATATCTCTGTAGCAGGAACATGAAAACCATGAGAAATGTTGACATCTGACCTTTAATAAAAGCAGAACAAAGAAATACAGACGAGTGTAAAGCTAGACTTTAATAATAATAATAATAATAATCAATTACATTTGTAAAGCACTTTTCATTTCATACGGAATCTCAAAGTGCTATGCTGATGGTGGCAGACTACTGTATTGTAGCCACAGCTAACTGAAATGATATATTGCTTCTACAGATGTTGTATGTTTGCATAAATACGCACGGCTGGTGCTACTTGTGAATCTGAACTTAACAAAACATATATGTTCAGTATAACAGAATAAAACAGGTTTCTACTTTAAAATTGCATTTTGTTCCGTCCATCAACTCACATCTGATGCCACATTTGTCTTGAATTGTGGAAGATCTGTCCACAGTTAAAACAATCCTAAAAAATTATAAAGCACTTTCAATCATGTGCTACCCACAGAACATTCAGAACAAAAGTCCTGACAAGACATGGTGGTAATCCACAAAGAATATTTTTAATCTGATTGGTAGTTCATGTTGCTGGTCCCAGCTGAACGTTCCTTAGCTAACGTAAAATAAGCTGAACGTTCCTTATCTAACGTAAAATATGTTGTTGATTTAAACCAATCATTTATCCGCAGTATAAATAAAATGAGTATATTGGTGTCTCTTTAGACTAGATAATGCACTGAAAGCTGCCCCACACTGACCACAGCTGTAAGGTTTCTCTCCTGTGTGAACATGTTGGTGTGTCTTTAGACGAGCTAATGTAGTGAAAGCTGCTCCACACTGACCACAGCTGTAAGGTTTCTCTCCTGTGTGAATACGTTGGTGTGTCTTTAGATTAAATAATGCAGCGAAAACTGCTCCACACTGACCACAGCTGTATGGTTTCTCTCCTGTGTGAATACGTTGGTGTGTCCTTAGATTAGTTAATTGAGTGAAAGCTGCTCCACACTGACCACAGCTGTATGGTTTCTCTCCTGTGTGAATACGTTGGTGTGTCTTTAGATTAAATAATGCAGAGAAAACTGCTCCACACTGACCACAGCTGTATGGTTTCTCTCCTGTGTGAATACGTTGGTGCATCTTTAGATGATGTAGTTGAGTGAAAGCTGCCTCACACTGATCACAGCTGTAAGGTTTCTCTCCTGTGTGAATACGTTGGTGTGTCTTTAGACTAGATAACGCAGTAAAAGCTGCCCCACACTGACCACAGTTGTAAGGTTTCTCTCCTGTGTGACGCCTGTGATGATTCCTCAGATGT
Source organism: Odontesthes bonariensis (assembly GCF_027942865.1). Classification (NCBI taxonomy): domain Eukaryota; kingdom Metazoa; phylum Chordata; class Actinopteri; order Atheriniformes; family Atherinopsidae; genus Odontesthes; species Odontesthes bonariensis. Next base: position 25,562,980 of record NC_134516.1, on the reverse strand, counting down.
GATGATCTTTTGAAAACTTTCCCACTGTGCTTACAGCAGTGCCTTCTGGATCCCTCTTGGGCTCCATGTTTCTGCAATGACAGAGAGGAAGGAGACTTAGATCCTTTTGAAGTTCACATAAAAGATTTCTCTAAGCTAACCAACACAGGTGTCAGATCTCAGATCAAACGTGAACGCAGGGCGTACGTTTATAAGCTATCAGCACTGTGCTCTGCACATGTTCAGGTATTTAAGCAGTAAACTCTTGCTTTTTTCCTAATTCTTTTTGTCATGATGAAACTCTGAAAAGGAACTTGAGCTACAATATTTCTAAATGATGGAAGGAACTAGAGTCTTGTCCAAGTTGTTCACTTAAACACCATGTAGAGGTTGGGCTGAAAAAGGTTTATGACCGCTGGTTCAAAGGAATAAAAGTAACAGCGGTGGTAATACATGACATTCTTTACACTAACCCTCTGTTCCAGCTTACAACTCAGAGGTCTGCAGCCATTCAGCTCAACAGCCATCAGGGAAACACAGTCCGTTTTAACTCAACCTTTGTTTCTCTTTGTTAAAACAACTCTACAAACCTGTCATCTAACCATTAAAGACCCAGAATATTACCACCACCAGGTTCAATTCATGTAACCCAGAGACTTTAAACACAAATAATGAAGATTAGCTCCTGAACCTCTCAAATCTGCAGACTGAGAGCCAGAAAACGTCCCACCACAACAATCTGCCCACTGATTTTCTTCCAGCAGATCATTCAGCCTGCAGCACATGTTGAGTCTGAGCACATCTGGATCTGCAGCTCAGAGAGAGGAGATGAAACCAGGAAACACTTTGCTGTTTTTAACCAGGAAAAACTCAAACTTTTGGCGCTTTTCCATTTGCTCTACACGGCTGGTTTGGTTGTGTTTCCATTACACTACGTGCCTCCTGGACGTGGGCGGGGTCACCGTAACACGGCTGCGCGTGTTGCTGCTCACCCTGTGGCTTTTTGCCGCGCAGAAGGCAAGAGAAGAGAGCCAGAGAAGACTCCTGGCCGCCAGACAAAACAGTATTGAAAAGTACCGGAGAGTTTTGTTAAGAGCTTAAAAAACGACGTTTGGAGGTAAGCTAATGGTTGCTAACGCTAGCTTTTGTTATGACGCTTGCAGTGACAACATTCCTCGCCCAATCAGTGGAAGGCAGTCAGCTGACGTCACGTTTTAGTAACGCTTCGGCCCGCTTGGAACCAGGGCTGAGGTGGTACGAAAAATCATCCCGGTTGCAGGTACGGCGTGCTAGTGGAAACACACAAAGCGCGCCGAGCCGAAGCGAGCTGGTGGAAAAGCGCCATTTGACACTTTTTCAACATCTGATGGAAAAGCAGAATGAGCAGAGGATACACGGAGCCTCGACACTCTTGTCTTTAGCGTCCTCCACACTGACCTGTGGCCCGGTGGAACCGGAGGATGAGCCGGCTGTGTTCCTGGTGGAGGGGTTCGGATCCTGGTTCTGCTGCTCCATTCTGGTCCTGGTCCTCTGACTGATGGACTCTGTCTGCAACAGTCAGTACACACAATAAGATCCAGCTGTGGCGTGCAGCACGTTAAACCACACCCACTTTTCTTCTTCTCTGGATAACCTTTCTGCACAGTTTTTAACCATCCAGTCACATTCCATTAAACTCATTACTGTGGTTTTTATTTAAATCCCTGTGAACTTTAAAATGCTTCTTTAAAGACCCACTAAGGTCACAGTTCAAAATATTTGTAGCTTTTTGATCAAATTCAGAAAAAAACATGTAATATAACACTCTGTAGAACAACTGTTTCTAAACCTGTTCTCATTTCCAGAAGCTGTCAGGGATCCAGGAAAGTAACACAGAGTAATGTCAGATTCGTCACATTTACACTCTGAAGCCCATCTTTGAACAGTTCAGTTCTCAGGGAGCTTCAGTCTGGACTGAGAAGATGTGATGGTTCAGTGGGGGAAACATCTGGTTCTGTGTGGCGAACAGCACTTCAGCAGGTGCTGTCTGACTGATCTGAGACGCTCTGAAGAACAACATGAAGTGGACCTTTCTGAGGCCGTCCTTTAAATATACAGGGAGTGTTTTTCTGGCATCAGAAGTGCTCGTCCAGCGATTCATTCCAGAAAGCTGCTTTAGTGAAAGCTAAAGTTTGAGATGAAGGAAACTCTCAGACCCGTAAAACGCTGAAATGTGTTTCAACCCAAATAACCTACAATCTCCTTTATTTAGATTCTGAAATGATCTTAACTGGTAAACTTATGTGTCCAGTAGAAGAGTAAAAAGTGATCTTTTGTTGTGGTCAGATTAGAGTATCAGCTTGTTATGATTGGCTTTGTTCTTAGACATTATGTATACATATTCTGAATTTTACTAAATAACTTAGTTTGTACTTTTCCACTCCATTTTATTTGGCCATCTGGCCGGCTTATGGAAATCTATAGCTGAGGCTGTGTTTCTGGTATTGTGCACAGCTTTGAGTACAACGGTTTGCAGCGCATTAGCATTAGCACGACATGCTAACTATGAATAGCAGCCAGGTTATTTAAACTTTTTTACACTCTGGTACATGTTCTGACTGCCCGTGTCCAGGAGCAGGAATCAAACCAACGACACAGAGCACTTTGAAGACATTTCTGAAAATGTTTGACCGCAACATGTATTATTTTCTGGACTTACCTGCAGCTTCCTGTAGAGATGCTCCGAGATGAGCCGAAGCTGTGTTGAGTTATGAAGGGGACGGCTTGCTTCATTTAGGGGAGGAGCTGGAAACTATGACGTCAGACTCTCGCTCAACGGCCGTACCACATGACTGCTTCCAGAAGCGGTTCAGATTTTTTGACAGGATTATAAACCCCTCAGTCTCTATTTAAAATGTGGGTTTTTGGAAAGTTGCGGTCAGTTCATGTTGGATAGAGTTTTGATAGTTTGGATACTAGAGTTTATATAGCTTTAATATAGTTTGGAGACAGTTTGGGGAGTTAAGTGAGAGAGAGATAGTTTTGAGATTTAGGAGAGTGAGGAGAGAAGGATAGGTAAGAGGGTGGAGCCAGCTAGGAAGAGGAGGATTTCCCCGTGTGGGAACATTTTGATTTGATATCTCCTAATGAGGTAAGCTAAATCTAATTTATTTCAGATGCATTAGGCTTGCTTATCAAGAACTGTATTTTCACTGTTTCTTAGGTGCCGTTTACACATACCCGGGTATTTTGAAAAACGCATATTTTCTAACCTTTGTTTGCAAAAAAAACTAGGTGCACACAGCCCCGTTTTTAAAAAAATCCACGTCTACATTGATCCGGAGAAATACGCTATCAGGAGCTGTTAAATTACGCCAAGCCTGACGGTGGCAGTGTTAGAACAATGAGAATTCCACACAAGCCAATCAGAAGCCTAATAGAGAACCGCTGACAGGAAGAACTTCCGGATCCTTTTCAAGAAGAAAATATGGCGCCAGGCTCATGTGTGTGGACCAGAGAGTAAAAGGACTGTGGTGTGGACTGATAGCGAGACTGAGCTACTTTTACACATTGCGCTGGACTATAAAACTGCTAAAGCCGTGAAAAATGTCTTTGTTGTTCAATACATTGTATGACTGTAATTTTCAAAATCACACAAGCGAGTATAGCTCTCAACAACAGAAATGCTGCTAGTACCTCCATGCTTGCCAGATAAACAATGAATGGCGTTATCACGCTAGCATCCTGCCAACATGACGGATAGGGACGGGGCTCTGTACTATGACGACAACTCCGCATTCCATTCTGAAAACTCCGTTTTCGTCTCTTTCAACCAGTTTACACACAAACGCTAAACGGAGTTTTTAAAAAATCTCCACTTTTGCCGGAGTTTTTTTTTAGCTTCGTTTTCGGAGGAAAAAACTCCGTTTGTGTATAAACGAAAGGCACAAACGAAGGGAAAGGTCTTCGTTTTTCAAAATACCCGGGTATGTGTAAACGGCACCTTAATGTATTCATAGGTGAGGTGTTTATTGTGTTCCAAGCAGTTGGGGTACAACAACAACACTCATTCATGCTAAGGCGTTACCATGGAAACTGGAGCTTCACCCAGCCAAGGTAAGTCATTTTAATATTACAGACGCCCTATCACAATTTCTACATGTTGACTTTGTTCATGCTGACTTCAGCACTTTGTGTTTTCAAAGGCAGGAGAAGTGGTGTCAGAAAAAAAATGAATCGATTAAAACCGAAAACTGTTGAGAAAATGTTATTTCTGAATAAAAAATAATACATTCTCCTGTTTTGTACATCATTGTCCAAGTTCCACAAGCACTTTCACTGTCCTCTGCCTGCCATTTTACTGAAGTGACAGAAAAACATACACAAAACATACCTTTCTGGGAGAATTTACACAGAGAATACATTAAAATATGTTGTTGAATACACTTATTGTAAGTTTCAGTGCCTGTGAGAAGGGGGAGGGGAGTGGAGACAATGGAGCAGCAGGTGGGCTCTCAAACTTGGTGTAGAAGGTGTTGAGATGGTCAGCTAACCCGGGGGAGGGGGCGACCACAGGGCTTCTACCTTTGTAGTTTGTGATGGTTCTGAGGGTCCTCCACACAACTGCAGGGTCGTTGGTGCCTGAATCACGCTCCAGTCTGCCTCTATAGTCCTCTTTAGCATTTTTGATGGCCTTCCTGGGATACTGTCTCACCAGCCTGAATGTGTCCTCTCTGTCCGCCTGCTCTTTCCGGCGCCTGAGCCCTCTGAGCTGCTTGGAGAACCAGGGCTTTAGGTTATTGCACCTTGTGATGGTTTTGGTTGGAGGCAGACCTGCTCACAGAAGCTGATGTGTCAGCAAAGCTGCCGTTGTCATCCTGAGGGCCCCTCAGGGACTCCCAGTCAGTAGACTCCATGCAGTCCTGAAGCTTGTCCCTTGCCTCTGTTGTTGTCCCACATGTCACCAGCTGTTTGTAGCTCGGCAGTTCCTGGGAGAACTTTGGCCGAGTTTGGCCGAGAGGCTTCCACATTGTGGAGAAAAGAGCTGCTGGATTTCATGGATCAGGAAGTTCCTCAGGGCTCCCAGTATCGTCTTCTTCTGCTTTTCCATCAAATATATATTCAGAAAAGCGTCAGCGTCTATGTTTTCATGTTGTCCCACCACAACAATCTGTCCGCTTCTGAAGCTCATTTACGTCTGCAGTTCAGTGTGTGGAAATACTGAAGTAAAAACCAGGATATATGGACACTTTCACATAGAATAACACAAAAGACACAAACTTATAGTTTCTCAGCTTATTTGGCTTCACAACTCCTGTGTATATGTGAGCTCAGGTCCAACATAATGAGGCTGAGATACTTGTGATTCTGTTGTAATACTGATACAACTCTGTCAGTATCAACACAACTGGTGAAAATAACCCTGGTTACTCAGAGTATGGTCCCTGGATGGAATGGTTCACATTACCATCAGAATGCAGATAGAATGTGTCCTGAATCCTTGTTGAACGTGTTCACAGATGTACTTAGTTCACTCGTCTGATCAGGTTAAGACCAGATGTGAACAGCCCCAGGGTGCCGTTGGAACCACTGTGTGTCATTCATTACTGTAAAAACTGTGCACCAGCCTTTCCACTTTCTTTATTCCAAGATCTTCTTCTCCACTTCAGCTTTTGGCTAAATCTAAACACAGCTCACATGTCTTTGGACATTAGTGACATAGATCACAGTGACATATGCAACCGTTCAGATAAGCAGCTGCCCCAGTATAATCACAGAGGGTTAAAATCATTGTTATTTTATAATATTCTTTCATGAAGCATTACACAGAGGGTTCATCTCCATCGCAGGAGTTTGGGTCTGTCTACAGCCTTTTTATCTTATGTCAATGACCAGTTCAGCAGGTGTGTCCCTCAGAGGAGTTGGAGGCAGCTGTTCAGGGCGACTCTTTTAGAAGAAGGTTTACTGATTGGAAAGGTTCCTGATGGTGACAATGTTGTGGGTAAGAGCCTGAATAAGGACAACTTCTTCTTCTTCTTGGTTCTCGAAGACGTTTCATCTCCCATCTGAAAGGATTATTCAGTTTTAAACCAGTTGGTGGGAGTACGGACTTATAAGCATCAGAGTGGTCTTTTACACCAACACCCTGTTCTACATTCAGTTCTTCACTGGTGAGGTATCAATCTGAAGTTCCCTCAGATCAAACATGTCCACAGCCACACAGATGCAAACAAAACTTATTCAGACAGAAATATGAAACACTGTAATGAGGTGGAGACTTATTTATTGAGCTTCTTGCTTTGTTCACAGAAAGTTTCAAGAATCTTTTTCTCTTTCATGATGTAACTTTTCTCCGTCTGTGATGTTGGCTTTTTTAGCGTGAGGTAAAGAGGATCCACAGGATTCTGGAGGATGGACACAAACACAGGGGAAATGAGAGGTAAGACATCTGTCACCATTTAATAGTCTGTCGTCTGATGACAAGATTGATGATATAAACTTTCAGCTCAGAGGGTACAGCAGCATCACCTTCAGTGGTTATTTATTCATCAGATCATTTTCTTATGATGCTTTAGTCCATCTTAAATGGACTCAGACCCAAAAATAATGGCACTTTTTTTAAATAGTCAGTCAGAACTCACCAACAATCTGTCAGAGCAGCTTTTTGATATAAGTCCTGTTTTATGTTGCCTGGTTTTTCTGATTTCTGAAATGTAATCTGCAGGTTCACGTCTGAGCACAACAGCGCAGTCACAGTCTCACAGACAGGTACGGATGAGGAGGAATACGACTCCTATTTGATAAGAAGTCAAACTGGTTTAACCAACCGAGACCCTCGCTTTATTTTTCAGTGCATTTTTATTTTTTTCATGATGTTTGAAAAGAGTATTGGCATAATAACTATGCTAATAGATAAAATTATAGATCAAAGTAGAAAGTTACCACTGTGCAACAAAGCATGAGGTTCCTGTTTACTTCCACTAAAAGATGAAATGCAACAGAACAGTTAAGTTCTGATTGCAGGTTCAGGAAAACGTTGTGGTCCACACTACATGAGACTTTCCTGCACAGACCTTTTCATTACAAATATTTCTCTCTCCAAAGAAAGTATGACAATTGGTTGAAAAGCTCTGTCACATATTGACATGTGTCACTGTTTGTGTTCACAGGAGCCTGCAACAGATACTTTGAGAACATCAAAAGGGAATCTAAGCTGACTGAGGACAACAGGATGGAAGCGGATCGGAGGGCCAAATCTCTCACCAACAGAAGGCACAGGGTGAGTGGACTAACTTCTGGATTGTTGACATGTTTTCTTTGAAGATCCTTAGAATGAAAAAGAGATGTCTGATTTGCTTTAATGTGTCCACCTGGATTCAGCTCTCGACCCTCCACTTACTCTCTGGTTAATAAATTCTTATCTCACCCATATTCCTCGAGTTCAGTGTCTGCATCAGTCTGTTTTCAGACGTCTGGTTCACCAGCTGTGACGATGAGAGACTTAGCAAAACCTCACTGACAACAGCAACCACCAAACAATAACTTAAGTGACCTGCATACTGTTATTTTCTCTGAACATGGGTGCAATCAAGCATAATAAGGAGGAGCCAGCTCCACTGAGCGACTGTGCGCTCCCGCGTTAGGGGATACAATTCCTATATGGTTCCTACAAAGAGTCTGAATAGTGATAAGCCATCCATTTTTACTGATTTTCTAAGCCCAGAAAATAAGCCGTGGATCTTTACCTTTCTAATAAGTCTTTCGCTCTTGCTCTAATACTTGCACCTTTGCTTTGTTTTTTCTATTAAGTTGAGGTGCTCTTTGAGTATTGACCATTTGCTACAATCCCTTCTTGGGTCATCCCAATAATTGTTGCTCAACCTGAATTTGACTTTTATTTGCTGTAAGAGCAGATCTATGTTGATTGTTGTGTGTTGTCGGATTGTGATTGGCGGGTCAGCCTATATATTGCATGTATCTTTGGGGGGTCGTCAGGTGTTTCCGGAATAACAAACAGTTTTTGACCGCTGTGCAGCATCACTTTGTGCTCCGTACGGATGTAACCATGAGATATGTGATTTAGAGCATGAGATGCAAATTAAATGGAGTTGTTTGCATCAAAACTCAAAAGCCCCTTTCACACTGCCAAATAACCCGCGTTTAATTCGCGAATTTAGCGTGTCCGCTGTTGCGTTCACACTGCCGACCCGGGCTGCCGCGTCAACTCGACTCGCCTTTCGACCCGCGTCGGACCCTAGTCTTTTTGCCGAGCCGAGTTTGATGTGAACACAATCGACGCGGGTCGGACGTGGGCGTGACGTGAGGAGTTTAAAAGACAGAATGGACAGCTGATTCAGAACAACAGCGACAGGTGAGGACAAGTTTCACTCTGTTTTAGCCTACATCAAGTTCGAGACATTTTTTAATATGGCCAACTGGTGAGACAAGGAGGTCCGCGAGCTCCTCAGCCCCCGAGCAGAGGACGTTATTTACCGCCACATGTCGGGGACGGTGAAGGATGGACCTCTGCTGGAAGGGCTGGCGAGAAAGATGGGAGAGCGCGGTTTCCCACGCAGCAAGACGCACCGTAAAGTAACATCTCCATGAACTGCATATACAATTGCAAAAACGAGTTCTCAAGGTGTCCCGCCATCGTTTGTTTGAAAAATTTGATGCAGACAGGTGTATTTAACCCTACCTCCGACGCATGGCTTGTGCCTACGTCATTGTACACGCCCAGCATTTTATGTGTTTCGTGTGACGCTCTGCCACTTGGCAACGCCCCCTGAACTCGGCTTCAGGCGACACGGGTCACCCTGACACGCCAAGCGTTCACAAGGTAGCGCGTCTCAGTGTGAAAGGGGCTAAAAGACAACAGGATTCTTATTCATCCGTCATGGTATGGTCCAAGCGCGTCAACAAGGTTTTAATATGGAAACACCTCAGTGGCTTAAAGCATTGGCTTAGCATCTACATTTGCCTTTTTAGAATATCATTTTCCCATTTCCTATTGATACTGCAGTGTATAGATCTTTTTTTAACTGTTTCCCACCATTCTAATGGGGCGTGTCCTCGGCCAGCTTCTTCAATTACATTATCTAGGTAATTATTCTTAAAGTTGCCGACGGCAGCTTTAATGTTCAGATACTTTTCATCCTCTAATAAACTATTATTGAAACACCATATACGCTCTTTTTTTTACTTTACAAGTTCTATATTGTCACATACATTTATTTAAAATGTCATGATCACTATGCAATCGAGCACATGTACTATTTACTGTAAACTTTTAAATTCCAGTACTACATGATGTTGAACATGTAAGTATATAACAGGGGTAATGTCTGGCAAATTAAATGTAAGCATGAGTCAATGACTTGACCTTATTCTGTACTTGGATCAAGATAAACTAAGTATTAGTACTTTGTGGCAGAAAGAAGTAAAAAGTATACTAAGATAGAAGTTTAAGCTTTAGTATTAAAATATAAGTGTAAGTCTTAGTATTAATTTAATAACTCTGTTAATATCTTCATTTTCCTATAGATGCAAGTATCATTTATTCATAAAATGCACTGAATAAGGTTTTTTAATATTCATCTCACAGGAAAGAAAGTGTGAAATGAAGCAAAGGAATGGAAGAGGACACAAGGAAACCACAGCTGCTCTTGAAAGTGATGAAAAGAGGTAAGCTACATGGTATGCAAAATCTGTTAAGTGCCTGATTGTTTCATGTTTTACATATGAATAGGCTATTTCATTCTCCATTCATGTGGTCGGTTCCAGACGACCAACGGATGGTCGGTGTGTTGGTGACACAACTGGGACTTCAACGACTCTGAAGTATGAATGATAAAACCAACAGCTTCTAAGCCTTGAACGCCCCACCAGGGGATTTAGCATTTGAATGGCTCATTCAGAAGAAAGCTGGAACATCTTCCAAAACCAAGCAGTCAATTACCTTCTATTCAAGCACCCAAGGTATCAATGGCCTGACTGAGGATTTTGAACAGAATACACGTAACCTGGTACAATGAGTGTTCACACAAAGACAGTAAAGTATCTCATCTCACATCATGAAAAACAGCAGGACATCGTCAGGATGCCGGCTTCATGTAACTTGCCTTTCTGTCAAAAGCAAAAAATGATGGAACTCATGAAGTGCCCAGATAGTTGTGGGGTCCTTATGCATCACTGCAGTTTTACCTGTGCATGTATATATGGTGCCGCATGTGAAGACATTTACACTTAAGTTGTTTGCAAAGGGTATTTAATATAAAGTCTGATTTACTTTAAAATGAAAGTATATGATTACAATACATTATAAATAAAATCAGATTATATGTGATGCCACATGTGATTGTCATTGTCAGATATCACTTTAGGATCCATTCGGTGTGTTGTTTGGTCTCACAATCTTTTTAAAATTGTAGTGATGAATGTGGAAGTGACACTGATATTTTTCAGTGAGGAAAAGTGGAATAATGTTTAATGTCCTGTATTTGTGTCACTTACAGTGTTAGCCCGATTCTTTATATTGGAAGCCCAAGAACCAGTTGGAGCAGTCTTAAGTTAAACAAAGTATTTATTGGAGGTCACAAGTCAAGTATCAGCGCTGGACTTGGAGAGACAGAGTTCTCACATGAAATCCGTCCGACCAAGTCCCGAGATCCGGAAACATTTCATATTTATGTTCACCCTTATCTCAGAGGTTGTACCTACATTTGATGACGCATCATTGAATATTTACTCATGCTGTGAGCAGGCCATCCACCGTCTTCGTCATGTTCTTTGGATGTGATAAGCGATGTGTGTGTGTGAGTGTTGTTTCAGGCGTGCATCTACTGCACCAGGCCTATCTGTCCTAAGAGACGCTTTATCTGACCCAGTTATTTTATCCCGCTACGTCATCTTAAAGTGTTGGACATACATTTGCGTTGTATGAGCAGAGTGTACCGTACAAACTAGGAACATAGATTATCTAGAGAACTAAAGAATATGAATACATAAAGTCTAAAAATAAAGCCAATTGATAACATTCCCCCTCTTGGCATGATTTCATCATCTCAACCTTAAAATGAGGTCAGAGTGTCATATTCTGTATTGTGTCACCCCTGTTAGCGGCAGCCAACCTGGCAGGGCCCCAAACTGCAAGTCTGCGGCCACTTTAAGGTTAAGCACAACCGGAAGGGAATTTTTTGTCATCATTATGTAAGCATCAATGTGTAAGCTGTTTCTTCATTGCGTTATCAGCAGCAAGCAAGTCTTCATTGCACAGGCATGTGGAAAATAATAAATATAATAAACAATTCTAATGCGTTAGCAAACACTTTTCTATCCGGAGTATTCCATCATTTTGCTCGGAACAGAACCTCTTTCCGAGAGGGTTAAGACCTTCATAACTCACTGATTATAACTCTGCAAATGAGCACATTTCTTAAAAACTATAAGTGTCACGCCTCTACGTGTATGCAAGGATAAATATTTATATTATTCTGTGTGTATGTGGCCCCGAACCCATCTTCTGTGTGGAAAACTGTATGTGGTTTGAGCAGTGTCAAGGCCCTGCTCACCCATAAGTACCATCATAACACATAATAATAAATAACGAAGCTACAAAAAATTTCTAACATCTTGAAACTCAAACAGTGCATAAGGCAATTAACATTACCACCAGGCTCGTCCACCGTTTGCAGCGAATAGGAGCGAAAACCCGATGGCTGAACCGGGAAAAATTCTCCTATGGCCCCAGTTCCACTTGGCGACCGACCAACTCATTACCTTTCAAAGTCTAAGGTCCCGCTCCAAACAGCCGAGTCACCCCACTGGCAATGATCACACTAATGATTGGTTGATTTATACCCATAAAAATGATTAATCAGCTTAATGATTACATGAAATACAACAGATGAACAAATACAATTTTCTATGATGTCCACGTGACGTGTAGTCTCTTCTGGTCCAATCGTGTCACTGCTTGGTGCTCGGTTCTCCTCATGGCTGAACATCAGTTCAGCATTCTGATCCGGACCTAATCTTGGAAGGAGAGGTCACCAGTACGTCACTTCCTGAGGGATCTTCAGCATCCCTGTTCCCTAACTAATCTTGTTTTTAGGACAATTTCAAGAGAGAATTTCCGCTGTGTTCTGTTGACAGTGCTTGAAGATTGTGTGTTTGTTCAACCATCATCTTGGCAAGATGGGCACAGCCTTCCAGAATTTCAGATGGACTCCTTGTCCGTTGCTTGACTGTGAGTCCTGTAGTGGTTCTGAATCTGTGGATTAATAATTAGTCGGAGAACAAATAATGCAGCACACCAGAGCAATTTTCATTTGCCCTGTATCTTATACTCAGGACATGTCTTTCTTGTCCTCACTAGTGGGCACAGGTTCAGTCCTAGTGCCCAATTCATCATTTTTCTTATGTCCCCCAAACCAAAACAACCAAATAAAATGAAACAAAAAATAAAAATAAATAAATAAAACAAAAATAATAAAAAATAAAATAAAAATAACCCAAAACAACTGGCCAGTTGATATAACCCTTGTCCGCTAATATAAATACTCAATGCTGTGCAGCGTTCCTGCAGAATTCAGTACCATCAATTTCCTTTTGCTGTGGAAAAACTTCAAATCGTTTAGAGAACACATCACCACCGAGACACAACACAAAACAAAGACAACGGATGACAACACCACACAGAATTTTGTTGGGAAAACTTGAGAAGTAATTAATTGCCAAACTGCTCCACTGCAGTTTCTGCTCCTGTGTTGCTCTCTGCTGCAGGACAGAAATGTTTGTGGTTAGCATTAAGTTTTTTCCGGCTCCAGTTGAATCAGAAACTTTGCCTATTGAGCTTTTCATGTTCGACTCTCCCACCCCAGGCGGAGAATGAGAATGAGCATTGCAGTGATTGTAACCATTGATGTTACTGCCACTGTGGTACTACAGTCTAATCTCCAACGCAGTGTTTTCTTACTGTTTTCATCGTCAGTGGTCTGTTCAGAGTTTTAGTCCCAGTGATGCAGCCTTTGTCAGTAGGTGAGGTTCCTCAGTCAGTGTTCTTTCGGTGGGATCTGGAGCATGAGTACAGTGAGTCTTGTGGCTCCAGTTACTCAGTCTGTCTCCTATCAACCATACCTTTACACAATCCGATGTAGCTGCAGCTACCTTGTTTGGTCCCGTCCACAGAGGAGAGGACCAGTCACGTTTGTTGACTTTCTTTAGGAACCAGTGTCCTACTTACACAGGTGAAGTATGGCGGTCCTGTTCCTTAGTGAGCATTTCTGTAACCTGTTGAGATATACTCATCACCGTGTTATTCAGTTGTTTCACTTATTCACACAAGTTTTCATACTGTGGTAGAACAGGGGGTGAGCCTGTTGGTGCAGTAGTAAATGGACAGAGTATTTTCTCCCTGCCCAGGCCTCATGTGGGACAACCTGACAACATTCATGGTGGCATCTGGAGTAAATCTCAGGTTAATTAACATCATAGGGAGAGCTTCAGCCCAAGTTAACTGTGTCTGCACAGAGTTTGTTGGGCCTTTTTGATGGTTCTTATTTGCTCTTTCTACTCGTCCTTGTGAAGCTGGGTGATAGACTAATGTCCGAGCTTATGTCCAGTTCCAAACATCTGTTCCATTTCTCTTAGTTCTTCATAAGAGAAGTGAGTACCATTGTCTGATCTTATCACTTCTGGTACCCCAAATCTTGGAATAATTTCTCTTGTAATCCATTTAATGATGATGGCTGCTTCTTGAGTTGATGGAGGTGTTTAACAGGGCGCCGGCTGAGGCCACAAAAACTTTTCTTATAAACGGATTAATCTACCTTTTCCAATCAGAGCGGCTCAAACCTCTAATTATTTTAACTGTTCTAAAATTCTCAGTTTGTTACTATGGTTGAGTGGCATCTCTTTAACTGTAAACAGAATTTTATTTCTATTTCATCCATTCTATCCAATGCTATACTGTTTAATTCAATTATCATTTATCTGCAGGGTTAGAAACTGCTAATCGTGTTGATATATTGTTTCTCTTGTATGGCTCTCTGGTCACTGTGGCTGTTTTTGAATGCGTCATAAAAACAAAACTTATCTTGTCTTGTTATGAATCAGTCTCACTGCAGCTGTAGTTTTCCTCTTTAAGAAAGCTATTGGTAATATCTGACTCCTGTAGCGCCTCTTGTTGTGTTTTTGTTAATATCCTAATAATCTAACCTATTTTAAACCTCTCTATAAAGCACTTTGCTGCTTTGTTAAGAGAGCATTTTAATTGTTTCATAGATCTGCTGCAGTTAAATAGTTAAATGGTATATGGATATTGATCACTATCAACTCAGAGTTGGTGAAGAGAGGCAGAGGAGGCCTATTTAGATCAGCTAAATTTTTGGAGTTATGTTAATATGATCTCTAAAATAATAACGGTTAACCTTTACTGCTTTAAGATGCTAACCGGCTGATTGACATCTGACTGTCTGGCCTTGCTGTTAAATCCTGATTGTTCAACCTATGTCACATGGTCTGACTGTCTGATCTCAGTCCTGCTTCAGGTGGAAATCATAAAGTCTCACTTTGTAGAACATTTGTTTTTGTTCCAACAGCTTTTCAATCAAAGGAGGAAATATTCTGAACGCTCTGCTTGTGTAAATTTTTTTCCGTCTTGTTTTACTGGATTTATTTTGGAAATTTTATTGCTTCTTATCTCTTCACTGTGATTCTTGCATTGAAAAGCTGTTTGGTTTTGTCTTGTTTTGAAGTACGTGTGATGGAACTCCAACTGGAGGCTTCCTTTGTCAAACAAGTTTCATGGAGAAAATCTGCAGAAAGCTGATTGATCACTCATCAACACCTAACTGCCCTCATGTCTGCATTCATTCCAAAACGATTCTTCTTTGAATGGTTGTTTAATGGCTTATTGCCTGGACCATAGAAACCTTGTGGAAAAGGAAGGTGGAGTTTGTTGGAACCACAAACACTGAGCATATAAACTGGGCAACTCTGTTCAACACACTCACCAAGTTGGAAACGCAACATGGAAGACACAAGAAAGCATCAACTGGACCCAGGAGAAATTCATGTAAGAAAAAAAATCTGATTCATTGTCTCTGCTGACTTGTGTTTGAGTTCAGGAAGTGCTTCTGGTTGGGGCGATTGTACACGACAAATGCTATTGACTGTAACTGAAGCTAGTGTATCACATGGAGACCACCTCAAACAGACACACTGATGGTTCTTGATTTCATAAGTGCTTCTCTTTTGGGGTTGTTTCGCTTGTGAGATTTTCTTCAATAAGACATGACTGTTCTTTCCTGAATTTGTCCCCAACATTACCTTAACACAGGCACTGACTACATTTTTTCAAAAAGTAAGTGCTACTTGTTGGGGTAATCTTGCAGACGGCTCTCATTCAAAGATCCTACTACAAAATATGAACTATAGCTAAAAATGTATTTGCAAGGAATTTCTATTTAATTTCTACCTAATTTGAGCATTTACATGGCTTTGAAGTGAAAGAGTGTGACACTCTGGGACAGACCACATCCACTGCGTAAATGTGAAGCCTCATTTTTGGTGGCAAATCACTCTCAGATCACCTCAAAGGAGTCACTCCTGATTCTTGTGCTCAAAAGTGCTTCTCTTTGGGGTTGTCTTGGTAGTGAAAATGTACAAGATCTGAACCTTTGAAACAAACTGTGGATTACTTCCAGGGATGACATGTGATTTTCCAAGATCAATATTGTGGCCACGATTAGAATGACACTTATTTTCTATCAGAAGCGAGACTTTGTCATGATAAGTGCCCTAATAGAAACACTGAGCTGTTCCTCATTATAGTAGGTGCTTCTTGTTGGGGTAGTTTCATGACCTGCAGATCTTCCTCGTGTGAGCTGAACAGCAAGCTCACCGTTATCCACTTTTTTTTGAGAACATGGTGGAAAGTCTTGTTAAGTTTGGGTGAGATTCTGAACAGACTCCTTCAGCGATTGAAGACATTTCCTGGACTGTCTTCCAAAGAATGAGAAATGATCTCAAATAGTGGTGTGGATACCTCAGTAGGACATGCACTTCAACTTTATGCACATTCTTTGGCGAAAATGGTGGAAAGTGCTTTGAAGTTGGGGTGTGATTCTTAACTGACTGCTTCAGCGATTGGACAAGATTCCAGGACTGTCAACCAAATAGTAGGAAACTCTTGAAAATTCATGTGGATTCCTCAGTAGGACATGCAATTCAACTTTATGCACATTCTTTGGAGAAAATGGTGGAAAGTGCATGAGGTTGGGGTGGGATTCTTGCCTCACTGTATGATGAATCCAGACTCTTAAATCTTTCCAATACAATGGAGACAGTTAGCACCTTGAGAGGAATACATAATTTTTCCAGAGGGGAGGGGGCATGCAGCAGAAGTGAAAATCTCTGGGCCTGCTAGACCAGATTGCACCGAAACTTGTCTTCAGTCCAATCTCCCGTCCTGAGCGTGCTTGAGGCGACTGGAGAGGAACGACTCCCTTTTAAGAGGAAGAAACTCAGTAAGGGTGGCCATCCGCCTCCACCAGCTGGGGTTTGAGACGAAAAAAGAGGGGACAACTAACACTGTACCACCATTCAAAGGATACCTGTTGGAACAGGGAAACACAAGCTAATGACCACAATAATGTCACATGTACATAATGTCATATAAGAAATTAAACGGGGGAAAAAAGAGAGTAAAGTGAGGACATTTAGTTTCTGGGTTACCAGGTAGATCATTTCTGAGAGTTTTCAAAACAGCAACTGTCACGTTGGGGTGTGATGGGTGGTTTGGAGAAGTTGGGACACGGATGCAGATATTCCAAAATAAAACTTGATTTATTTTTAAGAACAAAAGTCTGAGCCGGAATACAAAAAATAAACTGAAAAAACTTGGCAAAAACCATGGACTTTGAGAAACTTAAACAAGCCAAACGGTGACAATCATGAGGGACGTGACTTTGAGGATCTGGCAACTAAACCTGGAAACTAAATACTGAGGGAGTGATTGGTGAGTGAGTGCAGCTGTGGGGAAAAACAGGTGTTGTGAGTGAAGGTGATGACAGGGCAAAATAAACTATTACCTGGAAAAACTAAAGACTGGACCTGAACTTGAAAACTAACACATAGTTAGTTTTTTTTTTAGAGAAACCTAAAACATGGCAAAACTAAAAACTAAACAAGGACTAAAAACATGACAAAAACTGACCTTTTTTTCACTTCACACAGCTCAGCTGTGGCTCCAGTCCATCCAATCCTAAAGGCTCTAGCATGGTTGCTGCGTCTGCTCGCGCGAGCGGTGTTGATGACGTCACGAGTTCGTGCCCGCCATAGGACGCTATATAGTGGCGCAAGTCGTTGCGCGCCAGTAGTTGCAATTTTCTCCGTCACAGAGGTGGCGCTGCTTCGTGAAGGTTACCTCTACTCTACAACCACGAAAGTGGAGAAGAAAACAATGCCGCTGTCAAGAGCAAGAATACTGTAATTAATGATACTGCTGCAGAATTCGGATAATTTTAATTTTTTAATTCAGTTAATAGAGGTGAAGGTTTGAAGCCCCCGGCATCAACAGAGTCTCTGCCCTCTTCTTTGCCTTCAGGTATCTGTCCCGTAGCTTCTTCCACACATTCTTACAGAACTCTCCCTCTTTCCCAAAAGTTCTGCCCATCTCTGTGCACCGGTTTGGGGAGTTTACGTGCTCCCTGTGCTGTTTCACTGCAGTTTCGTACAGCTGCCTGTACAAACGCACCTCCTCACTGAGCCTGGTCTCACATCGGTCCATCCGGTTCGTTGTGCTCGGCGCCGCCAAGTTACAAAAATCGACTGGTGCACGACAACGCGCTGCGCCGTCTGTTCAAGGGAAGCGCCATGCCTGAAACGTCATTTTGATGTCACGGTGCGACACCGCCGTGACAGACGCGGCAACCATGCTACCGCCTTAACTCCACCACAGAGCGGCTGAGTGAATGTGGTCTGGACTCTTTGGAGGAGAGTCATGGTTTCAGAGCCGCTGTAGAAGGACAGAACACCTGCTCTGTGATCCAGGTACACTCCCACTCTGGAGGACTGAGGCCCTGAGATGGAGGCTTTCACCTTGTTGGACCAAAATTCAGAACCGTTTTGGTAACATTTTAATGCCTAAGATTTGTCATTAAATACAAATCCACATGCATTCCCTGTTCTGCTGATGTTCTTGTATGCGGCTGCTACATCAGCTCCTCCCCCTCTCCTCTCCACCTCCCAGTAACAACGTCCAGTCAGACTCTCTCTGCTCAGGACCTGACACCATTCTGTCAGTCTGTCTGGATGAGCAGAATAAGACTGAGGCTGTTTCATTCCTGTCACCTTTCTGTTCCCCTCTGACAGTCACAGATATGTGTTTGCTGTGTTTGGATCCAGTGTGATGTCACATGAACATTTGAAGAAGTCTCTTTGGCTCTGCTTCTGGTTCTGGCAGTAAAACATCCACTTCAGTGACTGTCAGTGAGATGTTGGTCCATTCCTCTCTCAGGATGTCCTGTAGTTTATCTCTGAGCTCTGACACAGCTGCTGTCACATCCTCAAAGTGCCTCAGAGGACGGATGCTGATGCTGGATGAGTGTGTAGACCCCCTGAGTGCTGACACTGAGGGGCAGCTGTGCAGAAAGTGGCTGTGATCCTCTGTGTGTGAGAGCTGCTGCAGCTCAGCATCTTTCCTCTTCAGCTCAGTGATCTCCTGCTCCAGCTTCTCCTGAAGCTCTTTGACTCGACTCACTTCACTTTGCTGCTGGGATCTGATCTGCTGCTTCCCATCAGAGCTTCTTTTGTGGATGAGACGGATCAGCTCAGTGAAGATGTTCTCACTGTGCTCCACTGTTTCATCAGCAGACTGATGGATGGCCTCCACCTGCTGCTGAAGCAGCTTCACATCTTTCTCTCTGTCCTGGATTCTTCATTCACCATCTTCTGTGTCTTCTGTGTCACTAAGAACAGCAAATGAAGAAGTAAAGGAAGTAAATCAGATCCTCTATGTGTCCAATGAGTGTGATCCTGACCGTATCCAAACCAGTCAAACTTCTGCTTAGTTCAGGTTAAGTTGAAGGTTTAGTCAGTGGTGTTATTTATTTAGTCATTTACAAATCCTCTGAAAAGCAGATCATAAACCAACTGAAGTTTGGTGGATTAAAGCCTGCTGTTTAAAGCACAGAGCAACGTCACCTCCCAAACCCAACCCTGCCACTGGCTCTAAAGGAGAGGAGCCTGTTAGCGGAGGGCCCTGCTCAGAGTCCTGCTTTAGTGAACTACAGCAACCAAGTAAACCTGCCAGACTTCTGTTGGGATCAGACTGATCTATGAGGGCTTAAAGATTCCATAAAGAGAAACATGCAGCTGAGCCTAAATAAAACTTGAACAGAGAACTTACAGGAGAGGTTTTTAATGCTTTTATGCATCAATCTTTACTTCATTGGCTCCCTCCATGGGATTCAAATTCGGAACATTTTTGTCAAAAAGATGTCAAGACTCAGAAAGCACCTTTATTATTGTTTTACTCTGTAATATGTAGGATCCATAAACTCATTTATTACCAGCTCTATCAGCATGGAGAGAATCCCCTTTTCTCCCAAAAGATCCCCGGTGCTGCTCCTGAGCTGTTTCTGTAAGTTTATCACACCAGCTGGTGAAATGATATGAGTCCCTCTACAGTTGTTGGAGATATCAGCTGAGATTCAAACTAAAAGACACATTTTGTGTCTGAAACTGTGAGAGACTGTTCAAGTGGGACTGAAAGCAGATTCAGAGGGTTGTGATGTATGTTTTTCCACCCAAATGATCTGATAACTGTCAGAGATGCAGCAGTGCTGTGAAATCCACTTTAGAAGCTGCAGTTATTGGACACAATGAAAGCTGACCATCTCTGTGGCTCAGAGGAAAACTGAGCAACAAATGTTGTCAGTCTAAAGCTGAAATACAAAAGAATACTGCTCCTTATGTGGAACAAACCAAACTCCAGAGAAGCTGGAAGCACCACTGCGACTGAACTTGTGACATCATCACAGTTTACGCAACTTCCTCCAACATCTATGTCTCTTGAGGCCTTTACAAAATATATTTCTGACACTGATTTTTCTGATGAAGTGCTTTGTTTTATTGCCCCTTAAATGAAGCAAACAATGCCCTTGTTGTTTAAACTGCACCAGCGTTGATTTATCTCTGTAATATCTTGTGTTCTGTTCTGGGTGTTCATTCATTACAGATTGTCCAAATAGTGAAATCTAAGTGAAAAGAAGCCTTGATATAAAGCAGAGCTATTCATGATAAATGCTCTTAACCTGTTGTAGTTTCAGTGAATGTGATCAACACTCTGCAACTGGTGCATTTAAGGTGATTTCTATAGTTTATATAGAATTATTCTATAGTTTATATAAGTTACAAATGAGGATATAAAGATGCGGCTAACAGCAAAGCTAACAATAAGCTACATAGAAGGAAAAGCATCAGCCAGGCTCTGTCAGAGGTGAGAGTGTAGAAACAGAGTGCAGGTATAGAGGGAAGTACAGGTTAAGTGGTAGATTACATTTCTACACCTGAACAGGGACTTGAACCCTGGACCCTCAGATTAAAAGTCTGATGCTCTACCATCTGAGCTATCCAGGCCCTATGAGAGTGTGTCTGAGTGACAGCTGACATCTGAAACACTTCCTGAGTCCAAAGCTGTGACGCTGTTTTCTGAACAAACGCCTGGTTGATGTGAACTTGTGTTACAGCCACTGAGCATGAAGAAGAAGGCCTTCATGGAGGGAAACAGGGAGTTAAGGAGGAGTGTGAAGAAAAAAGGAAACTATCTGCAGCAGAACAGTGTGAGGGATGTGTGGTCAGGAATGGAAAAGCTCACAGGCTTTGGGATAATGTGGGATCAGACAGATGGAAGAGTTCAGACAAACTCAGCATGCTGCTGCCTCCTGCTACAGACCTCACATCCTCCATGTACCAACAGCTTCCCTGTCACACCTCAGCACATCTACATGAAACTATCACATCTATAGGAAAATAAACTATCGCCTCATCTGGATACAAACAAAAGAAATGATTGTGGATTTTAGGAGGAGCAGCAGTCAGCTGAACAGCGTCTCCATCCTCGGTGAAGAGGTGGTTGAGGATTACAGATACCTGAGGGTTCACCTGGACAGCAGACTGGACTGGAAATGCAACACTGAGGCTGTCTACAAGATGGGACATTCAGTAAACTATTCCTATAACTGTATGTATGCTAACTGAGTTGGCATGGGTTGGTGCACTGAACACATGTTACAGAGTTTAATATTTCTGCATCTTTTAGTAAAAACAGGAAAGAATGAGTGTATATTTCCAGCCAAATTCCCAATAAAGCTGCTCTCATCCACATATTTTTCTGTTTCTTTTGTCAGACGGCTAAACTGAAAATCAGCCCATTAAGACTACGTGTCAACTCGTGGTCACTTAAAGCATGTCCAGACTGTCGCTCTGCTCTAATAAAATCCTGATTTCGTCCTGAATGTCCATGATCAAGATAAAAATGTGTAACATACAGAACAAAAAGCATCCATCTCCAGCTGAAAACATGAAACCTGCAGACTACAAATAAAATGTTCCACTGGGGTGACTCAAATGTAACCTCTCTTCAATGCATATTCAGAACTTATTTAAATCTCTTCCAGAAAAACTCTTGTTTTGATCGTTTTCTTTAAAATAAAGATTTTTAAAAAGCTAATTGACCATGTGCTCTGTTTTACATATAACATCAGTTATAGAGGTAAACACGCAAAGTTGGCATATTGACAGGTTTCAAATATATTTTTCAGTGGCGGCCGTGCTTTGGCTCACTGGGCCTTCAGTGCGGGTTTACCGTCCATTCAGAGTCGCTATTTAAATCCGCTTACAAATCTCGGTCCCGCTACAACCAGAAGCGTGTGCTGTTCAGCCAGTTCCGCTACAGCCCAACAGAATCTGAGCCAGACCACGGCAAAACATCTCAGCACAAGGTTCAAGTTCAGAGCGGCTTCTGAGGATCTTTCTGGTGAGGCTCATTTTCCTCTGCATGTGTGCTCTCTGTAGCTGCTGGTAGGTGACTGACTTTCTTTGTCTTGCAGATCTGCATGTTCTAGAGGCATCGCTGCTGCTGCCGCTTGAATAAATGGCTTTAACTTGAATACCTTGTTGCACCATCAAATGGCTCCTAGCCGTCTCTGGGTCCTCCAGTTGTGGGTTGGAGGGGATAGTTGAGGGCCTGACAGGTTGACATGACTTAATACTATAAATAAGCTGTTGGCATTAACGTAAGGACAGTATCTGCTCAAAGGTGAGCTTGTGAAGGTCTTGACGGCTTCAGCTTGGAATGTATTCCCAACTAAAAATGGCTGAAAAGCCAACTGCAGCTCTCTGACAGCAGTGGGTAAAGGTGTGGCCTTGAGCTCTATCAGAAGATTCCACTGCTGCATATTGTGCTGAGGGGGAAACCTTTACGCTCTGTAGCAATCCTCACCCTACAGCTCTGGGTAAGGGCAGACCCATCAGATGCTGGGGCCATGTGAAACCTGGACAGTAGTTTCTGCAAGTCCATGACCGAGGATGGCTTCATAACTATCTTCTGTGGCTGCAAAGGTTTGTTACTTTGAAGACTTGTAATGAAGCTTGTGCTACACAAATCAAAAGATGTGGCAGCTACTTTTAGTGAAGTGGCTTGGGAACAAAATTTATTGGCTCAATGTTGTCACTTACTCACTCCCTGGAAGTAAGTTGGATCAGGTGGTTGGGGGCAAACATCTAGTGGAGGACCCTGTTCATGACATCTTAAACACAAAGCAGAGTATTTTTGTTAAATCTATACATTACCAATGAGGTTGGGTCACGGAAACTGAAAGGAGCCTCACTAGCAGAGGTGTGGCCAGAAGGTCATCATTGCCTATCAGGACAGTAGCATAGGACCTGCTTGTGAATATTAGCATGTAGGGAAAAATTAAAGCTGAAGAAAAAGGCCTTTTGTGTTGGGTTGTTCAGGAGGTTGACCTGAAGCAGGTACCAGGTGGCCAAAAG
Source organism: Odontesthes bonariensis (assembly GCF_027942865.1). Taxonomy (NCBI): domain Eukaryota; kingdom Metazoa; phylum Chordata; class Actinopteri; order Atheriniformes; family Atherinopsidae; genus Odontesthes; species Odontesthes bonariensis. The sequence continues at coordinate 25,539,964 of NC_134516.1, read as the reverse complement.
GGCTGCATCATCAGTAGCTGCTCAAGCTAAAATTCAGGGATGGGAAGAATTTGTCATCTGTTCCCATTTCTTTGGTTGCATCTATAAAATAACAGTTTGACATGCATGAAATGGCATTTTTGCAGAAAACGGGTGATTCCCTGAGATGCATCTGGACCTTCAGCTGTTCAGTGAAGCCTCATCAGAAATGGTCTCCATGGAAGGGTGGCTGTCAAGAGGCCGTTCATAAGGAGGGGAAACGGGGAGAAAAGGCTGAGCTATGACACAAGAAGTGGACTGAAAATCAGTGGCAACAGGTCTGATGGAGGGATGAGTCCTCCCCAGAGCCCGGGGAGGGTTAGAATAAATGTATTAAATAAATCAAACAACTCTCATGGATTCTGTTCATTACATCAGATTTTACAGATCAAACATCTGTTTTGTTCTACATTTGGATGCAAGAAGGCGAGCCAGGTGTTGGAATATATTCAGTTAAGTCGTGAGCTGTACAACCACACAGTGGACTGTGCACAAAAGCATTCACTATCCTGTCTGGAACATGAACAAACATGTGTGATTAATACTGGGCATAATGCAACATCAAATATTCCATCTATATGTGAGAATCAGATGTCTTACCTGGTCGTCCCTACAGCAAGGACACTGCCTGTGGGGACTACTTGCACATAGTCGACATATACTGACATATAATTAAAAGAAAAACTTCTGTGGACTTGTTTCCACACTTTAAGTCACTCACATTGTTAACCTGCAGGTTGCAGTTTAAATATGAACATGATAAAGTCTGGTCTTTGTTGGATTTTATGAAAGTAATTATGAGGACAGATGATGTAAACTACTGTAACAAATGTTAGTTTTCAGAATTAAAACAACCTGGGGATATAAATATTCTCATTTTCATATATAAATATGAAGTTCAGGTGTGACAGTCAACATTTTACAGTAAAAAGTACTTTCTCAGAAACTTAGACCCATATTAAAAAAGAGCATTATTCAAATAGACACATTTTCCCTTTTAAATGAGTTAAAAATGAAACTTTAACTTCAGTGTATTTTCAGTACAGTTCCACCTCACTAAGAAACATTTGAGAAACAGTTACAGATATGAACAAAATGATGGCACAATGTGCTTTAAACATTTAACCTCCGTTATGTCCTGTTTAATCAAGTTCATCTGAAATAAATCTAAGATCTCCTCCATATCACTTAATAAAAGAGCAGCTCTGCATCATGTTGTCTCACGTTTCTACATCTCAGCTCAGATATTAATCTGAGCTTTAAACATCTCAGAGTGCGCAGAAGGCAGTTAGCGTGACTTTAGGAAGAATACACCCTCTGCTATGTTCCAAACACATCCATGCTTCTAGATCCTCTGGATGAGAGAGCTGCAGAGCTCCTTATTCCTGCCAAGGAGTCAACATTATGTTAGAGTTATTTCCAGAACTCAGCAGGTTAACTTACTAAGACTCCAGTCTTATGTCACGCTGAGCTCACTTTTTTCCTTTTGAAACCCAACTAGCAGCTCCCACTAGTGAAGTGCACAAGTGATGTGTTGGACCCCAATTTCATGGCTGTGACGACTTTGTGACGTATTAGAACCGAGGTTATAACCTGGAGTCCTTCAGACCAAATCTCTGTCACTCCCCTCACACTCCCCAGCCAGAGATTAGGGGCCCACAGTGATCTGCAGGACTTTGGTCCAGATGTTTAACACCGTATCTGACCAAGCGTAATTCACCTTCTTTAAAACATCCCATGTTCATTCCTCACATGTTGCAACAAACCATTTTAAATGTCAGAAGTGTTCATTTTCAGAGCTGAATTGAATGCAGCACGATCTGACTGGGTCCCAGGTGAGGTTTATGAGTGTAATTAGAGCAGGTAGAGCACCAATATAAAGTCAGCTGCAGCCTCAGATGAGTTACAGCACAAAGCTTCTCTCAACAGCAGTCACTAGATTGCTGTTTTTGACCAGTTTTATCTGAATTGTGTTGCTTCTGTTTTGTCTTGTTCAACATGTTGTTTAAGGTTTTCTTCAGGTGAGTCTTCATGTTTAATGGTTTAGGTTTTTGTTCTCCTATATACTAAAGTTTCTTTCTTTTCTTTTGAAATCCAAACAGGATTTCCTGGCTTTGTGTCCTGCTCTTCAGCATTGGAACATGTTATCCCCCCCAGAAAAGCAAGTATATCAAAATTTAGGTGCAGTTTATATAAAGGCAGCCAACATGGGAAGTTGTTTAGTCTGGACATGCTCAACCCATGATGTTGGTAGGAATGAGAGGGAAGAGGGTCTGCAACTATATTAATCATGCAGCACCAAATCTTACAATATATTAGACTTCAGGTTTAATGACCCACTTGAACTGCAAATACTCCTTTAGCTTTGTTTATTGTTACTAAACATATTGGCAGTGATACAGAGGCTACTGACAGCACGACTAACCATGCTGTCATACTTTGCTTCAACTAATTTCTGGGCTCAGGTCAAAACAGTGGGTCCTCTGGCTCTGGTAGTAGCACCTCCGGGTCTGGCTACGGCGGCGGCTCCTCTGGGTCTGGCTACGGCAGCGGCTCCTCTGGGTCTGGCTACGGCAGCGGCTCCTCTGGGTCTGGCTACGGCAGCGGCTCCTCTGGGTCTGGCTACGGCGGCGTCTCCTCTGGGTCTGGCTATGGCAGCGGCTCCTCTGGGTCTGGCTACGGCAGCGGCTCCTCTGGGTCTAATGCTGGCTTTACTGCGCAGGACGCAGACTTTGCTCGTTTCCTTGCTGCCCTAATGAACTTGAAGATCGACAGTTCTTTCCCACAGTCTGTCTGGACCTCCGACCAGATCCCTAAGGACACATCTGAGACGCGCACTGTATACCCTTCATCCCACGTCGTCCAGTCCAGCAATGGCTACCAACGAGCCCGCGACTCCAGTTCGTACGCCAAATACTCCCAGGATGCTTTTGACCACGCTGATGCCAAGACTGGGTCTAAAGGGCAGAAGTTGTACTAAGGTAAAGCTGGACTAGTGTCTGAAGTATTGAGACCCCTGTATCAATACTGACCCCTTCTGTTTTCTGCAGGTGACTCTCATGGACACTTCCATGGAGATTCCAACCTGTGGCTGAACTCTGGCAAAATAAACTTGACCAATAATATGTGGTCTGTGTATTGAATACTTTAACTCGAGGTTTGTTTTCACTTCATAGAGGCTTTGAGTCTTCACCACACCCACTGAGGCTGACTCTGCTTTTGAAGCGCAAACTGAATACTTCTGCTTTAAATTCCACCACTACATGTTTCCTTCTCCTCATGGTTGAATTGCATTACACAAACCCAGACCAAAATAACTTGATGAAGCTCAATACAGTGGCCCTGCTTGACCTTGCACCATGAAGGTGCCTCAGTTAAATCTGCACTCGCTGGCCTTTTCCAAGCTTTAATTGCATGTGACTCGTTAGCCTATGCTACGTAACCTTGCCCCTCTGCTTGGCACCACTTGGTGTCTTCTGTGTGCCTCATCAGAGCCATACATCCCTCTTAACCAACTGTCTCGACTTGCCCTCTGTATGTGCGGCCTTGTTCATCTCACCTGGGACACCAGCTGGAGGGCTGACACTGCTTCATACAGACTCGGTCCTTAACATGGCATCACATCTTCCCATGTTGGTTTTCATCCTACACAAGACTTAAATATCTCCTCTGCTTTTGTTTTCCTGATTCTACCACATGTGGAAGATGCATTTTCAAATTCCCTCGAGTGCAAAGCTACATGATCAATTTGCAAAATATTTTTTTAACTCCTTCGATTCAGATCACTTGCTATTAAACTAGCAATAGTTGGCACAATGAAACTTTCAAAGTACTCTCCAATACGGCCCTCTAGAAAAGGTCTCCAAATAGTTCTAGCAGAGTCTCAGTGAATGGAAGTGTGGAAATTATTAGACCTTTTGCTGACTGGACTGGAGAGCTGTCCAGGGTGTACCCTGACTCTTTCAATTGGCAGCAGGGATAGGCTAAAGCAGAGATACTCATTATGCGGCTCCTCAAGCGTTAATTGGTGGCTCGCACTCGCATAGTAGCGTATAACAATTTGATAACAATACATTTTTTCAAATAACATACAGCGAATACTGCACAGTATGAAGTATTTTTATTAAGGCTTAATGGTGTTTCCTAAAGGGGGCACTGTTAAACCTGGCAACGCAGCCCGCTTAAACCACCGTCACACTTGACCGCAGTGCACGCTAGCTCCATTAGCGAGATGCAGGCACAATGGGTCGGTTTTTAATTAAAAAAGGACTAAACCATGCTCATCTTGAATGTCTCACTATGATTACAACAAACTACTAATACAACATGAAAGTCAAGGACATGCAAAATGTATTGGCTGTGTTGTTCCTTTTTTGTGGGATGTTTTATATGTAGAAATGCATATTTGCAAAAGGGGACTTAGTATGTGTTCATAAAAGTGGCTCTTCCCTTGATTTTGCTCTGCCAATGTGGCTCTTGTGAAAAAAATAGTATCACTGGGCTAAAGGCTTCCACTACCCTAAACTGGATACATCGAGTAAAGTAAATGGATGGTAAGATAGTTCTATACTTCTACAGTGAGGAACCTTGGAGTTTTTTTTGACCAGAATTTATCATTCAATGCACATATAAAACAGGTTTCTAGGACTGCCTTCTTTCACCAACAAGTTGCCTTTTAAAGCACAATAGTAGGTACAGGATAGGGTTGTCAAAGAATATTCTAAATTTGAATAGGTTTTAAAAACAGACATTGAAAGGTGAAAATGATTCTCAAATGTGGAAAAACATCTGCGCAGCCGCCGTCTGCCTTGAGTCGGCACACTGCATGACGGGGTCAGGTCACAGGAGTCGCACTGTCTGGTAAAGCATCACTGCTGAAAGTTGATCACATGAAGATGGCAGAAAGTTCAGAACACAACTCTGCCGCAGACACAACGAAAGTGATTTTAACCCCCAAAAATATATAAAGCCCCACCTGGAAATACTTCAGATTTTGGTCATTTGAGGGAAAAATTTTGGAGCCTTGAGACAAAGTTGCACAAGCTACAGTTAGCTTATCAGTTGACCACCAGCAACATGAGGTTAATTCTTTAAAAAGTTCACCCAAATGGACTTGGCATAACATGAAACAAATTGTTAAATGTTTAAACTTTAATAAACTACCTGTACAAGTAGTTAAGTCTGTTTGTCCCGTTATTGATGTAAAGCTGCCATTGCCTGGCAGTTTGGCTGATTGAAAGCCCCCAGATGCGCATGTGTGTCATTGACATATGCCAATACAGATGTCTGAAAAATTGGTTTTAGAACGAATAGTCAATCATTTTTGACAGCCCTGGTATATGGATACCCAGCGACAAAAATAGAAATTGTGTTCATTATCCACTGGCTTGCCATTACTTTAGCATGCCATTGGCAGGATTGGGGGGAAAAAAAAAACCCAGACAAGGTCATTATATGACAAGACTGCCGAAGACAGCACTGGCTGTGGCTTAACTGCAGAAGAATATTTAAGGAGTATCCAGCCAAGTATTTCAAGCACAATGTTGGCATGGCAAGACTTCAGGTTGGCTACCGTGCACTCAGCAACCTATAGAAGGGGTTGTGTCTGGCTGCCATGTACAGGTGTAGAGAAATGGCTGTAAAGGATGCTGTAGCTGATCGCTATAGTCAACTGAGCAACTATTTAACACTTCCATAGCAATTCCTCTCAAGATGCAGACCTTTGAGAAGCCATGTTTGAAACCAAAAGCAGAACGTCCAAGTCAAATATGACAGGTGATGCCTGCCATTTGCCTTGAACCCAGATGGTGTTCACAGGACATTGTTTCCCTTAGTCAATCACTCTGAAGCAAGATCATTTGACAAGATTTTATTCAAAGGCTAAAAAGAATCTTGTGCCGTTGGATTCAGCTTTCCAATCTGAAACAGAACCAGATTAGTTAAAGCATTGAGATAAAGACATTTGCAGGTACCACTCTCAACATACCCTCTGCACATCATGTTCAGCTCTAGCGGGCACTTGGGAAGAACTTTTTCTGCTGCCCAGAACCATGGCTGTCAGTAACATGCTCCTTCAAGTAGTGGACATCCTGAAAGTAGTCTTTGCCCTTCTCATGCTGCTGGCTGAAGGTGCTGTAGGTTCCAGAGGGGTACAAGCCGTACAAAAGCCTGTAGTCAAAGTTAGGAGAGCCACCCACACCAAAGCGTGGCACCAGTACGGTTGCGGATCCCGGTCCAGACCCTTGGCGGTCATCCGGGTAGCCGAATTCCTCCGTCTGCTGCTGGTAATTCCCGAGTTCAGCTTCCTTGGTGACACTGGAGGTCTCCCCTGACTGGAGGACAGGGCCAGGTGGTGACAGAGGGGCTGCAGGGAGAACGTCAGTGAGGCTGAGGGCTTGGGCTGACGCATCCTCAAAGACTGAGGGAGCAATAGCCCACTGGGTTTCTGTGTGGAGACATTTCACAATTAGTCCTTTTCACAGCAGAAGTTCAGAAAGCACAGAGTCTTAACATCAGTTTCTTAGGATGTAAAGTTAAAAGCCCCAACCCCCTCTAGAGACTTTGAGCTTTTAATGAAAAGTACAGGTGCAATGCACAGGTTTCCCTTTGGTGCCCCAGTAAGGCCGCTTAAAGTGAAGGGCCTTTCCTCCAAGTAGAAAGGAGCCATTATTACACACCTGAGCATCATTTTGTGTTTTAATACACTTCTTAATTTTTTTTAATTCAAACTAAACACGGCAGGTTTCTGCTTCAGAATAGAGCTAGGCAAGATTTGCTAGTGGCTACATGAAAACGCACAGACACCTTTAGGCTTCCAAACATATTTTGGGCCATCTACACTCCAAGCAGAAGATTTACCTTGTGGTCCAGATTGGGCAGCTCCAGGTTGCAGAGCGCCAGCGTCAGATCCTACGTCAACAGGCACATAAGTGACAGTAGAGTATCCTGTTGCAGGCAGGCCAGAGCTCAAGCTGCTCAATGCTGGACCCGTCTGAACAGCCTGTGGGACACCAGAAGCTTGCACAGCCATTTGCACGGGCACAACGGAGCCAGAGCTGCTGAATCTTGGGTCTGCCTGAAGAGCACCTTGGACAAAGCCAGGAGCCTGGACGAAACCGGGAGCTTGGACAACCAGTTGCGTTGGCACAAAGGAGCCATAGCCACTGAGTCTTGGGTCTGCCTGAAGAACAGGTTGACTTTGACCAGAGACCAGCACAGGTGTTGCCATATAAACGTCACTGGAAGCAGTGTTGGGCACGGTCACCGGGCGGCCAGCGGCTGCTCCCTGGTAAGAGCCAAAATTACCTGCAGCTCTTGTGCCGCTGCTGCTCTGGCCTGCTGATTTTGAACCTGGGTGCATGAGAACAAGTTTAGCAGAAACTAATTCAAGCAAGCATGTAATGTTTTACCACAACAGATGATAGCACACCTTTAGTGGGAAAACCCCATGTAGCAGCAGTCAACAAGGCAAAGAGGGAAACCCTGAAATTATGTACAACAAAGAGTAAGAATGCAATATTAACTAATGTTTCCAATCAATCAAACAAAAACTGTAAAAGACAGCTTGCGCTTATACCTCAGGAAGAACCCAGCAGCTGTCATGGTGAAAACAAGCTATGAGAGGAAACACCAAGGGTGAAGGTTTATAAATAATGCCACAGACCAGCCCAGACCAATCAAAGCTTAACGTGCTAACAACAGACAGCTGCTTGTGAGGGACTATCAGGACAGGTGGACGCTGGAGGCTCATCTGGTTGCTCTGGTATCAGCCTCATTGTCTCCTCTGGCCTCCACCCTCCTGTCTGTGCTAAAGGCACTTAGTCACTGCCAAATATTTTACCGTTGTAAAATAGCTCTACCCAAATTGTCGTAATTCTCAGATTTTCTATTTCAGTTAAACGTAGAAGCTGGAAATAACATCCTAGATGTTGAGTTTTCACACCGACCCACTGACACATTTAACAAGTTAACTGAGGCCTGTAGAGTCTGAGATGTAGCTCTTATTGGTCCTTTAAAGGAGACATGTTTTGCCCTTTTTGGTACAATTTCCCGAGGTCTTACTGAAATGTATGAGACAGGTCAGGAGCTCCTGGTCTTATTGGCCAAGTTTTTCCCCCAAAAGTGTATTTTATTTCCTAAACATGATGCTTTTCTAACTTTAACCCAGTACTTTTAATGTTTTACACCTTTCGACCAAGTAGTTTTGGAAAAAAAGGTGAAAAACGAATGAAGGGAACAACGGTCTCACAGCAGTTCAAAGACTGGTGTCAAACACAAGTCCCGTGTTTAGGAGATGGTTGACTATCCTCTGCATCCTTTTTAATCTCCTGACTTGGTCAGTGTTACTTGTTGATAATCCAGCGGTGCAGGATGATGTTTCCTGTTAGTTTTGGCAGAACTGGTGCTCAGCTGCTGGCACAGAGGAATAACTGGCCCAGCAAAGAGCCTCCAACAAATAACCAACCGGATGATCCAGAACTTCCTGCAGCTACACAAAGATAAAACAGAGGTCATTGTCAGCTGTTAAAAATCTGAGCTCAGCTTCAGTCTGTGATGTTAAAAAGCACAAACCAAGCAGGAATCTGTGTGTTATTATGGACTCAGAGCTGAGCTTCAGCAGCCAGATCAGCTCAGGACAGTGTTTCCCAACCTTTTTTGGCCCGAGTACCCCCTCACACATACAAAGCGTGCGATGATTCTTCAAAAGTAGAGCAACACAGTGGTTATTACATGAAAATCATTTTATTTAATATCCTTAACTTGAACATAAAATTCTCAGGCTTTCTCTCTCTTTTTTTAACCTCAGTTGAATTCAACATAAAAATAAAAAACATTTTCTTGAAATATAAATAATTAACCAAAATAGCATAAATACTAAATCAAAATAATCTTCCTTTGTTATCTAACTTAAACAAGTAACATTTCTCTTTTTTTAAGAATACATGAACATAACTAATTTCTCTCTCTTTTTAAAGGAGAACTGCGGTATTTTCAACATTAAGCCTCTTTTCTGAGTCGTCTGCAATGTTTTAGTGGCTGCACCGCTTTTTTGAATTTTACTGCTGTCTCCGGTATTTGCCTAATTTTGATTCTTCTCAACCTGCCTCAGAATGGCAAGTCATGTGCATGTACAAAAAGGTCCGTAAAAGCACCATAAACGTCCGTTTTCAAAATCATCAACTCACCGGAGTGGTTACTGGTGTGCACTGGTAATCCATATCAAATTTCGTTGCGAAAAGTTGCTTCTGTCGTGTTTTATTTGACATTTTGTACTGGATGTTCGTTGATATTACTCCTCCACCGCTAAGAAAAGAGTTTGAGCATGAACTAGCAGTTCTGCTTTAAGAATACATTAACAGGCCTAACTCATGTAACATTCATCACAAAACAGGAGTCTCCTTCATACCGTTATCCCTATTGATGAGCTCGACATAGACCCATGCTGAGAAGATTTATCTTCTTTAAAATTGTATTAAATAAATAGCATATTACTAAATTCCACAGCGGACATTATTTTGTCCACATATTAAGAGCTTAGGACTAAACACTTTTTTGGGGCTTTTTATGCCTTTAATGCTAGGACAGTTCGAGACACACAGGAAGCAGGGGGCAGAGAGAGGGGGAAGACATGCATCACAGGGTCGAACCGGGGCCAGCTGCAGCGAGGACTGTAGCCTCTGTTCATGGGGCGGCTGCTTAACCCACTACGCCACCGACCGCCCCGGGACTAAACACTTTTGTGTGACGTCTAAAAATAAATAAATAAATCCCTGTGTGCCGCGCAGCCCCTACAGTACCTCTGCGTACCCCTAGGGGTACTCCTAAAATTCACTTTATTTTGAGGCTTTTTCTTCAAATTAAAACCCCACTTTCATAATTACTCGGGACTCTTTGTAAAATGCAAATAAAACCAGAAAGATATGATCTTAGAACTATTAAAAAGTTCTATCTAATTAGAAGTAGTGCAAGTTCGGTGCCATCTGTTGGTTTCCTTAGCGAGGAAATAGTTTTTGAATTGCTCTGTATGAATGAATTGGATTCATTCTGAATTGAATTAATTGGATTATAATTACAATGAATTGAACTCCAATTGGCCAGAATTGGACTTTATTACTGAAGTGCCCTGAGATGACATTTCTTGTAATTGTAATAGTTTATTTTGGCAACATTTTAAACAAACTGACATTATTCTGTCTTGGAAAACACTGCTGGTGGAAAACATGATACTGGCTGCTGAAAAACTGGCAGAAGTGGACCTTCCAACGTGACAGTGACAGGAAGTAATCAGCTGAAGTCGTCCAGAGATTAACAGAGAACACAAATCAACATTCTGGAATCCGGACTTCACTTCCATCCAGAATCTGTGGTTGGAACCACAGACCAGAAGAGACAGAACAGAAGCCTTCACAAAGCTGTGATGTCATCACTGTAGTGACATCACAATCGATGTCATCTCTGATCTTGTATGACATCACAAAGTTTATACAGGCCAGACATTTTCACTGCTTTTTCACAGCTGGTCAGGAGTTTATCTGAAGAAACACGTCCAGTTTCTGAAGCATATTTGAAAGTCACAGCAAACGGTTTTCACATCGCCTAAAAAACACTTAATTACTATCTTAAATAGTCATTTTAACAAGCACTTAGAAACAACGCTTACTTACTATCTTAGAAAGTCATTTTGATTTTAAGTTCTTAAAAACAACAAGCAAAATGAGTCAAACCAAGAAACCATCTCCTCCACTTCAGTGGTGTGACATGGCAGACGACGATTTGCCCGAGGGTTTCTACATGTGTCCCATTACTTTTGGCAGTAAGGAAAGTTATGAGGAACCCAGCAACTGTTGGAAAAAGAACAATCCCAGGTCTCTGCTGCAGCTGGGACTCCTCACTCAGAGGATGTCCAGCTCCTGCAGGATCATCTCCAGGCCTCCGTAGTTCCTCCAGTCAAGTGGAAGTTTCCAGTTTCACAAACCGAGGGGATTCCCTCTAACGCCTCTGCTGCCGACCGAGATTATGGATCAGAGAAATGACAGAACTCTTACCGACAGAAGAATGACAAGATCAGCTATTTATAGCATGGGATGGATATTCTCAGGACAAAGCTGCTGAAGAAACATTTCTTTCTGACAGGAGAAAAAGACAGAAGAGTGGCAGCAGAGAGCGGCTGCTCCATGACTGAGGAAAAACTAAAGAAGGTGGAAAACTGTTTGACGTGTGAGCGTCATCTCCGTCAAAAGTGTGAGCAGGAGCTCAAGCAGTGCAACCGAGTCACTGCAGGATTGTGTGAAACTCTGAAAGCAGCAGCAGCAGAAACTGAATGTCAGAGTGGAGCTCAGGAGGAGCAGCTTCTGCTTCTTCCATCATTACTTAGAGAGATGACACTGGAATGGCACTGAGATGCTTTGGTATTCAGAGCTTTTATTGATTCTTTAAGGGTGGCAGCTTCCTCCAGTCTGACCCTCACTTGGAACACAATCAGACATACTGGGACATGTGGGGAAGGATCACAGTGTTCATACTGTTCATATCTGAGAACATCCACAGGAAGACACTTTATCATTTACATGTTGATTCTGTCTTTCAAAGTCAGATTCTTACTGGAATCCATGTTATACACTGTATGCTGACACGTAGAAATAATCCCATTCTGCTTGTAAGCAGCTCTTAACAGAAACCAGCATGACTGCACTGTTATTACTGTATTATGTTGATGCATGAAAGCAGCTGAATGATTGTGCTGTAAACACTGAGAACAAGCTGCAGATGTGGCTGTTGTGTTACTTTTGCTTCACAGTCAGTGTAGACAACATACAAAACAGCTTCAAAGATACTTCCAGGTGAGGCGTGAAGAAAGCAGCTGTGAGCACCGTAACATACAATAAATACATTATTACTGACCTGGACAGTGATGCATTCAGGTTCAGTTACTGCTGTCCCATTTTTAATCACATATATATAAAGGACTCCTGCTTCTGTTTTCATTTACATCTCATACAGCATTCATACAACCCATGTTTGCCACCATTGCCTGGGCTCTATGAACATGTGTTGCATATTATTTACAGTTCAGATCAGAAAGCTGAAACAGAGAGCAAAGCAGCACACGTGATGCCTGCTGACTGAGAACACTGCTTCTGATATCACAAGAAGTGATGTCATCACTGATTATGACTTCACAGTTTTGCATGACATCACAGTGGAAACATGACATCAGAGGACATGACATCACTGTAGTTTCTAAAAGCCTGAAAGACAAAGCGCCTGAAAAACAACACGTACTTAAAAAGTCATTTAGACAAACGCTAAAAAACAACAAGCAAAACGAGTCAAAGCAGAATATCCTCTCCTGCACTTCTGTGGGGTGACATAGTAGATGAAGAGATTCTGGAAAATGAGTCTGAGGGTTTCTACATATTTCCCTTTGAAAGTGGCAAAGAGGAAAGTTGTGAGGAACCCGCCAACAGGCCAGAAGCTGTAACAGCGAGCTCAGAACACCATCAATCCCAGGTCTCTGCTGCTTCCAACACACCCAACACAGAAAATCTGCTGCTGTTAGAGGAGCAGTCAGAGGTCTCTGCTGCTGCTGGGACTCCTCACTCAGAGGATGTCCAGCTCCTGCAGAATCATCCCCAGGCCTCTGCAGCTCAACACGGCAAGAGGGAGTTTACAGATTCAGGAAGCCGTCCCACTCCCTCTGCGGGCAGCGCTCAGAGAGTTTACAGATTCAGGAAGCTGTCCCGCTCCCTCTGTGGGCAGCACTCAGAGGGAGTTTACAGATTCAGGAAGCCGTCCCGCTCCCTCTGTGGGCAGCGCTCAGAGGGAGTTTAAAGATTCAGGAAGCTGTCCCGCTCCCTCTGCGGGCAGCGCTCAGAGGGAGTTTACAGATTCAGGAAGCCGTCCCGCTCCCTCTGCGGGCAGCGCTCAGAGGGAGTTTACAGATTCAGGAAGCCGTCCCGCTCCCTCTGTGGGCAGCGCTCAGAGGGAGTTTACAGATTCAGGAAGCTGTCCCACTCCCTCTGTGGGCAGCACTCAGAGGGAGTTTACAGATTCAGGAAGCCGTCCCACTCCCTCTGTGGGCAGCACTCAGAGAGTTTACAGATTCAGGAAGCCGTCCCGCTCCCTCTGTGGGCAGCACTCAGAGAGTTTACAGATTCAGGAAGCTGTCCCGCTCCCTCTGTGGGCAGCACTCAGAGGGAGAGTACAGATTCAGGAAGCCGTCCCACTCCCTCTGTGGGCAGCGCTCAGAGGGAGTTTACAGATTCAGGAAGCTGTCCCACTCCCTCTGTGGGCAGCACTCAGAGGGAGGTTACAGATTCAGGAAGCCGTCCCCTCCCTCTGTGGGCAGCACTCAGAGGGAGTTTACAGATTCAGGAAGCTGTCCCACTCCCTCTGTGGGCAGCACTCAGAGGGAGGTTACAGATTCAGGAAGCTGTCCCACTCCCTCTGTGGGCAGCACTCAGAGGGAGAGTACAGATTCAGGAAGCCGTCCCGCTCCCTCTGTGGGCAGCGCTCAGAGGGATGTTACAGATTCAGGAAGCTGTCCCACTCCCTCTGTGGGCAGCACTCAGAGGGAGTTTACAGATTCAGGAAGCCGTCCCGCTCCCTCTGTGGGCAGCACTCAGAGGGAGGTTACAGATTCAGGAAGCTGTCCCACTCCCTCTGCGGGCAGCGCTCAGAGGGAGTTTACAGATTCAGGAAGCTGTCCCACTCCCTCTGTGGGCAGCGCTCAGAGGGAGTTTACAGATTCAGGAAGCCGTCCCACTCCCTCTGTGGGCAGCGCTCAGAGGAAGTTTACAGATTCAGGAAGCCGTCCAACTCCCTCTGTGGGCAGCACTCAGAGAGTTTACAGATTCAGGAAGCCGTCCCACTCCCTCTGTGGGCAGCACTCAGAGAGTTTACAGATTCAGGAAGCCGTCCCACTCCCTCTGTGGGCAGCACTCAGAGGGAGTTTACAGATTCAGGAAGCTGTCCCACTCCCTCTGTGGGCAGCACTCAGAGAGTTTACAGATTCAGGAAGCTGTCCCGCTCCCTCTGTGGGCAGCACTCAGAGGGAGTTTACAGATTCAGGAAGCTGTCCCACTCCCTCTGTGGGCAGCACTCAGAGGGAGGTTACAGATTCAGGAAGCTGTCCCACTCCCTCTGTGGGCAGCACTCAGAGGGAGAGTACAGATTCAGGAAGCCGTCCCGCTCCCTCTGTGGGCAGCACTCAGAGAGTTTACAGATTCAGGAAGCCGTCCCGCTCCCTCTGTGGGCAGCGCTCAGAGAGTTTACAGATTCAGGAAGCCGTCCCGCTCCCTCTGTGGGCAGCACTCAGAGGGAGTTTACAGATTCAGGAAGCCGTCCCCCTCCCTCTGTGGGCAGCACTCAGAGGGAGTTTACAGATTCAGGAAGCCGTCCCACTCCCTCTGTGGGCAGCACTCAGAGGGATGTTACAGATTCAGGAAGCCGTCCCGCTCCCTCTGTGGGCAGCACTCAGAGGGAGTTTACAGATTCAGGAAGCCGTCCCGCTCCCTCTGTGGGCAGCACTCAGAGGGAGGTTACAGATTCAGGAAGCCGTCCCTCTCCCTCTGCGGGCAGCACTCAGAGGGAGTTTACAGATTCAGGAAGCCGTCCCACTCCCTCTGCGGGCAGCACTCAGAGGGAGTTTACAGATTCAGGAAGCCGTCCCACTCCCTCTGTGGGCAGCGCTCAGAGGAAGTTTATAGATTCAGGAAGCCGTCCCGCTCCATGTGGGCAGCACTCAGAGGGAGTTTACAGATTCAGGAAGCTGTCCCACTCCCTCTGTGGGCAGCGCTCAGAGGGAGTTTACAGATTCAGGAAGCTGTCCCACTCCCTCTGTGGGCAGCACTCAGAGGGAGTTTACAGATTCAGGAAGCCGTCCCCCTCCCTCTGTGGGCAGCACTCAGAGGGAGTTTACAGATTCAGGAAGCCGTCCCGCTCCCTCTGTGGGCAGCACTCAGAGGGAGTTTACAGATTCAGGAAGCCGTCCCGCTCCCTCTGTGGGCAGCACTCAGAGGGAGTTTACAGATTCAGGAAGCCGTCCCACTCCCTCTGTGGGCAGCGCTCAGAGGAAGTTTACAGATTCAGGAAGCCGTCCCGCTCCATGTGGGCAGCACTCAGAGGGAGTTTACAGATTCAGGAAGCCGTCCCGCTCCCTCTGTGGGCAGCGCTCAGAGGGAGTTTACAGATTCAGGAAGCCGTCCCGCTCCCTCTGTGGGCAGCGCTCAGAGGGAGTTTACAGATTCAGGAAGCCGTCCCGCTCCCTCTGTGGGCAGCACTCAGAGGGAGTTTACAGATTCAGGAAGCCGTCCCGCTCCCTCTGTGGGCAGCGCTCAGAGGGAGTTTACAGATTCAGGAAGCCGTCCCGCTCCCTCTGTGGGCAGCGCTCAGAGGGAGTTTACAGATTCAGGAAGCCGTCCCGCTCCCTCTGTGGGCAGCTCTCAGAGGGAGTTTACAGATTCAGGAAGCCGTCCCGCTCCCTCTGTGGGCAGCGCTCAGAGGGAGTTTACAGATTCAGGAAGCCGTCCCGCTCCCTCTGTGGGCAGCGCTCAGAGGGAGTTTACAGATTCAGGAAGCCGTCCCGCTCCCTCTGTGGGCAGCTCTCAGAGGGAGTTTACAGATTCAGGAAGCCGTCCCACTCCCTCTGTGGGCAGCGCTCAGAGGGAGTTTACAGATTCAGGAAGCCGTCCCACTCCCTCTGTGGGCAGCACTCAGAGAGTTTACAGATTCAGGAAGCCGTCCCACTCCCTCTGTGGGCAGCACTCAGAGGGAGTTTACAGATTCAGGAAGCCGTCCCGCTCCCTCTGTGGGCAGCACTCAGAGGGAGTTTACAGATTCAGGAAGCCGTCCCGCTCCCTCTGTGGGCAGCACTCAGAGGAAGTTTACAGATTCAGGAAGCCGTCCCGCTCCATGTGGGCAGCACTCAGAGGGAGTTTACAGATTCAGGAAGCCGTCCCGCTCCCTCTGTGGGCAGCGCTCAGAGGGAGTTTACAGATTCAGGAAGCCGTCCCGCTCCCTCTGTGGGCAGCGCTCAGAGGGAGTTTACAGATTCAGGAAGCCGTCCCGCTCCCTCTGTGGGCAGCGCTCAGAGGGAGTTTACAGATTCATGAAGCCGTCCCGCTCCCTCTGTGGGCAGCACTCAGAGGGAGTTTACAGATTCAGGAAGCTGTCCCACTCCCTCTGTGGGCAGCGCTCAGAGGGAGTTTACAGATTCATGAAGCTGTCCCGCTCCCTCTGTGGGCAGCGCTCAGAGGGAGTTTACAGATTCATGAAGCTGTCCCACTCCCTCTGTGGGCAGCGCTCAGAGGGAGTTTACAGATTCATGAAGCTGTCCCACTCCCTCTGTGGGCAGCGCTCAGAGGAAGTTTACAGATTCAGGAAGCCGTCCCACTCCCTCTGCGGGCAGCGCTCAGAGGGAGTTTACAGATTCAGGAAGCCGTCCCGCTCCCTCTGCGGGCAGCACTCAGAGGGAGTTTACAGATTCAGGAAGCCGTCCCACTCCCTCTGTGGGCAGCACTCAGAGGGAGTTTACAGATTCAGGAAGCCGTCCCACTCCCTCTGTGGGCAGCACTCAGAGGGAGTTTACAGATTCAGGAAGCCGTCCCACTCCCTCTGTGGGCAGCACTCAGAGGGAGTTTACAGATTCAGGAAGCCGTCCCACTCCCTCTGTGGGCAGCGCTCAGAGGGAGTTTTGTTGTCAGCTCAGAGAGCGGGACTGGACAGAAACAGTCTAAATACAGATCAGGTTTCTACACGTACTTCTGCAGCTGTCACCGAGCACTGATGTTGAAGATGATCGTCCTGTGGTGACCAGTTGTGGGTCAGACTAAATACAGAGCACCTTGAACTAATACACATCATCCCTTTCTTCAGTAAAGCATAAAGTATGTGCTTTCATAAAGTCCTCTAAAAGTGGTCTAAAGTCTTTAAACACACCTCATTCCTTTATGTTTTGCCAGGAAAATGCGAAAAAAAGGGAGCAATTTATTGTAACACATGCAAGCATGAATGGAAATACAGCAGAGAAGACAATATATTTGTATAACTCCAACAAGACTGAATGTGGACGTTTGGTCTGAGCTCCTTTATTCTCCAACACAGCCTGAACCCGCTGAGACGAGCTTTCTGTCCTTTCTTTAAGGAGTCTTCAGGAACAGTTCTCCAGGCTTCTTGAAGGACATCCCAAAGCTCTTCTTTGAACCTGGGTTCCAGAACCCCTCCACCAACTCTGCCTTACTGTATACAGAAAATCAGCCTGTACTGGAAGTATAAGAACATTTATTCAAATGTGCACGAACTTCAACAGCTTTAACAGAGCTACAGGCTATCTAAGCAAATAGAAACACCCGAGTTCAGCCATTTAGCTTTTCAATTCCTCCTTCTGTAGCTCATCAAACAATCAAGTAAGCCTTTTACAAGAGGCAATATTACTAAAAAACACAGTATGCACAGTGTTACAACTTTCAACAGATCAACAGATACAAAATAATGAACAATATTTCAGTCCAGGAACTGAACATGCTTTAATCTCACTGTGGCACAGTCAATAAATACTTCTACAAGAGGGAATATTGCAAAATAAAAAGTCAAAATCTTAAATTAAGAGTTCCTTATATGTTCTGAGAAGTTATTCCCCTGATTGAGTAGCCTTTTAAACTAGCCTACCCACATTTTACCCATTATTAATGCCTAATGTAGTTTAGTAAATAGGCTATAATAGGCAGAATAGGATATTGTCTCGAGTTTTTCATGTGCCATGGAACCAGACACTGTTTATTTGGTGTAAGAAATTAGAGTGGCCTATAGGTAGGGGTGGGCGTCGACACAACAGAAAACAAATCTCTCACCTCCCTCCACTTCATGCTCAGTTCTCCTTGTTGCTTCTGATTCTGTAAGAATCCAATGTTTTCACATATGGAGATAATTTGAATAACATCAAGCCCTGATTTATGCAGAGATCACATGAATATTGGAAATAAATCACAAAAACCACTTCCTGAGGTGGATCCAGTTCCTGCTCTTTATTCTCTCATCAGTTTTTTTAACCATGTGGTGCTGTGGCTTAGTTGGTCAAAGTGCCTGTCTTGGAAACAGGAGATCCTGGGTTCAAATCCCAGCAGTGCCTGCAGTCCTTCAGAGCTAACTATGACTTAGCATATAAAACAGCTAATTATCAGCATTCTACTAAATTCTTTTCACTGGTCCACTTAATGAAAGTGCGTATAAATAACATACAGCTTTTAAAGTCTCATTTATGCCTATTTTATGCTTTCAGAGTGTAATTTTACTCTGTTCACATAACATGTCAAATGGTTAGGGTACAGTACGGTGGAGGTTCTCCTCCTGTCACACTACATAACATCAAAATGAACGTACAAACCGTGAAATAGTCAGAGTTAGAGTAAAAGCTGAGGGCAGGATGTTATTTCCTCAAAATATGTAGCGGAAAATAATACGCAAAAGCATAAAAAAGCCTTGTAAAAACACAGTAAATGACTTGGCGTGTAATAAGTACACCGCTTCATGAGATCTGGCTGTAACTGGTGAAAGTGACTTCCTCATGAACACCAGGCTCTGAGTAGAAAACCCAACAATATCTGCAAAATATGATGAAGTTTTGAACCAACTGGAGGCACTTCTACTCATGGCTTTAACTATTCTTGACGTACTGAATCACAAAAACCACTTCCTGAGGTGGATTCAGTTCCTGCTCTTTATTCTTTCATCAGTTTTATGAACCATGTGGTGCTGTGGCTTAGTTGGTCAAAGTGCCTGTCTAGTAAACAGGAGATCCTGGGTTCAAATCCCAGCAGTGCCTTAAGGTGTTATTATGTACGTTAACATGGTGCCATAACTGTTTACAGCAGTGCTTCAGGAGTGCTGGACTTCCAAAGCAGTCTGTAGCCTACTTGGAGGCACTTCATCTCATGGCTTTAGCTTACAGGGGACATATTATGCAAAACTCACTTTTTGCAGGTCTTTGTGTTCATATTTGGGTCTCTACTGTTCCTTTAAACACTCCAAGCGCGAAAAAAACCCATCCATCCATTTTCTGTAGGTCAGTAGAAAGACTTTGGTGTCAAGAAAAAAATGCTGCTGTGAGCCATTTGGATGGCTCCCTTATTGTGACGTCACAATGAGGGAATTTGCATTTACCTGTCGAGTCCCCACCCACTCCCCACCCTCTACATTAGTTGAAGATCTTGTATCGAGCATCGAGCATAGGAGCGCAATGGCTACGAAAGGAAAATCACACATGAAGTGTTGTGTTGTTGGCTGCACCTGTGGTGCGTTTCTGGAGACCCAGGTGTCCAGCAGCAGCTGTCTCTGCCGGTGATACCTCCCGGTGGTTTTCACAGCCACGAACAGGTCAGCCTGTGTGAGCTGCTCCACCGGCCGAGGGGGAGCGCTCCTCCGCCCCGGGCCGCTCACCGCTCTCCTCTGCCGGGCCAGCCGCCTGAAATAAGTTGAGAAAACATCCGCGCCCCCTCAGCCGGCAGCTCCTTCTGGTGTCCGCCAGTGAGGACGTCTCCCGGCCACCAGCAGACAGGTGACCGCGGCGGCAGCAGCGCGAGGTCCCGCTGTTGAGAAAACATGTGGAAGCCTGCCGGGGGACCGAGGCTCGCCTTCAGCTCAGCCTCTGCCAGCACCAGCACAGTCCATCACCCAGCAACGGTAAGTGATGATGTAACGTGACGTGATATTAAAAGGTGTAGGCCTTTTTTGTTCATATATTTTTTATTGCTTTCACATAAAAAAAAACAAAATACACACCAAACAGCAATGCATAATGTGAAACGTTACTGAAAACAAACAAACAAACAAAACAACAACTCACAAAAACAAAACAAAACAAAACAAAAGTTTTCTGATTTATGCTTTGTAATAATGCCAATGTCAAGGTAACTAAACAGAGGCCTTTTGTTTTTATATCTCAACAGAAACTGAGACCCATTGACGAGTTTCTTCTTTTCCTGATGTACCTGTCAGTGGGTTTTCCTCCCAGGGATCTTGCAGAGAGGTTCAGCATTCACCGCACTGCTGCAAGTGGAATCATCTCCACATGGACTCATTTCCTGTACTGCCTGTTAGGAAGCCAGCGCCTTTGGATTCCTCCAGCGACAGTGAGAGCTCACCTGCCAGTTGAGTTTGCAGCTTTTTCTGACACACAGGTGGTCCTTTATTGTACGGAGATATTTTGTCAGACGCCATCCTCTCTGCTCCTTCAGAGTGAGGTTTTTTCCACATACAAATCTCACACTACATTCAAGGCCTTGGTTGGCATGGCACCCCACGGTGCCGTCACCTTTGTGTCCGGACTGTATGCAGGCTCTATGAGTGGCTGCCAGCCATTTTCAGTGCAGAGACCCATACTGCCCAGTGTTTTACAGTATTTTGACTGATTTTCCAAGACCCACAGAAAAGTGTGTCTTATGACTATGTACACACCGAAATTACCAAACGAAAGAGTAGACTCTCTTCTTTCATCAGGAAAAAAAAAGTTTGTTTCTACCATTTTCAGTCCTTTAGTAATAGACAGTAGAACATAGGTTGGTTTCACGAAAAAAACAGCTGTTAGACGAAAAAAACGGAGAAAACAAGCTTTTTTTTATGCAAAGTGGCACTGCTGCCACCTTTTGGGTAATTTTGCCAGTATATTCTCTGTTTAGTGTTTACAAGCCTAAGATTTAGTGACAAACTCCGCTAGATTGTCCCCCAGCCCGCTCCGTTAAAAAACGCAATTGACGTCTTTGGCAGTCAGCGTTTTTTTTTTTTAAATTGACGTCTATAGACGTCAATGGCAGCCAATGAGTTAAGCAGTCCGGGATTGTAAAGCTGCTGAAGCCAGGTATGGCCATCATGGTGGACAAAGGGTTTGTTGTGGACAACCTTGCTCCTTGTAAGGTGTACCGGCCGGCCTTTCTCAGCAACAAACAACAAATGAGTTGAGAGGATGTCAGACAGACGCAGTCAATTGCATGGCTGAGAGTGCACGTGGAGAGGTGCATAAGGAGAGTGAAAGAGAACAAACTCTTCTACAAGGAGATACCACTGTCTATATGTGGGAACATTGACGAATTGTTCAGTGTGGCCTGCTTCCTGGTCAATTATCAGAATGGGCCGTTAGTGAAGGCATGGGCAACTCAGCAATGAATTGGGAGCACTTTCAGTCAGTTCAATCAGCAGTTCTTCCAATCAGTTTAAATGATCAGTTCTTTCAATCAGTTCAAATGATCAGTTCTTTCAGTCAGTTCAAATGATCAGTTCTTTCAGTCAGTTCAAATGATCAGTTCTTTCAGTCAGTTCAAATGATCAGTTCTTTCAGTCAGTTCAAACCATCAGTTCTTCCAATCTTGTTCATTTTTAGAAATCTATACAAAACCTGAACTGATCTTTATTATTTGTTTGTGCAAATCTCTACCAGTGTAGAGGTTGTATTGTTCATTGTTGTAATGAGATGTGTGCATCTTTTGAATATGTAATAATAAATTATTAAAGCTGCAGTCGGCAGGTTTTCAAAATTACGAGTCTAAAGTCGGAAAACTGATAAAACTTTCAGGTCCCTCCCCCAACCTCTAACAAGCTCCGAATCGCCCCCCAAACCCCTCCCCCTCTGTGGACGAGGTTGTGCACGTGAGTTCACACCAGTGTGAGCGCACACAAGCTGGGGCAGACTCACGCTCAGCAGCGTGTGCATGACAGGTAGGATTCCTCCACCCTAACTTGATTGGTTAAAAACAGCCGGGAGCGCTCGGTTTTTGCAAGCAACATTACAGGCTTCAGAGGGAGCTACAGATTTCGTTATTTTTTCTAAAAAGCCTATTTAATATTCTACTTCCAGAATCCCATGACAGTTCAAGCTAATATGACTAAAAAAAAGTTGCCGACCGCAGCTTTAATTCAAAAACAGTCTTGGTGTCATTGTCATCGTTACATTAGCTTTGGGTTTTTCCTGACCTGAAATTAAAATGAAAACGCACAGAGATGACATTACAACATGTAGAATTTACTAAGTAAATATTGAAAAACACTTATTCAATAATCCAATATCAACAACCCACATAGATTTTTACACTTGGGCTCTCATTTCAATGAGTACAAAAGGTATGGTCTCAGGTCAGTTGTAAGCCTTCATTAGTGACCATTATCACTTCAGGTTTTGTATAGATTTGTAAAGATGAACACCACCACAACCAAACTAGACTGTGCTTGTATAGCTGTGTAAACCTGATTGAATCGTTACCTCTAGTTCTGAAAAGTTTGTACTTTTCAGGGTGCTGAAAATCTACAAATCTAATCTACAGGACAACTGTCCTAAATGTTATCTACACACAGTACATACTTACTACTATAAATATCAGAGAGAGAGAGAGAGACAGAGAGAGAGAGAGAGAGACAGAGAGAGAGAGAGAGAGAGATCTATCTATCTAGCTATTACTTCTGGCTACTGCTAGCTAGTTAGCGATAGCACCGGAAGGAGTGGATCACACACTCGAGAGAGAGAGCGGAAGTAGAACGGGAGTAGAGTCTTGCACAGAGCGAATTATTCACAGAGCGAATTGGCTAACAGACTAGCCTGGGACGCAGTGCACGTGAGCAACATGTTTAGTGACAGCAAGTGGACAGTGACAACGGTGAGTTCATACACTAAGAGTGACTTTAGTTTTCTCTTCTGACCATCATGCAGCTATTCATTTAGTCATAGAGAGAAGTTAGTTGCATAGTTGAGCATCTAGTGCTAACTAAGAGGCTACTAGACGAGCCTGGTGCTCGCGGCGGCTGCGTGGGCCGGAGGACAGAGGAGGACAGGCTGTCCTCCTCTGTTCTCCTGTTCTCCGGCTCACAGAGACTCCGCGGAGCACCAGGCTCGGCCCCGTGGCTCACGCTCCTCGGCGGCTCCGTCACGAGCCGTCGATGGGCTACCGACGGAGAGGCTCCATTATTGATTCAGGGTTGCTCAAAGTTAACCTGGAAAGAAGCACAAGTTCATTTGAACATTTGAATAAACAAAACAAAGGCCAGACGTGTCGTTGATCACATTAATTATTGCACAGATTGATCTCTGAAGACACAACTCCTTCCTCTGACCCATTTTGAAAGATTGACCATTTCTAACAAACAAAAAAAAAAGCTTTTTCTTGATCGCCATAACTTAGGTCTGTCTCAGGAGTTGAAGTCCTTCATGAAGATGATGATTTGTAACCATTGAATGTCAAAGGTGAACACACCTGTATGTGGTTGTCGTGGCCGAGAGGTTAAGGCGATGGATTTGAAATCCATTGGGGTCTCCCCGCGCAGGTTCGAGTCCTGCCGACAACGATAACATTATTGACCCAGGGTTGCTAAAAGTTAACTTAGAAAGAATCATGCATGGGTTCGAATCCCATTCTCGTCAAGTTGTGTGCTGTTGTGTTGTTTGTTAATTCTGATTCCACTTCTTACAAGAAGGCTTTTCAAACAATGCTTTTGTCGCAATATTTTTATTTGCTTGCACTGGGTTCATTTGGGCGATTGAATCTATCATGAAGAATTTTGAGCCTGACTTGAGGCTAATGTGAAAGAGCTGTCTTTCTTTCAGTTTGCATCCACCTTTACCACATCCAGCTGTTAACAATTTCCTCCACAGAGGACAAAGGAAAGACAACTGGAGAATGCGGGCGTCGATCCCGTTACCTCTCACATGCTAAGCGAGCGCTCTACCATTTGAGCTAATTCCCCTTCGGTTGATGTATTCTTAGACTACGGCTACACAAAAACGGGTACGAAAATTCTTGCGACCACACGGAAACGCGCTGCTGTCCAGACGAAAACGGATGAAAACGATGAAACGATGCAGTACACACGCCACTGTGTCACGCCACGCTGTGAGACAATAGAGAAGTGTTAAAATTGGCTCACAGCGTCAATGTGTGACTGACGCAAAAACGTTTTCGCTGTAATAATGGAAACGAAACGAGGCCGTTTTCAAACTTTCCCACTCTGGACCCGTTCTCAAAAACTATCGTTTTGGGGTAGTGGGAACGCCGGCTCCGTGTGGCCGCGACAGCGAAACGATCAGAAAAAGTATCGTTTACAGTGAAAAACGTTTTCGTGTAGCCGCAGCCTTAGAGCTTCCAAATTAACGAACCATTTCTGACCAAACGATCCATTCCTTGATACATAAAAAGGAATAGATCTCACAACAGAAGCTTATTGGTTTTTCTCAGAGTGATTTTCAGAGTGGTTGAATGTATCAAGTAGAGTCTTGCTTTCGATCAGTGAGACATGGAAAATCCGTAGTGTTTCATGGTTTGGCAGATTCTTTTTTCTTTCCGATTCTAAACAAATTTGAATTTGCACATAAGTTGGTTTGTCTTTATAAGATGATCATTAAGGCCTCTCACCAGAAGAGCACCTAAAAGATTTCTGAGGAGTGCGGACATCAATCCCGCCACATTTTGCCTGGAAAGCAAGCCCTTTATAATTTGACATAGTTTTTCTTCCATATTTGGGTATATTCTGAAGAGATTGTAATAACCCCAACCTTAAATTTGACTTATCCTAAGTGCAATTGCTTTTGTTTCGCCCAATTTTAAATCAAACAACCTCAAACATCCCTACATGGTACCACATTTAGATAATAATGATTTTATTTTTGTGAAAGGAGGATAAATTCACATCCTCTGCACGCAAGCCCACTGTATCTAATGAGGCTTCAATTTTGAGATCAAAATTATACCAGCTGTAGTTTAAGATGGAAATTTTTATGTTCAAACTTATAAGAGAGAGGACGAGGTGGCCGAGCGGTTAAGGCGATGGACTGCATAATTTATATATATATAAATTATGATAGGCTACAAAAAAGTGATCACAGCCAAATATGACAAAAGATTAGGCTAGCCTTTCATTTCTGACAGCTGAACATTGCACATCTACTAACCTTAAAACTAAATAAACGAGAGCAACAACCGTCTTTTTTTTTCTTCTTAAAAGATGTTTTATATTATTTTCATATGATTTGCTGATGGCAATTATAGAATGTGAGTGCTTGTGTTATATTGAAAGCGAGGCTGGGTGTGTCTATGAATATAGACAACAGTGAGGGGTTTTTTTAGGTGCTGTACAAGCAAATCATAGCGTCTCTGTACAATGACAGAGGACTTTAGGTAACACTTCACAATACTGACTGTGTATTAGAGTGTACATTCCGTTCACTTATTTCCTACTTTGCTCGGACTTCCAGTGTAGCCTAACTCCTGGCCAATTCCCACCTTCTCCAGTCTTACAGCATAACTCGCCGCGACACTTACCATGTAATACGCGAAACTACCCCAACGTTTTGCTCATGGCGGTTGTGTATGTATACATCTCAGCGGACAAGCTTCACCCTTATTCCAGGGATTTATTATGTTTATCTTACAGCCTTGTATGATTGGGAATAAGAATATGTTGAGAAATGGACAAAACAAAGTGTCCCTGACATAAAATAACAGAGTTCTACTGATTTTTCTTATTCATGTTGTTCCTTCAATTATGAACCAAAAAAGAAAATATTTTCAGTTAACTAATCATGTCATCATGTGATTGTCGCAGGATCAAATGTCTTCAGGCTGCTCTGATTGGCTGTCGCAGGATCAAAGGTCTTCAGACTGCTCTGATTGGCTGTCGCAGGATCAAACATCTTCAGGCTGCTCTGATTGGCTGTCGCAGGATCAAAGGTCTTTGGGCTGCTCTGATTGGCTGTTGCAGGATTGAAGGTCTTCAGGCTGCTCTGATTGGCTGTCGCAGGATCAAAGGTCTTCAGGCTGCTCTGATTGGCGGTCGCAGGATCAAACATCTTCAGGCTGCTCTGATTGGCTGTCGCAGGATCAAAGGTCTTCAGGCTGCTCTGATTTGCTGTCGCAGGATCAAAGGTCATCAGGCTGCTCTGATTGGCTGTCGCAGGATTAAAGGTCTTCAGGCTGCTCTGATTGGCTGTCGCAGGATCTAACGTCTTCAGGCTGCTCTGATTGGCTGTCGCAGGATCAAAGGTCTTCAGGCTGCTCTGATTGGCTGTCACAGGATCAAAGGTCTTCAGGCTGCTCTGATTGACTGTCGCAGGATCAAAGGTCTTCAGGCTGATCTGATTGGCTGTCGCAGGATCAAAGGTCTTCAGGCTACTCTGATTGGCTGTCGCAGGATCAAAGGTCTTCAGGCTACTCTGATTGGCCGTTGCAGGATCAAAGGTCTTCAGGCTGCTCTGATTGGCTGTCGGGTCCGGGTACCAAAGTATAATTCGTTTTTCTGTCAAAACGAAAAAATGAAAAAACGGAAATAGCTGTCCTTTTTCCATTTTTTGTTTTAAACCAAAAACGGATTTTTCTGTCTTCCTAAAGAAAACGAAAAACCAAAATCAAATAACGGACAAAATTTGTTTTTTGGAAATGACTTTTTTCATTTTTCGTTTCTTACATTCAAACATGACGGCGGGCAGACCGGAAGTGGAAGTAACCCCAAAATAAAACTAGTGTGCTAATTTAATATCAAACATATTTTCCGCTTTTTATACACCCATTGCAGGTAGTAGACTGCATTTATTTTAGTTAAGTGAAACTAAAACAGCTGGTTGTTTGGGAAACGTCATAGGCTATATAAATTATGATAGGCTACAAAAAAGTGATCACAGCCAAATATGACAAAAGATTAGGCTAGCCTTTCATTTCTGACAGCTGAACATTGCACATCTACTAACCTTAAAACTAAATAAACGAGAGCAACAACCGTCTTTTTTTTTCTTCTTAAAAGATGTTTTATATTATTTTCATATAATTTGCTGATGGCAATTATAGAATGTGAGTGCTTGTGTTATATTGAAAGCGAGGCTGGGTGTGTCTATGAATATAGAGAACAGTGAGGTTTTTTTTTAGGTGCTGTACAAGCAAATCATAGCGTCTCTGTACAATGACAGAGGACTTTAGGTAACACTTCACAATACTGACTGTGTATTAGAGTTTACATTCCGTTCACTTATTTCCTACTTTGCCCGGACTTCCAGTGTAGCCTAACTCCTGGTCAATTCCCACCTTCTCCAGTCTTACAGCATAACTCGCCGCGACACTTACCATGTAATACGCGAAACTACCCCAACTTTTTGCTCATGGCGGTTGTGTATGTATGCATGTCAGCGGACAAGCTTCATCCTTATTCCAGGGATATATTATGTTTGTCTTACAGCCTTTTATGATTGGGAATAAGAATATGAAAAAACAAAGTGTCCCTGACATAAAATAACAGAGTTCCACAGATTTTTCTTATTCATGTTGTTCCTTCATTTAGCTAATAATGCTACTGTTTTGATTATTCACTGAAGCCTCTTCCTGTCTGCCTCAGTGCAGGTCCCAGCGGGCTCTCCATACAAGGTCTTCATCAGTTTGGTGTCTAGATTGTTCAATCTGGACAATGTGGTGGTCCTCCTCACTGTTGGGCCCATGGCAGGATTGCTGGAGATTACAGTAAAATACACCCTGACATAGCCTACAGTTAAGAGTGAACATGTCAGACCCTGTAATGTGACCTTGCATTTTGCTCCTTTGGAGCCAAAATGTTGCAGGTGTGCGGACAAAGTGGAGTACCATTTAAATGGTTTGAATGTGTTAAAACAAAACAACTCATGTCTGTGTGGCATGTGTTTAACTAATAGAACTAGCACTTGAACCCAAACGCACAACTCAGGAACCAAAGGAGTACCCAGTAAACAAAATAGTACAAACAACAAAAAACACTGTATTCAAAACACATTCTCAACGGAACTATATAACCCGCACACACACTGGTAGCAATTCAAACATTCCCTTTCATAACTATAACTAACTTAACTAACTAACTAACAGAATAACCACAAAAAGAAACCATTAACAATTATGAACCGAAAAAGAAAAGATTTTCAGTTAACTAATCACATCATCATGTGATTGGCTGTCGCAGGATCAAAGGTCTTCAGGCTGCTCTGATTGGCTGTCGCAGGATCATACATCTTCAGGCTGCTCTGATTGGCTGTCGCAGAATCAAACATCTTCAGGCTGCTCTGATTGGCTGTCGCAGAATAAAACGTCTTCAGGCTGCTCTGATTGGCTGTTGCAGAATCAAACATCTTCAGGCTGCTCTGATTGGCTGTCGCAGGATCAAAGGTCTTCAGGCTGCTCTGATTGGCTGTCGCAGGATCATACATCTTCAGGCTGCTCTGATTGGCTGTCGCAGGATCAAAGGTCTTCAGGCTGCTCTGATTGGCTGTCGCAGGATCAAAGGTCTTCAGGCTACTCTGATTGGCTGTCGCAGGATCTAACGTCTTCAGGCTACTCTGATTGGCTGTCGGGTTCAGGTACCAAAGTATAATCCATTTTTCTGTCAAAACGAAAAAATGAAAAAACGGAAATAGCTGTCCTTTTTCCATTTTTCGTTTTAAACCAAAGACAGATTTTTCTGTCTTCCTAAAAAAACGAAAAACCAAAATCAAATAACGGACAAAATTTGTTTTTTGGAAATTACTTTTTTCATTTTTCGTTTCTTACATTCGAACATGACGGCGGGCAGACCGGAAGTTGAAGTAACGCCAAAATGACAGTAGCGTGCTAATTTGATATCAAACATATTTTCTGCTGTTTATACACCCATTGTAGGTAGTAGACTGCATTTATTTTAGTTAAGTGAAACTACAACAGCTGGTTGTTTGGGAGAACGTCATAGGCTATATAAATTATGATAGGCTACAAAAAAGTGATCACAGCCAAATATGACAAAAGATTAGGCTAGCCTTTCATTTCTGACAGCTGAACATTACACATCTACTAACCTTAAAACTAAATAAACGAGAGCAACAACCGCCTTTTTTTATTCTTAAAAGATGTTTTATATTATATAATATAATATGATTTATAAAATAATAACTTTTTGCTCATGGCGGTTGTGTATGTATACATGTCAGCGGACAAGCTTCACCCTTATTCCAGGGATTTATTATGTTTGTCTTACAGCCTTGTATGATTGGGAATAAGAATATGTTGAGAAATGGACAAAACAAAGTGTCCCTGACATAAAATAACAGAGTTCCACTGATTTTTCTTATTCATGTTTTTCCTTCATTTAGCTAATACTACTACTGCTTTGATTACCCACTGAAGCCTCTTCCTGTCTGCCTCAGTGAAAGTCCCAGCGGGCTCTCAATACAAGGTCTTCAGCAGTTTGGTGTCTAGATTGTTCAATCTGGACAATGTGGTGGTCCTCCTCACTGTTGGGCCCATGTCAGGATTGCTGGAGATTACAGTAAAATACACCCTGACATAGCCTACAGTTAAGAGTGAACATGTCAGACCCTGTAATGTGACCTTGCATTTTGCTCCTTTGGAGCCAAAATGTTGCAGGTGTGCGGAGAAAGTGGAGTACCATTTTAATGGTTTGAATGTGTTAAAACAAAACAACTCATGTCTGTGTGGCATGTGTTTAACTAATAGAACTAGCACTTGAACCCAAACGCACAACTCAGGAACCAAAGGAGTACCCAGTAAAAAAAATAGTACAAACAACAAAAAACACTTTATTCAAAACACATTCTCAACAGAACTATATAACACGCACACACACTGGTAGCAATTCAAACATTCCCTTTCATAACTATAACTAACTTAACTAACTAACTAACAGAATAACCACAAAAAGAAACCATTAACAATTATGAACCAAAAAAGAAAAGATTTTCAGTTAACTAATCACGTCAT
Organism: Odontesthes bonariensis; assembly: GCF_027942865.1. Classification (NCBI taxonomy): domain Eukaryota; kingdom Metazoa; phylum Chordata; class Actinopteri; order Atheriniformes; family Atherinopsidae; genus Odontesthes; species Odontesthes bonariensis. The sequence goes on along the minus strand of NC_134516.1, from coordinate 25,510,214 downwards.
CATGTGATTGGCTGTCGCAGAATCAAACGTATTCAGGCTGCTCTGATTGGCTGTTGCAGAATCAAACGTCTTCAGGCTGCTCTAATTGGCTGTCGCAGAATCAAACGTCTTCAGGCTGCTCTGATTGGCTGTCGCAGAATCAAACATCTTCAGGCTGCTCTGATTGGCTGTCGCATAATTAAACGTCTTCAGGCTGCTCTGAATGGCTGTTGACAAAATAAACAAGAGCAACAACCGTCTTTTTTTCTCTTCTTAACCCTTGCGTTGTCCTCCGGGTCGAGGTGACCCAGCGGTCGATAGCCTCACTCACTCACAACACAGAATGTATAAACGTACTGCTGAAATCATGTCTGTATCTGTCTGTCTGTCTTTTGTTGACCATGAAAGCCAGCCACATTACACTCTCTACCGACTTTCCCGGCCGAGAGAGTTGTGTGTAAGGCAGCCCCGGGGGATGGTGGGGGGGGCGTTTTAAAAATCGACTTCTGTGTAAGAACACGGCCACCTACCGCCACCTGGGGAAGAACACTGCCAACTACCACCACCTGAGTGTGAAAACAAATTGAGTTAGTTTCGGGCACCCTCTTCTGCTTCCTGCCAGTACGTGTCAGTGTTGAGCTTTGTTTGCAGGAGCCGTGAGTTTCCATTAGTTTCCATTAACAGAAATGGTGCACTTAAAGTTTTTTGGTGATTCAAAATAATCAACCTGCCTTAAAAGGCAAAAATATGCACAGGCAGCACATGTCCCCCTCTGTGTTGAGGTATCACTTGTGGAAAGCTCAAAGCACTTCTGTTTTTCCGTCCATGAGCCAACTTTGCACTATTACAGTCGCCTCGGGAGGATATTTGTAACGCACAATTCCTCAGCAAACACATTGCAGTCTGTTGAAAGACTGCTGGATCATTTCAACTTGAAAAATTTTGAATGTACTGGAAGCTGTTGCGCCGATAAGAATCAAGAGCACCTTGATCAAACAGAAACCCCATGGAGAAACACCACTACGGTCAAAAACCTGAAAAGAGAATGCAGGAGAGCTGAACGTAAATGGAGGAAAACAAAGCTTCAGATTCACTCTGAGCTGTACAAAGAAAGCCTGCGTAGTTATAACAATGAGCTGTGCAAGGCCAGACAGCTGCATTTATCTGAAATGATTGATAAGAATGTCAACAATTCTCGAACTCTGTTTGCTATGGTTGAAAAACTCACAAATCCTCCTAAACAGTCAAACCCAGACCTCTCCACAGAGAAATGCAACGAATTTGCCAACTTTTTTAGCCAAAAAATCAAAACAATTAGACAAAACATTCACGCAACACAGACAAACAAGAAAACTAATCTGTGTCTAAAACCTAGAAATAACTGTGACGTTATGTCACAATTTAATATTGTTGATTTAAAAATCCTAGAGGAAACTGTTCGGCATCTGAAATCAACCACTTGTACTCTGGACATAATACCATCCGACTTTTTAAAAACTGTTTTTACCTCTGTAGAAAGAGATCTCCTACAAATAGTTAAAGCAATACAATGTAACTTCTCAAAAAGCCCACTCTGGAGCTCCCCCTACAGGCTTGGAGGTAATGTACGGTTACACTGTCGTAAATACAACACCCTTTCACTTTCACGTTTCACGTTTGTTGACAAAGCGGCGAGGAGTCAGAAGGTGCAAGCTATGTAGACCGAGAAGGTAAGAGTAATCAAATGTACCTGGGAGCGTGAGAGGGTCTATTTGTTTTTGTGGTAGGTGTGCCAGAAAGCAAGTCGAAGTACTTCCACTCAGCTCCCGGGCCGGTCCAGCTCCAGCAAAGTTACATAGCGCAGTTTTTCCAACTCAAGGTGGTTTGGTAATAAGTGATATAAGTGATCATTTAGCTGTATTTGCAACATTTAATGATCAGCTACAGAGGAAGAAAACAGAAAAGCGTAGATATGAAAGGGTAAGGACTGTTAAAGCAATTAATGCTTCAGAAATGAGCTTTAAAACAAGAGTGGAATGAGTTTCATACAGATGAAGTAAACACTGCAGACAATTCATTCTTCAACTGTTATTTATCTCTCCATGATAAACACTGTCCAACAGGTTTATGTTCACATAAGCATAGTTATGCTGAGAAACCTCGGATAACAAAGGCATTAAAAAATGCATGTAAGAAGAAAAATAAACTTTATGGAGACTTCATCAAAACTAGAACAGAGGTTGCTGAAAAACGCTGAGATGTACAAAAACAGGCTGAGCAACATGTTGAGGCAAGCAAAGAAGCAACATTATGATAAAATGTTACAAATAAATCAAAATAATATGAAGCGCCCATGGAACATCCTAAATAATGTAATGGTGAATAAGCCTTGATCACCAGATCAACCTAAGTGTTTCATAAAGGACAATAAGGTGTTTGGCCATCTGACTGAAGCGGCTGATGAATTTAACTCTTTGTTTTGTGAATGTGGACCGAGCTCGGCAAAGGTAATTACAAATAAACATGGAGATACAGGAAGTGGAATGAAAGGAGAAAGTAAGGTGATGCTGTCAATGTTTCTTGGTGGACTAAGTGAAATGGCGTAAATCTGGTGTCTTCTCAGCCGTGCATGTGTTTAAAATGCTTGTTGCAGTGGATGCAGTGATAGGGCCGATCGTCTGTGTGGCACTGTGTGTGTCTGTTCAGTGTTCTGACACAATCAAATGCTTTAGAGCTAACGGGGCACACTTTGAGGGCTTTCTTTGCCACGTTTTGAACAGGTGCAGATGGGCTCTCCTCAGACGTCCCAGCAGGTGTTTCTAAATGAGCTTCCTTTGTGTCGCTGTCACAGTTCTGAGCGGCAGCGCCTGCCAGAATCTGCTCCAGCGTCTTGCTCTGCAGTGTGTCCTTAAAACATCTGAGGAAACTGGACAAGTGGAGGACAAAAGAAGAAGTGTCAGACCTAAAAAACTATCTACAGAAGATGAACAATATCTGAAAGTGATGTCCTTAAGAAAGAGGAAAAAATCCAGCAAAGACCTGAGACAGGAGCTGAGAGATGCATCTGGACCTTCAGCTGATCCATCGGCTGTTGACCCGAGCCTCATCAGAGATGGGCTCCATGGAAGGGTGGCTGTCAAGAAGCCGTTCTTAAGGAAGGGAAACAGTAAGCGTTGTTTCTAAGTGCTTGTTAAAATGATCATTTTAGATACTAATTATTGTTTTTTAGGCGATGTGAAAACCGTTTGCTGTGACTTTCAAATCTGCTTCAAAACCTGGACGTGTTTCTTCAGATAAACTCCTGACCAGCTGTGAAAAAGCAGTGAAAATGTCTGGCCTGTAGAAACTTTGTGATGTCAAACAAGATCAGAGATGACATCGATTGTGATGTCACTACAGTGATGACATCACAGCTTTGTGAAGGCTTCTGTTCTGTCTCTTCTGGTCTGTGGTTCCAACCACAGATTCTGGATGGAGCTGAAGTCCGGATTCCAGAATGTTGATTTGTGTTCTCTGTTAATCTCTGGACGACTTCAGCTGATTACTTCCTGTCACTGTCACGTTGGAAGGTCCACTTCTGCCAGTTTTTCAGCAGCCAGTATCATGTTTTCCACCAGCAGTGTTTCCCAAGACAGAATAATGTCAGTTTGTTTAAAATGTTGCCAAAATAAACTATTACAATTACAAGAAATGTCATCTCAGGGCACTTCAGTAATAAAGTCCAATTCAGGCCAATTGGAGTTCAGTTAATTGTAATTATAATACAATTCATTCAATTCAGAATGAATCCAATTCATTCATACGGAGCAAATCTGAGAATACAAGCTGGAGGAGTATCTCTTTCTGTTTGCAACAAAATTTACATCACTCTTTGGCTTCCGGAACACTAGTAAATAGGCATGGCTTCAGTTTCAGTAGTGTAGTGATTATCAAGTTCGCCTCACATGCTAAAGGTCCTCAGTTCGAAACTGGGCGGAAACATTACTTGCTCCTCCTTTATTTATTTCATCCTTGTTTGAAGATGTATGACTGCACGTTAATGATAGCAACATCAACATATTCATAATTACGTATAGGAGGGGAGCCTCATCTGCTATTCTTGACATGTAAAGTCAATTTTTGCAAGTTTTCAAAAGATTTTCTCATGCTATGGTGTGAAACGGACTTTGGCGAATCCCTAGCTGCTGAGCGAAAATGGCAACCTTCGGTCAAGGAATCGAACCCTGTTCCTCCGCTTGACAGGCGGACTCTAACCTTTGACCATTGAAGAAGATACAGAATGTGTTGCTTGACTGTCGTGCCAATTCTGAGAATACAAGCTGTACAAGTATCACTGAAAAATTGACAAAAAAACACGTTGCTAAAACCCTTCCATTGTCAAGCATTTGCATGACTGAGAGCGTAAATTGACTGTGGAAGGGGTTCCATGGTGTAAAGGTCAGCACTCTGGACTCTGAATCCAGTGATCCCAGTTCAAATCTCGGTGGAACCTTCAGGTGTTTGCTGTCATGGTTGAGTTCTGGAAAGAAGATGAGTTGAGTAGGCTAGTCAGTTGTGAAATGACACCAGATTGCACAATTGATCAATTCCAGTTTAGAGGATCTTTGGTATGTGACGTCACACCTCTGTGTTGCTAGTTGAAACTTTTTTGGTTTCTTCTTGCATATTCATTTACGATGCTTCTATTTATCCATGCTCTCCCAGAGGAGTGTGTTACAATCACACTTCTGACTCAATTTGTTGCAACTCCAAAATCTCTTTCCGCTAACAACAAAATTTGGGAAAACTTACCTCATTCTTTGGCTTCCGGAACACTGGTGAATAGGCATGGCTTCAGTTTCCGTGGTGTAGTGGTTATCACATTCGCCTCAGTGGAACCTTCAGGTGTGTGCTGTCGTGGGTGCGTTCTGGAAAGAAGATGAGTTGAGTAAAAAGCTCTGTAAAACAGAGCACATAGTCAATTAGCTTTTTAAAAATCTTTATTTTAAAGAAAACGATCAAAACAGAGTTTTTCTGGAAGAGATATAAATAAGTTCTGAATATGCATTGAAGAGAGGTTACATTTGAGTCTATTTTCTTTGTACAAAACTTAAAACAAAAACCTGAAGTCTGCACACTGAGGAAAACTGGTTTTGAGGATATTTATGAAATTTCCTCCTAATAACCAACTTGGGTCGGTGTCCCCAGTGGAACATTTTATGTGTAGTCTGCAGGTTTCATGTTTTCAGCTGGAGATGGATGCTTTTTGTTCTGTATGTTACATATTTTTATCTTGATCAGGACATTCAGAACGCTTGCATGCACAGGTAAGTCCAGCTTCAGTTCCAGGTGTACTCGTCCATTTAACTGGACCACCATGTTGTCCCAGCGTACATGCACGGGATAGACTGTGTAGGAAACCTTCATGGCATTCTGCTGCCTCTAACTTTCTCTGTGGGACATCACGCTGCATGTAAGTGCAGCTGAAATCGCTGCCAACATGTTGTCTTTAAGTCACCTGAAGGGGGATTTTCTCACATGAGGCTGTGGTTACAAAATCAGGATTTTATTAGAGCAGAGCGACAGTCTGGACATGCTTTAAGTGACCACGAGTTGACACGTAGTCTTAATGGGCTGATTTTCAGTTTATCCGTCTGACCAAAGAAACAGAAAAATATGTGGATGAGAGCAGCTTTATTGGGAATTTGGCTGGAAATATACACTCATTCTTTCCTGTTTTTACTAAAAGATGCAGAAATATTAAACTCTGTAACATGTGTTCAGTGCACCAACCCATGCCAACTCAGTTAGCATACATACAGTTATAGGAATAGTTTACTGAATGTCCCATCTTGTAGACAGCCTCAGTGTTGCATTTCCAGTCCAGTCTGCTGTCCAGGTGAACCCTCAGGTATCTGTAATCCTCAACCACCTCTTCACCGAGGATGGAGACGGTGTTCAGCTGACTGCTGCTCCTCCTAAAATCCACAATCATCTCTTTTGTTTGTATTCAGATGAGGCGATAGTTTATTTTCCTATAGATGTGATAGTTTCATGTAGATGTGCTGAGGTGTGGCAGGGAAGCTGTTGGTACATGGAGGATGTGAGGTCTGTAGCAGGAGGCAGCAGCATGCTGAGTTTGTCTGAACTCTTCCATCTGTCTGATCCCACATTATCCCAAAGCCTGTGAGCTTTTCCATTCCTGACCACACATCCCTCACACTGTTCTGCTGCAGATAGATTCCCACCGACTTGCTCTCTTCCTTTTTTCTTCACACTCCTCCTTAACTCCCTGTTTCCCTCCATGAAGGCCTTCGTCTTTATGCTCAGTGGCTGCAACACAAGTTCACATCAACTAGGCGTTTGTTCAGAAAACAGCATCACAGCTTTGGACTCAGGAAGTGTTTCAGATGTCAGCTGTCACTCAGGCACACTCTCATAGGGCCTGGATAGCTCAGTTGGTAGAGCATCAGACTTTTAATCTGAGGGTCCAGGGTTCAAGTCCCTGTTCAGGTGTAGAAATGTAATTTACCACTTAAGCTGTACTTCCCTCTATGCCTTCACTCTGTTTCTACACTGTCTCCTCTGACAGAGCCTGGCTGATGCTTTTCCTTCTATGTAGCTTTGCTGTTAGCTGCATCGTTATATCCTCATTTGTAAGTTATATAAACTATAGAATAATTCTATATAAACAATAGAAATAACCTTAAATACGCCAGCTGTAGAGTGTTGATCACATTCATTGAAACTACAACAGGTTAAGAGCATTTATCATGAATAGTTCTGCTTTATATCAGGGCTTCTTTTCACTTAGATTTCACTATTTGGACAATCTGTAATGAATGGAACAGAACACAAGACATTACAAAGATAAATCAACGTTGGTGCAGTTTAAACATCAAGGGCATTGTTTGCTTCATTTAAGTGGATATAAAACAAAGCACTTCATCAGAAAAATCAGTGTCAGAAATATATTTTGTAAAGGCCTCAAGAGACATAGATGTTGGAGGAAGTTGCGTAAACTGTGATGATGTCACAAGTTCAGTCGCAGTGGTGCTTCCAGCTTCTCTGGAGTTTGGTGTGTTCCACATAAGGAGCAGTATTCTTTAGTATTCATTCAACTACTTACAAGCAGGCTTTTCAAACAATGCTTCTGTCGCAAAAGTTTTATTTGCCTACACCAAGTACATTTGGGCGATTGAATCTATCATGAAGAATTTTGAGTGTGACTTCAGGCTAATGTGAAAGAGCTGTCTTTCTTTCAGTTTGCACCCACCTTTGCCACATCCAGCTGTTAATCATTTCCTCCACAGAGGACAAAGGAAAGACAACTGGAGAATGCGGGCGTTGATCCCGCTACCTCTCACATGCTAAGCGAGCGCTCTACCATTTGAGCTAATTCCCCTTCGGTTGATGTATTCTTAGAGCTTCCAAATTAGATCTCACAACTGAAGCTTGTTGGTTTTTATCAGTGTTTTTCAGAGTGGTTGAATGTATCAAGTAGAGTCTTGCGTTCGATCAGTGAGACATGGAAAATCCGTAGTGTTTCATGGTTTGGCAGATTCTTTTTTCTTACCGATTTTAAACAAATTTGAATTTGCACATAAGTTTGTTTGTCTTTATAAGATGATCATTAAGGCCTCTCACCGGAAGAGCACCTAAAAGATTTCTGAGGAGTGCGGACATCAATCCCGCCACATTTTGCCTGGGAAGCAAGCCCTTTATAATTTGACATAGTTTGTTTTTCATATCTTGGTATATTCTGAAGAGATTGTAATAACCCCAACCTTAAATTTGACTTATCCTAAGTGCAATTGCTTTTGTTTCGCCCAATTTTAAATCAAACAACCTCAAACATCCCTACATGGTACCACATTTAGATAATAATGATTCTATTTTTGTGAAAGGAGGATAAATTCATATCTTCTGAACGCAAGACCATTGTATCTAATGAGGTTCCAATTTTGAGATCAAAATTATACCAGCTGTCGTTTAAGACGGAATTTTTTATGGTCAAACTTACAAGAGAGGGGACGAGGTGGCCGAGCGGTTAAGGCGATGGACTGCTAATCCATTGTGCTTTGCACGCATGGGTTCGAATCCCATTCGTGTCAGCTTTGCATTGCAAGTTGAGTGCTGGTTTGTTGAAATTACTCATTCCACTTCTTACAAGCAGGCTTTTCAAACAATGGTTTTGTCGCAAAATTTCTATTTGCCTACACGAAGTACATTTGGGCGATTGAATCTATCATGAAGAATTTTGAGTGTGACTTCAGGCTAATGTGAAAGAGCTGTCTTTCTTTTATTTTGCACCCACCTTTGCCACATCCAGCTGTTAATCATTTCCTCCACAGAGGACAAAGGAAAGACAACTGGAGAATGCGGGCGTCGATCCCGCTACCTCTCACATGCTAAGCGAGCTCGCTACCATTTGAGCTAATTCCCCTTCGGTTGATGTATTCTTAGAGCTTCCAAATTAACGAACCATTTCTGACCAAACGATCCATTCCTTGATACATAAAAAGGAATAGATCTCACAGCTGAAGCTTGTTGGTTTTTATCAGTGTTTTTCAGAGTGGTTGAATGTATCAAGTAGAGTCTTGCGTTCGATCAGTGAGACATGGAAAATCCGTAGTGTTTCATGGTTTGGCAGATTCTTTTTTCTTTCCGATTTTAAACAAATTTGAATTTGCACATAAGTTGGTTTGTCTTTATAAGATGATCATTAAGGCCTCTCACCAGAAGAGCACCTAAAAGATTTCTGAGGAGTGCGGACATCAATCCCACCACATTTTGCCTGGAAAGCAAGCCCTTTATAATTTGACATAGTTTTTTTTCCATATTTGGGTATATTCTGAAGAGATTGTAATAACCCCAACCTTAAATTTGACTTATCCTAAGTGCAATTGCTTTTGTTTCGCCCAATTTCAAATCAAACAACCTCAAACATCCCTACATGGTACCACATTTAGATAATAATGATTCTATTTTTGTGAAAGGAGGATAAATTCATTTCCTCTGCACGCGAGGCCATTGTATCTAATGAGGCTCCAATTTTGAGATCAAAATTATACCAGCTGTAGTTTAAGACGGAATTTTTTATGGTCAAATTTGCCACAGAGAGGACGAGGTGGCTGAGCGGTTAAGGCGATGGACTGCTAATCCATTGTGCTTTGCACGCATGGGTTCGAATCCCATTCTTGTCGGCTTTGCATGTTAAGTTTTGTTCTGGGTTGTTAAAATTTCTCATTCCACTTCTTACAAGCAGGCTTTTCAAACAATGCTTCTATCGCAGAATTTTTATTTGCCTACACGAAGTTCATTTGGGCGATTGAATCTATCATGAAGAATTTTGAGTGTGACTTCAGGCTAATGTGAAAGAGCTGTCTTTCTTTCAGTTTGCATCCACCTTTGCCACATCCAGCTGTTAACAATTTCCTCGAAATAGGACAAATTTAAGACAACTGGAGAATGCGGGCGTTGATCCCGCTACCTCTCACATGCAAAGCGAGTGCTCTACCATTTGAGCTAATTCCCCTTCAATTGATGTATTCTTAGAGCTTCCAAATTAACGAACCATTTCTGACCAAACTATCCGTTCCTTGGTCAAACTTACAAGAGAGAGGACGAGGTGGCCGAACGGTTAAGGCGATTGAATGCTAATCCATTGTACTTTGCACGCATGGGTTCGAATCCCATTCTCGTCGGCTTTGCATGTCAATTTCTGTTCTGGTTTGTTAAAATTTCTCATTCAACTACTTACAAGCAGGCTTTCCAAATAATGCTTCTGTCGCAGAATTTTTATTTGCCTACACGAAGTACATTTGGGCGATTGAATCTATCATGAAGAATTTTGAGTGTGACTTCAGGCTAATGTGAAAGAGCTGTCTTTCTTTCAGTTTGCATCCACCTTTGCCACATCCAGCTGTTAATCATTTCCTCCACAGTGGACAAAGGAAAGACAACTGGAGAATGCGGGCGTCGATCCCGCTACCTCTCACATGCTAAGCGAGCGCTCTACCATTTGAGCTAACTCCCCTTCGGTTGATGTATTCTTAGAGCTTCCAAATTAACGAACCATTTCTGACCAAACGATCCATTCCTTGATACATAAAAAGGAATAGATCTCACAACTGAAGCTTGTTGGTTTTTATCAGTCTTTTTCAGAGTGGTTGAATGTATCAAGTAGAGTCTTGCGTTCGATCAGTGAGACATGGAAAATCCGTAGTGTTTCATGGTTTGGCAGATTCTTTTTTCTTACCGATTTTAAACAAATTTGAATTTGCACATAAGTTGGTTTGTCTTTATAAGATGATCATTAAGGCCTCTCACCAGAAGAGCACCTAAAAGATTTCTGAGGAGTGCGGACATCAATCCCGCCACATTTTGCCTGGAAAGCAAGCCCTTTGTAATTTGACATAGTTTGTCTTCCATATTTTTGTATATTCTGAAGAGATTGTAATAACCCCAACCTTAAATTTGACTTATCCTAAGTGCAATTGCTTTTGTTTCGCCCAATTTTAAATCAAACAACCTCAAACATCCCTACATGGTACCACATTTAGATAATAATGATTCTATTTTTGTGAAAGGAGGATAAATTCATATCCTCTGAACGCAAGACCATTGTATCTAATGAGGCTCCAATTTTGAGATCAAAATTATACCAGCTGTCGTTTAAGACGGAATTTTTTATGGTCAAACTTACAAGAGAGAGGACGAGGTGGCCGAGCGGTTAAGGCGATGGACTGCTCATTCATTGTGCTTTGCACGCATGGGTTCGAATCCCATTCTCGTTGGCTTTGCATGTCAAGTTCTGTTCGGGGTTGTTAAAATTTCTCATTCCACTTCTTACAAGCAGGCTTTTCAAACAATGCTTCTGTCGTAGAATTTTTATTTGCCTATACGAAGTTCATTTGGGCGATTGAATCTATCATGAAGAATTTTGAGTTTAACCCTATACTGCACGCATTATGATGCAATCATGGAAAAAAATGTTACAGTGTTTTTTTTAATTAAAAATGGTCTCAAAAGAGCATTTTAATATTTTTTTTAAAAAAAAAATGTTTTAGGGGGGGTTATTTTGGGTATGTTGCCATACGGCAACATTGTGCGATAAAGGAACGAGCCATTGTAAAATTATTCACAAATGTACCCAAGATTAATGAATGATTAGAGACCTGTTCTTTATAAATCAACTTATTTTATTATTTCATATATCAATCACTGACTTCATACATAAATTCACAAAATCAAATTTAATTCATTTCTGCCATACATAACTTTTGGGCAGTGTTATGCACATGGTAAAAACAAAACTCACAAACGTCACCATGGAATTATAACAGGAAACAAATGACTGTGCAGTATGTAGTGGTAATACTGCCAAAAAGGTACAGAGACCCAAACAATGGCACATTGAACAGTTTCTTTCTTTTAGACAACTACTCAATATGAAATTTTTTGAAGCAGTTTTTCTCCCCATTGAAGCAGAGATGGACTTTGCATTTTGAGCAGACTACTCTGACAATGCCCTTGCAACCTGGATTTTTACACCTGCCTTTCACCGTGCTCATTTCTGGCCAGTGATCAAGGCGATCAAGACGCATAGCACACGGTGGAAGCGGGGCAATAGCCCCTTTGTGCCTCTTCTCCTCAATGCGTACCTCTACACTCTGTGAGCGCCTGCCTTTCCTTTTCGTAGTAGTCTTGTTCACATTGGTCAGGTGGCATGCAACATTCATCTTGAAGTCGAGCAACCTAAGTTGCATTTTCTTCGAAACATTCATGCCTTCACAATCTCTGCGGTACAGTTGCCATGCCTGAACAATCGTCATATCCATCATGTGAAACTTAATGCGATGGTACCACTTTTTTGATCTAATTCTTGTTCGGTAGAGAGCAATCAGTGCATCGAGTAAATCAACCCCTCCCATGCTTTTATTGTAAAGCCTGACAATGTTTGGGCAATCGACTTCTGTCATTTGTTTGGACTTTTTGTCCCACCTCTGAACCCTGGTGATGGGGTTTGCTGCCGCAAACGTGCTGAGGAGCGTCACTGGACGGTTGTCGTACCATTTAACAGCCCTGAGAACGACACCATCGTGTTTTGTCTCCTTCTCCTCCCATGTTCCCCTACCTTTAGCTTTCATTTCTTTGTCATCAACGACAGTGCATCCTGCTAATCTGTTCTTGCGTACAGTTCCTACGCTGTGGATTTTCAGTTTTTCCAGCGCAACTTGTAGATCAATCCCACAGAACCAATTGTCATAAAAGAGTTTGTGCGACATATTTGGGGGGACGATAGAAACCAATCTGAGCACCACATTGCCACTAGAGCCAATGTCACGAACTCCCTCAACAGCAGGATCAGCACCTGGGTAAAATTCAAAATTGTGGACAAGGCCATTCTGATCTGCTAACACGAAAACCTTGTACCCCCATCGTTTCGGCTTTTTTGGGTTGTACGTTTTGATTCCACTTCTACCTTTGAAAGGGACAATTTTTTCATCGACGCAGAGCATCTCACCAATCGGTATCTCTCTGATACTACTCAGAAGACAGTCCAACAAAGGCCTGACCTTGAAAAGTTTGTCAAATCCTGGTTGGCCCTCAGGAATTTGCTTGCTGTTGTCAGCGAAGTGCATGAAACGTTTAATTGTCTCCCATCGAGATAAGGACATGGCATCCGCTATTTTGTCAATGCGAGTGTTGGTGGCCCAGTACATACGAGTGTAAGGTAAACCATAGGCAGACATGTACAGTGCTATACCAAAGAATTGTTGGATTTCATTAACAGACACATTTATTGGCTTGCTTGGATCTACCTGCACAGCATAAAGGTTTGTTTGCCTGGTCACATCTTCAAAAAACTCTCTACTGAGAAGTCCTTCAAAGTATTCAATTGGCTCACAGACAATCGTTGGTTCTGGAAGGGAACCTTTCCATTGAGGTACAGGCAGGATTGTTCTTCTCTGTTTCCAGTTGAGAGCTTTTGCCTTGGGGGGAAGGGGTACTGCAACCGGTTCCTCCTCTTGCTCTTCAACTACCCGAATAAACAGATGGAAATTTTTAGTTTGTGCACAAACTCTCTTTCTCCTTCTCTGTGTGTGTGTGTGTGTGTGTGTGTGTGTGTGTGTGTGTGTGTGTGTGTTTGTTTGTGTGTAGCCATGCACGTGTTCGTGTGCATAGTTGCAATGTACTGTATGCCTTGTTTTGGAATGCTATAAAATGCATGACATCAACTCACCACTTTTGCTAAGATACAATATACAAACTTTTTCATTACACATATTCTATATACCTGAGTGACACATGATATTGTACATACCTGTCTCGTCATCGTCTGAGTGAGCTAGGCCTAATTCTGCCTGCACTTGAAACTCCTCGTCGCTCATCCCTAACTCATCCTCACTTTCTGGTTCAGGAATTGCCACCTGTACTCTGGTTATGGCCTCTCTTATCCTGACATTCCCATAAAAAACTGCTGGGTTCATTTTCTAAACAAAATAATGCATAAAAATGCAAAAATACATGAGCAAGGTGCATTCAAGCATGTATGTTTCAAAACTCTCCCAACAGACCACACTGCATAAGTATTAGCAAATGTTGTTCCATTACCGCACAATGTTGCAGTATGGCAACAAACCTATTTTACTGAATAAAAAAGTAAATAATATGTGATATTATATACATATTACATAAAAAGGCTAGAACTTACCCCAGTTTCTTGCAGATATTTTTTGTATTTTGAAATGATGTCACATTCAGGAAATAATCTTCATAAAATAAGGAGCATTTCTGACAGTGACTGAAGCCATCGCCAGTGTGGAAAAGAATGGCTGTGAAAGCTAGAGGGATGTCCTGTGATGTTGTCAAAGCTTGTCATTGACTGTAGAAGGGTTCTACCATGGATTTCAGACGAATCAGAGTCCACGTTTATTTTCAAATTTCCAGAAATCCCTCCAAAAAGGGTATGTTGCCATATGGCAACACCGTGCAGTATAGGGTTAACTTGAGGCTAATGTGAAAGAGCTGTCTTTCTTTCAGTTTGCATCCACCTTTGCCACATCCAGCTGTTAACAATTTCCTCGAAATAGGACAAATTTAAGACAACTGGAGAATGCGGGCGTTGATCCCGCTACCTCTCACATGCAAAGCGAGCGCGCTACCATTTGAGCTAATTCCCCTTCAATTGATGTGTTATTAGCGCTTCCAAATTAACGAACCATTTCTGACCAAATGATCCATTCCTTGATACATAAAAAGGAATAGATCTCACAACTGAAGCTTGTTGGTTTTTATCAGTGTTTTTCAGAGTGGTTGAATGTATCAAGTAGAGTCTTGCGTTCCATCAGTGAGACATGGAAAATCCGTAGTGTTTCATGGTTTGGCAGATTCTTTTTTCTTTCCGATTTTAAACAAATTTGAATTTGCACATTAGTTGGTTTGTCTTTATAAGATGATCATTAAAGCCTCTCACCAGAAGAGCACTTGAAAGATTTCTGAGGAGTGCGGACATCAATCCCGCCACATTTTGCCTGGAAAGCAAGCCTTTTATAATTTGACATAGTTTTTCTTCCATATTTGGGTATATTCTGAAGAGATTGTAATAACCCCAACCTTAAATTTGACTTATCCTAAGTGCAATTGCTTTTGTTTCGCCCAATTTTAAATCAAACAACCTCAAACATCCCTACATGGTACCACATTTAGATAAAAATGATTCTATTTTTGTGAAATGAGAATAAATTCATATCCGCTGCACGCGAGGCCATTGTTTCTAATGAGGCTCCAATTTTGAGATCAAAATTATACCAGCTGTAGTTTAAGACGGAATTTTTTATGGTCAAACTTGCAACAGAGAGGACGAGGTGGCCGAGCGCTTAAGGCGATGGACTGCTAATCCATTGTGCTTTGCACGCATGGGTTCGAATCCCATTCTCGTCGGCTTTGCATGTCAAGTTCTGTTCTGGTTTGTTAATATTTCTCATTCCACTTCTTACAAGCAGGCTTTTCAAACAATGCTTCTGTCGCAGAATTTTTATTTGCCTACACAAAGTTAATTTGGGCGATTGAATCTATCATGAAGAATTTTGAGTGTGACTTCAGGCTAATGTGAAAGAGCTGTCTTTCTTTCAGTTTGCATCCACCTTTGCCACATCCAGCTGTTAACAATTTCCTCGAAATAGGACAAATTTAAGACAACTGGAGAATGCGGGCGTCGATCCCGCTACCTCTCACATGCGAAGCGAGCGCTCTACCATTTGAGCTAATTCCCCTTCAATTGATGTATTATTAGCGCTTCCAAATTAACGAACCATTTCTGACCAAACGATCGATTCCTTGATACATAAAAAGGAATAGATCTCACAACTGAAGCTTGTTGGTTTTTATCAGTGTTTTTCAGAGTGGTTGAATGTATCAAGTAGAGTCTTGCGTTCGATCAGTTAGACATGGAAAATTCGTAGTGTTTCATGGTTTGGCAGATTATTTTTTCTTTCCAATTTTAAACAAATTTGAATTTGCACATTAGTTGGTTTGTCTTTATAAGATGATCATTAAGGCCTCTCACCAGAAGAGCACCTGAAAGATTTCTGAGGAGTGCGGACATCAATCCCGCCACATTTTTCCTTGAAAGCAAGCCCTTTATAATTTGACATAGTTTGTCTTCCATATTTGGGTATATTCTGAAAAGATTGTAATAACTCCAACCTTAAATTTGACTTATCCTAAGTGCAATTGCTTTTGTTTCGCCCAATTTTAAATCAAACAACCTCAAACATCCCTACATGGTACCACATTTAGATAATAATGATTCTATTTTTGTGAAAGGAGGATAAATTCATATCCTCTTCACGCGAGGCCATTGTTTCTAATGAGGCTCCAATTTTGAGATCAAAATTATACCAGCTGTAGTTTAAGAAGGAATTTTTTATGGTCAAACTTACAAGAGAGAGGACGAGGTGGCCGAGCGGTTAAGGCGATGGACTGCTAATCCATTGTGCTTTGCACGCATGGGTCCGAATCCCATTCTCGTCGGCTTTGCATGTCAAGTTCTGTTCTGGTTTGTTAAAATTTCTCATTCCACTTCTTACAAGCAGGCTTTTCAAACAATGGTTTTGTCGCAAAGTTTTTATTTGCCTACACGAAGTTCATTTGGGCGATTGAATCTATCATGAAGATTTTTGAGTGTGACTTCAGGCTAATGTGAAAGAGCTGTCTTTCTTTCAGTTTGCATCCACCTTTGCCACATCCAGCTGTTAACAATTTCCTCGAAATAGGACAAATTTAAGACAACTGGAGAATGCGGGCGTCGATCCCGCTACCTCTCACATGCAAAGCGAGCGCTCTACCATTAGAGCTAATTCCCCTTCAATTGATGTATTATTAGCGCTTCCAAATTAACGAACCATTTCTGACCAAACGATCCATTCCTTGATACATAAAAAGGAATAGATCTCACAACTGAAGCTTGTTGGTTTTTATCAGTGTTTTTCAGAGTGGTTGAATGTATCAAGTAGAGTCTTGCGTTCGATCAGTGAGACATGGAAAATCCGTAGTGTTTCATGGTTTGGCAGATTCTTTTTTCTTTCCGATTTTAAACAAATTTGAATTTGCACATTAGTTGGTTTGTCTTTATAAGATGATCATTAAAGCCTCTCACCAGAAGAGCACCTAAAAGATTCCTGAGGAGTGCGGACATCAATCCCGCCACATTTTGCCTGGAAAGCAAGCCCTTTCTAATTTGACATAGTTTTTCTTCCATATTTGGGTATATTCTGAAGAGATTGTAATAACCCCAACCTTAAATTTGACTTATCCTAAGTGCAATTGCTTTTGTTTCGCCCAATTTTAAATCAAACAACCTCAAACATCCCTACATGGTACCACATTTAGATAATAATGATTCTATTTTTGTGAAAGGAGGATAAATTCATATCCTCTTCACGCGAGGCCATTGTTTCTAATGAGGCTCCAATTTTGAGATCAAAATTATACCAGCTGTGGTTTAAGACGGAAATTTTTATGGTCAAACTTACAAGAGAGAGGACGAGGTGGCCGAGCGCTTAAGGCGATGGACTGCTAAACCATTGTGCTTTGCACGCATGGGTCCGAATCCTATTCTCGTCGGCTTTGCATGTCAAGTTCTGTTCTGGTTTGTTAAAATTTCTCATTCCACTTCTTAAAAGCAGGCTTTTCAAACAATGGTTTTGTCGCAAAGTTTTTATATGCCTACACGAAGTTCATTTGGGCGATTGAATCTATCATGAAGAATTTTGAGTGTGACTTCAGGCTAATGTGAAAGAGCTGTCTTTCTTTCAGTTTGCATCCACCTTTGCCACATCCAGCTGTTAATCATTTCCTCCACAGAGGACAAAGGAAAGACAACTGGAGAATGTGGGCTTCGATCCCGCTACCTCTCACATGCGAAGCGAGCGCTCTACCATTTGAGCTAATTCCCCTTCGGTTGATGTATTATTAGAGCTTCCAAATTAACGAACAATTTCTGACCAAACTATCCATTCCTTGATACATAAAAAGGAATAGATTTCACAACAGAAGCTTATTGGTTTTTATCAGTGTTTTTCAGAGTGGTTGAATGTATCAAGTAGAGTCTTGCGTTCGATCAGTGAGACATGGAAAATCCGTAGTGTTTCATGGTTTGGCAGATTCTTTTTTCTTTCCGATTTTAAACAAATTTGAATTTGCACATTAGTAGGTTTGTCTTTATACGATGATCATTAAAGCCTCTCACCAGAAGAGCACCTAAAAGATTTCTGAGGAGTGCGGACATCAATCCCACCACATTTTGCCTGGAAAGCAAGCCCTTTATAATTTGACATAGTTTGTCTTCCATATTTGGGTATATTCTGAAGAGATTGTAATAACCCCAACCTTAAATTTGACTTATCCTAAGTGCAATTGCTTTTGTTTCGCCCAATTTTAAATCAAACAACCTCAAACATCCCTACATGGTACCACATTTAGATAATAATGATTCTATTTTTGTGAAAGGAGGATAAATTCATATCCTCTGAACGCAAGACCATTGTATCTAATGAGGCTCCAATTTTGAGATCAAAATTATACCAGCTGTAGTTTAAGACGGAATTTCTTATGGTCAAACTTACAAGAGAGAGGACGAGGTGGCCGAGCGGTTAAGGCGATGGACTGCTAATCCATTGTGCTTTGCACGCATGGGTTCGAATCCCATTCTCGTCGGCTTTGCATGTCAAGTTCTGTTCTGGTTTGCTAAAATTTCTCATTCAACTACTTACAAGTAGGCTTTTCAAATAATGCTTCTGTCGCAGAATTTTTATTTGCCTACACGAAGTACATTTGGGCGATTGAATCTATCATGAAGAATTTTGAGTGTGACTTCAGGCTAATGTGAAAGAGCTGTCTTTCTTTCAGTTTGCATCCACCTTTGCCACATCCAGCTGTTAATCATTTCCTCCACATAGGACAAATTTAAGACAACTGGAGAATGCGGGCGTCGATCCCAATACCTCTCACATGCTAAGCGAGCACTCTACCATTTGAGCTAATTCCCCTTCGGTTGATGTATTATTAGAGCTTCCAAATTAACGAACCATTTCTGACCAAACGATCCATTCCTTGATACATAAAAAGGAATAGATCTCACAACTGAAGCTTGTTGGTTTTTATCAGTGTTTTTCAGAGTGGTTGAATGTATCAAGTAGAGTCTTGCGTTCGATCAGTGAGACATGGAAAATCCGTAGTGTTTCATGGTTTGGCAGATTCTTTTTTCTTACCGATTTTAAACAAATTTGAATTTGCACATAAGTTGGTTTGTCTTTATAAGATGATCATTAAGGCCTCTCACCAGAAGAGCACCTAAAAGATTTCTGAGGAGTGCGGACATCAATCCCGCCACATTTTGCCTGGAAAGCAAGCCCTTTATAATTTGACATAGTTTGTTTTTCATATCTTGGTATATTCTGAAGAGATTGTAATAACCCCAACCTAAAATTTGACTTATCCTAAGTGCAATTGCTTTTGTTTCGCCCAATTTTAAATCAAACAACCTCAAACATCCCTACATGGTACCACATTTAGATAATAATGATTCTATTTTTGTGAAAGGAGGATAAATTCATATCCTCTTCACGCGAGGCCATTGTTTCTAATGAGGCTCCAATTTTGAGATCAAAATTATACCAGCTGTAGTTTAAGACGGAAATTTTTATGGTCAAACTTACAAGAGAGAGGACGAGGTGGCCGAGCGCTTAAGGCGATGGACTGCTAAACCATTGTGCTTTGCACGCATGGGTTCGAATCCCATTCTCGTCGGCTTTGCATGTCAAGTTCTGTTCTGGTTTGCTAAAATTTCTCATTCAACTACTTACAAGTAGGCTTTTCAAATAATGCTTCTGTCGCAGAATTTTTATTTGCCTACACGAAGTACATTTGGGCGATTGAATCTATCATGAAGAATTTTGAGTGTGACTTCAGGCTAATGTGAAAGAGCTGTCTTTCTTTCAGTTTGCATCCACCTTTGCCACATCCAGCTGTTAACAATTTCCTCGAAATAGGACAAATTTAAGACAACTGGAGAATGCGGGCGTCGATCCCGCTACCTCTCACATGCAAAGCGAGCGCTCTACCATTTGAGCTAATTCCCCTTCAATTGATGTATTATTAGCGCTTCCAAATTAACGAACCATTTCTGACCAAACGATCCATTCCTTGATACATAAAAAGGAATAGATCTCACAACTGAAGCTTGTTGATTTTTATCAGTGTTTTTCAGAGTGGTTGAATGTATCAAGTAGAGTCTTGCGTTCGATCAGTGAGACATGGAAAATCCGTAGTGTTTCATGGTTTGGCAGATTCTTTTTTCTTTCCTATTTTAAACAAATTTGAATTTGCACATTAGTTGGTTTGTCTTTATAAGATGATCATTAAAGCCTCTCACCAGAAGAGCACCTGAAAGATTTCTGAGGAGTGCGGACATCAATCCCGCCACATTTTGCCTGGAAAGCAAGCCCTTTATAATTTGACATTGTTTTTCTTCCATATTTGGGTATATTCTGAAGAGATTGTAATAACCCCAACCTTAAATTTGACTTATCCTAAGTGCAATTGCTTTTGTTTCGCCCAATTTTAAATCAAACAACCTCAAACATCCCTACATGGTACCACATTTAGATAATAATGATTCTATTTTTGTGAAAGGAGGATAAATTCATATCCTCTTCACGCGAGGCCATTGTTTCTAATGAGGCTCCAATTTTGAGATCAAAATTATACCAGCTGTAGTTTAAGACGGAAATTTTTATGGTCAAACTTACAAGAGAGAGGACGAGGTGGCCGAGCGCTTAAGGCGATGGACTGCTAAACCATTGTGCTTTGCACGCATGGGTCCGAATCCCATTCTCGTCGGCTTTGCATGTCAAGTTCTGTTCTGGTTTGTTAAAATTTCTCATTCCACTTCTTAAAAGCAGGCTTTTCAAACAATGGTTTTGTCGCAAAGTTTTTATATGCCTACACGAAGTTCATTTGGGCGATTGAATCTATCATGAAGAATTTTGAGTGTGACTTCAGGCTAATGTGAAAGAGCTGTCTTTCTTTCAGTTTGCATCCACCTTTGCCACATCCAGCTGTTAACAATTTCCTCGAAATAGGACAAATTTAAGACAACTGGAGAATGCGGGCGTCGATCCCGCTACCTCTCACATGCAAAGCGAGCGCTCTACCATTAGAGCTAATTCCCCTTCAATTGATGTATTATTAGCGCTTCCAAATTAACGAACCATTTCTGACCAAACGATCCATTCCTTGATACATAAAAAGGAATAGATCTCACAACTGAAGCTTGTTGGTTTTTATCAGTGTTTTTCAGAGTGGTTGAATGTATCAAGTAGAGTCTTGCGTTCGATCAGTGAGACATGGAAAATCCGTAGTGTTTCATGGTTTGGCAGATTCTTTTTTCTTTCCGATTTTAAACAAATTTGAATTTGCACATTAGTTGGTTTGTCTTTATAAGATGATCATTAAAGCCTCTCACCAGAAGAGCACCTAAAAGATTCCTGAGGAGTGCGGACATCAATCCCGCCACATTTTGCCTGGAAAGCAAGCCCTTTCTAATTTGACATAGTTTTTCTTCCATATTTGGGTATATTCTGAAGAGATTGTAATAACCCCAACCTTAAATTTGACTTATCCTAAGTGCAATTGCTTTTGTTTCGCCCAATTTTAAATCAAACAACCTCAAACATCCCTACATGGTACCACATTTAGATAATAATGATTCTATTTTTGTGAAAGGAGGATAAATTCATATCCTCTTCACGCGAGGCCATTGTTTCTAATGAGGCTCCAATTTTGAGATCAAAATTATACCAGCTGTGGTTTAAGACGGAAATTTTTATGGTCAAACTTACAAGAGAGAGGACGAGGTGGCCGAGCGCTTAAGGCGATGGACTGCTAAACCATTGTGCTTTGCACGCATGGGTCCGAATCCTATTCTCGTCGGCTTTGCATGTCAAGTTCTGTTCTGGTTTGTTAAAATTTCTCATTCCACTTCTTAAAAGCAGGCTTTTCAAACAATGGTTTTGTCGCAAAGTTTTTATATGCCTACACGAAGTTCATTTGGGCGATTGAATCTATCATGAAGAATTTTGAGTGTGACTTCAGGCTAATGTGAAAGAGCTGTCTTTCTTTCAGTTTGCATCCACCTTTGCCACATCCAGCTGTTAATCATTTCCTCCACAGAGGACAAAGGAAAGACAACTGGAGAATGTGGGCTTCGATCCCGCTACCTCTCACATGCGAAGCGAGCGCTCTACCATTTGAGCTAATTCCCCTTCGGTTGATGTATTATTAGAGCTTCCAAATTAACGAACAATTTCTGACCAAACTATCCATTCCTTGATACATAAAAAGGAATAGATTTCACAACAGAAGCTTATTGGTTTTTATCAGTGTTTTTCAGAGTGGTTGAATGTATCAAGTAGAGTCTTGCGTTCGATCAGTGAGACATGGAAAATCCGTAGTGTTTCATGGTTTGGCAGATTCTTTTTTCTTTCCGATTTTAAACAAATTTGAATTTGCACATTAGTAGGTTTGTCTTTATACGATGATCATTAAAGCCTCTCACCAGAAGAGCACCTAAAAGATTTCTGAGGAGTGCGGACATCAATCCCACCACATTTTGCCTGGAAAGCAAGCCCTTTATAATTTGACATAGTTTGTCTTCCATATTTGGGTATATTCTGAAGAGATTGTAATAACCCCAACCTTAAATTTGACTTATCCTAAGTGCAATTGCTTTTGTTTCGCCCAATTTTAAATCAAACAACCTCAAACATCCCTACATGGTACCACATTTAGATAATAATGATTCTATTTTTGTGAAAGGAGGATAAATTCATATCCTCTGAACGCAAGACCATTGTATCTAATGAGGCTCCAATTTTGAGATCAAAATTATACCAGCTGTAGTTTAAGACGGAATTTCTTATGGTCAAACTTACAAGAGAGAGGACGAGGTGGCCGAGCGGTTAAGGCGATGGACTGCTAATCCATTGTGCTTTGCACGCATGGGTTCGAATCCCATTCTCGTCGGCTTTGCATGTCAAGTTCTGTTCTGGTTTGCTAAAATTTCTCATTCAACTACTTACAAGTAGGCTTTTCAAATAATGCTTCTGTCGCAGAATTTTTATTTGCCTACACGAAGTACATTTGGGCGATTGAATCTATCATGAAGAATTTTGAGTGTGACTTCAGGCTAATGTGAAAGAGCTGTCTTTCTTTCAGTTTGCATCCACCTTTGCCACATCCAGCTGTTAATCATTTCCTCCACATAGGACAAATTTAAGACAACTGGAGAATGCGGGCGTCGATCCCAATACCTCTCACATGCTAAGCGAGCACTCTACCATTTGAGCTAATTCCCCTTCGGTTGATGTATTATTAGAGCTTCCAAATTAACGAACCATTTCTGACCAAACGATCCATTCCTTGATACATAAAAAGGAATAGATCTCACAACTGAAGCTTGTTGGTTTTTATCAGTGTTTTTCAGAGTGGTTGAATGTATCAAGTAGAGTCTTGCGTTCGATCAGTGAGACATGGAAAATCCGTAGTGTTTCATGGTTTGGCAGATTCTTTTTTCTTACCGATTTTAAACAAATTTGAATTTGCACATAAGTTGGTTTGTCTTTATAAGATGATCATTAAGGCCTCTCACCAGAAGAGCACCTAAAAGATTTCTGAGGAGTGCGGACATCAATCCCGCCACATTTTGCCTGGAAAGCAAGCCCTTTATAATTTGACATAGTTTGTTTTTCATATCTTGGTATATTCTGAAGAGATTGTAATAACCCCAACCTAAAATTTGACTTATCCTAAGTGCAATTGCTTTTGTTTCGCCCAATTTTAAATCAAACAACCTCAAACATCCCTACATGGTACCACATTTAGATAATAATGATTCTATTTTTGTGAAAGGAGGATAAATTCATATCCTCTTCACGCGAGGCCATTGTTTCTAATGAGGCTCCAATTTTGAGATCAAAATTATACCAGCTGTAGTTTAAGACGGAAATTTTTATGGTCAAACTTACAAGAGAGAGGACGAGGTGGCCGAGCGCTTAAGGCGATGGACTGCTAAACCATTGTGCTTTGCACGCATGGGTTCGAATCCCATTCTCGTCGGCTTTGCATGTCAAGTTCTGTTCTGGTTTGCTAAAATTTCTCATTCAACTACTTACAAGTAGGCTTTTCAAATAATGCTTCTGTCGCAGAATTTTTATTTGCCTACACGAAGTACATTTGGGCGATTGAATCTATCATGAAGAATTTTGAGTGTGACTTCAGGCTAATGTGAAAGAGCTGTCTTTCTTTCAGTTTGCATCCACCTTTGCCACATCCAGCTGTTAACAATTTCCTCGAAATAGGACAAATTTAAGACAACTGGAGAATGCGGGCGTCGATCCCGCTACCTCTCACATGCAAAGCGAGCGCTCTACCATTTGAGCTAATTCCCCTTCAATTGATGTATTATTAGCGCTTCCAAATTAACGAACCATTTCTGACCAAACGATCCATTCCTTGATACATAAAAAGGAATAGATCTCACAACTGAAGCTTGTTGATTTTTATCAGTGTTTTTCAGAGTGGTTGAATGTATCAAGTAGAGTCTTGCGTTCGATCAGTGAGACATGGAAAATCCGTAGTGTTTCATGGTTTGGCAGATTCTTTTTTCTTTCCTATTTTAAACAAATTTGAATTTGCACATTAGTTGGTTTGTCTTTATAAGATGATCATTAAAGCCTCTCACCAGAAGAGCACCTGAAAGATTTCTGAGGAGTGCGGACATCAATCCCGCCACATTTTGCCTGGAAAGCAAGCCCTTTATAATTTGACATTGTTTTTCTTCCATATTTGGGTATATTCTGAAGAGATTGTAATAACCCCAACCTTAAATTTGACTTATCCTAAGTGCAATTGCTTTTGTTTCGCCCAATTTTAAATCAAACAACCTCAAACATCCCTACATGGTACCACATTTAGATAATAATGATTCTATTTTTGTGAAAGGAGGATAAATTCATATCCTCTTCACGCGAGGCCATTGTTTCTAATGAGGCTCCAATTTTGAGATCAAAATTATACCAGCTGTAGTTTAAGACGGAAATTTTTATGGTCAAACTTACAAGAGAGAGGACGAGGTGGCCGAGCGCTTAAGGCGATGGACTGCTAAACCATTGTGCTTTGCACGCATGGGTCCGAATCCCATTCTCGTCGGCTTTGCATGTCAAGTTCTGTTCTGGTTTGTTAAAATTTCTCATTCCACTTCTTAAAAGCAGGCTTTTCAAACAATGGTTTTGTCGCAAAGTTTTTATATGCCTACACGAAGTTCATTTGGGCGATTGAATCTATCATGAAGAATTTTGAGTGTGACTTCAGGCTAATGTGAAAGAGCTGTCTTTCTTTCAGTTTGCATCCACCTTTGCCACATCCAGCTGTTAATCATTTCCTCCACAGAGGACAAAGGAAAGACAACTGGAGAATGTGGGCGTCGATCCCGCTACCTCTCACATGCTAAGCGAGCGCTCTACCATTTGAGCTAATTCCCCTTCGCTTGATGTATTCTTAGAGCTTCCAAATTAACGAACAATTTCTGACCAAACTATCCATTCCTTGATACATAAAAAGGAAAAGATTTCACAACAGAAGCTTATTGGTTTTTATCAGTGTTTTTCAGAGTGGTTGAATGTATCAAGTAGAGTCTTGCGTTCGATCAGTGAGACATGGAAAATCCGTAGTGTTTCATGGTTTGGCAGATTCCTTTTTCTTTCCGATTTTAAACAAATTTGAATTTGCACATAAGTTGGTTTGTCTTTATAAGATGATCATTAAGGCCTCTCACCAGAAGAGCACCTAAAAGATTTCTGAGGAGTGCGGACATCAATCCCACCACATTTTGCCTGGAAAGCAAGCCCTTTATAATTTGACATAGTTTGTCTTCCATATTTGGGTATATTCTGAAGAGATTGTAATAACCCCAACCTTAAATTTGACTTATCCTAAGTGCAATTGCTTTTGTTTCGCCCAATTTTAAATCAAACAACCTCAAACATCCCTACATGGTACCACATTTAGATAATAATGATTCTATTTTTGTGAAAGGAGGATAAATTCATATCCTCTGAAAGCAAGACCATTGTATCTAATGAGGCTCCAATTTTGAGATCAAAATTATACCAGCTGTAGTTTAAGACGGAATTTTTTATGGTCAAACTTACAAGAGAGAGGACGAGGTGGCCGAGCGGTTAAGGCGATGGACTGCTAATCCATTGTGCTTTGCACGCATGGGTTCGAATCCCATTCTCTTCGGCTTTGCATGTCAAGTTCTGTTCTGGTTTGCTAAAATTTCTCATTCAACTACTTACAAGTAGGCTTTTCAAATAATGCTTCTGTCGCAGAATTTTTATTTGCCTACACGAAGTACATTTGGGCGATTGAATCTATCATGAAGAATTTTGAGTTTAACTTCAGGCTAATGTGAAAGAGCTGTCTTTCTTTCAGTTTGCATCCACCTTTGCCACATCCAGCTGTTAATCATTTCCTCCACAGAGGACAAAGGAAAGACAACTGGAGAATGCGGGCGTCGATCCCGCTACCTCTCACATGCGAAGCGAGCGCTCTACCATTTGAGCTAATTCCCCTTCAATTGATGTATTATTAGCGCTTCCAAATTAACGAACCATTTCTGACCAAACGATCCATTCCTTGATACATAAAAAGGAATAGATTTCACAACAGAAGCTTATTGGTTTTTATCAGTGTTTTTCAGAGTGGTTGAATGTATCAAGTAGAGTCTTGCGTTCGATCAGTGAGACATGGAAAATCCGTAGTGTTTCATGGTTTGGCAGATTCTTTTTTCTTTCCGATTTTAAACAAATTTGAATTTGCACATTAGTTGGTTTGTCTTTATACGATGATCATTAAAGCCTCTCACCAGAAGAGCACCTAAAAGATTTCTGAGGAGTGCGGACATCAATCCCACCACATTTTTCCTGGAAAGCAAGCCCTTTATAATTTGACATAGTTTGTCTTCCATATTTGGGTACATTCTGAAGAGATTGTAATAACCCCAACCTTAAATTTGACTTATCCTAAGTGCAATTGCTTTTGTTTCGCCCAATTTTAAATCAAACAACCTCAAACATCCCTACATGGTACCACATTTAGATAATAATGATTCTATTTTTGTGAAAGGAGGATAAATTCATATCCTCTGAAAGCAAGACCATTGTATCTAATGAGGCTCCAATTTTGAGATCAAAATTATACCAGCTGTAGTTTAAGACGGAATTTTTTATGGTCAAACTTACAAGAGAGAGGACGAGGTGGCCGAGCGGTTAAGGCGATGGACTGCTAATCCATTGTGCTTTGCACGCATGGGTTGGAATCCCATTCTCTTCGGCTTTGCATGTCAAGTTCTGTTCTGGTTTGCTAAAATTTCTCATTCAACTACTTACAAGTAGGCTTTTCAAATAATGCTTCTGTCGCAGAATTTTTATTTGCCTACACGAAGTACATTTGGGCGATTGAATCTATCATGAAGAATTTTGAGTTTAACTTCAGGCTAATGTGAAAGAGCTGTCTTTCTTTCAGTTTGCATCCACCTTTGCCACATCCAGCTGTTAATCATTTCCTCCACAGAGGACAAAGGAAAGACAACTGGAGAATGCGGGCGTCGATCCCGCTACCTCTCACATGCGAAGCGAGCGCTCTACCATTTGAGCTAATTCCCCTTCAATTGATGTATTATTAGCGCTTCCAAATTAACGAACCATTTCTGACCAAACGATCCATTCCTTGATACATAAAAAGGAATAGATTTCACAACAGAAGCTTATTGGTTTTTATCAGTGTTTTTCAGAGTGGTTGAATGTATCAAGTAGAGTCTTGCGTTCGATCAGTGAGACATGGAAAATCCGTAGTGTTTCATGGTTTGGCAGATTCTTTTTTCTTTCCGATTTTAAACAAATTTGAATTTGCACATTAGTTGGTTTGTCTTTATACGATGATCATTAAAGCCTCTCACCAGAAGAGCACCTAAAAGATTTCTGAGGAGTGCGGACATCAATCCCACCACATTTTTCCTGGAAAGCAAGCCCTTTATAATTTGACATAGTTTGTCTTCCATATTTGGGTACATTCTGAAGAGATTGTAATAACCCCAACCTTAAATTTGACTTATCCTAAGTGCAATTGCTTTTGTTTCGCCCAATTTTAAATCAAACAACCTCAAACATCCCTACATGGTACCACATTTAGATAATAATGATTCTATTTTTGTGAAAGGAGGATAAATTCATATCCTCTGAACGCAAGACCATTGTATCTAATGAGGCTCCAATTTTGAGATCAAAATTATACCAGCTGTAGTTTAAGACGGAATTTTTTATGGTCAAACTTACAAGAGAGAGGACGAGGTGGCCGAGCGGTTAAGGCGATGGACTGCTAATCCATTGTGCTTTGCACGCATGGGTTCGAATCCCATTCTCGTCGGCTTTGCATGTCAAGTTCTGTTCTGGTTTGCTAAAATTTCTCATTCAACTACTTACAAGTAGGCTTTTCAAATAATGCTTCTGTCGCAGAATTTTTATTTGCCTACACGAAGTACATTTGGGCGATTGAATCTATCATGAAGAATTTTGAGTGTGACTTCAGGCTAATGTGAAAGAGCTGTCTTTCTTTCAGTTTGCATCCACCTTTGCCACAACCAGCTGTTAATCATTTCCTCCACATAGGACAAATTTAAGACAACTGGAGAATGTGGGCGTCGATCCCAATACCTCTCACATGCTAAGCGAGCGCTCTACCATTTGAGCTAATTCCCCTTCGGTTGATGTATTATTAGAGCTTCCAAATTAACGAACCATTTCTGACCAAACGATCCATTCCTTGATACATAAAAAGGAATAGATCTCACAACTGAAGCTTGTTGGTTTTTATCAGTGTTTTTCAGAGTGGTTGAATGTATCAAGTAGAGTCTTGCGTTCGATCAGTGAGACATGGAAAATCCGTAGTGTTTCATGGTTTGGCAGATTCTTTTTTCTTACCGATTTTAAACAAATTTGAATTTGCACATAAGTTGGTTTGTCTTTATAAGATGATCATTAAGGCCTCTCACCAGAAGAGCACCTAAAAGATTTCTGAGGAGTGCGGACATCAATCCTGCCACATTTTGCCTGGAAAGCAAGCCCTTTATAATTTGACAAAGTTTGTTTTTCATATCTTGGTATATTCTGAAGAGATTGTAATAACCCCAACCTTAAATTTGACTTATCCTAAGTGCAATTGCTTTTGTTTCGCCCAATTTTAAATCAAACAACCTCAAACATCCCTACATGGTACCACATTTAGATAATCATGATTCTATTTTTGTGAAAGGAGGATAAATTCATATCCTCTGAACGCAAGACCATTGTATCTAATGAGGCTCCAATTTTGAGATCAAAATTATACCAGCTGTAGTTTAAGACGGAATTTCTTATGGTCAAACTTACAAGAGAGAGGACGAGGTGGCCGAGCGGTTAAGGCGATGGACTGCTAATCCATTGTGCTTTGCACGCATGGGTTCGAATCCCATTCTCGTCGATTTTGCATGTCAAGTTCTGTTCTGGTTTGCTAAAATTTCTCATTCAACTACTTACAAGTAGGCTTTTCAAATAATGTTTCTGTCGCAGAATTTTTATTTGCCTACACGAAGTACATTTGGGCGATTGAATCTATCATGAAGAATTTTGAATTTAACTTCAGGCTAATGTGAAAGAGCTGTCTTTCTTTCAGTTTGCCACATCCAGCTGTTAACAATTTCCTCGAAATAGGACAAATTTAAGACAACTGGAGAATGCGGGCGTCGATCCCGCTACCTCTCACATGCAAAGCGAGCGCTCTACCATTTGAGCTAATTCCCCTTCAATTGATGTATTATTAGCGCTTCCAAATTAACGAACCATTTCTGACCAAACGATCCATTCCTTGATACATAAAAAGGAATAGATCTCACAACTGAAGCTTGTTGGTTTTTATCAGTGTTTTTCAGAGTGGTTGAATGTATCAAGTAGAGTCTTGCGTTGGATCAGTGAGACATGGAAAATCCGTAGTGTTTCATGGTTTGGCAGATTCTTTTTTCTTTCCGATTTTAAACAAATTTGAATTTGCACATAAGTTGGTTTGTCTTTATAAGATGATCATTAAAGCCTCTCACCAGAAGAGCACCTAAAAGATTTCTGAGGAGTGCGGACATCAATCCCACCACATTTTTCCTGGAAAGCAAGCCCTTTATAATTTGACATAGTTTGTCTTCCATATTTGGGTATATTCTGAAGAGATTGTAATAACCCCAACCTTAAATTTGACTTATCCTAAGTGCAATTGCTTTTGTTTCGCCCAATTTTAAATCAAACAACCTCAAACATCCCTACATGGTACCACATTTAGATAATAATGATTCTATTTTTGTGAAAGGAGGATAAATTCATATCCTCTGAACGCAAGACCATTGTATCTAATGAGGCTCCAATTTTGAGATCAAAATTATACCAGCTGTCGTTTAAGACGGAATTTTTTATGGTCAAACTTACAAGAGAGAGGACGAGGTGGCCGAGCGCTTAAGGCGATGGACTGCTAATCCATTGTGCTTTGCACGCATGGGTCCGAATCCCATTCTCGTCGGCTTTGCATGTCAAGTTCTGTTCTGGTTTGTTAAAATTTCTCATTCCACTTCTTACAAGCAGGCTTTTCAAACAATGGTTTTGTCGCAAAGTTTTTATTTGCCTACACGAAGTTCATTTGGGCGATTGAATCTATCATGAAGATTTTTGAGTGTGACTTCAGGCTAATGTGAAAGAGCTGTCTTTCTTTCAGTTCGCATCCACCTTTGCCACATCCAGCTGTTAATCATTTCCTCCACAGAGGACAAAGGAAATACAACTGGAGAATGTGCGCGTTGATCCCGCTACCTCTCACATGCTAAGCGAGCGCTCTACCATTTGAGCTAATTCCCCTTCGGTTGATGTATTATTAGAGCTTCCAAATTAACGAACCATTTCTGACCAAACGATCCATTCCTTGATACATAAAAAGGAATAGATCTCACAACTGAAGTTTGTTGGTTTTTATCAGTGTTTTTCAGAGTGGTTGAATGTATCAAGTAGAGTCTTGCGTTCGATCAGTGAGACATGGAAAATCCGTAGTGTTTCATGGTTTGGCAGATTCTTTTTTCTTACCGATTTTAAACAAATTTGAATTTGCACATAAGTTGGTTTGTCTTTATAAGATGATCATTAAGGCCTCTCACCAGAAGAGCACCTAAAAGATTTCTGAGGAGTGCGGACATCAATCCCGCCACATTTTGCCTGGAAAGCAAGCCCTTTATAATTTGACAAAGTTTGTTTTTCATATCTTGGTATATTCTGAAGAGATTGTAATAACCCCAACCTTAAATTTGACTTATCCTAAGTGCAATTGCTTTTGTTTCGCCCAATTTTAAATCAAACAACCTCAAACATCCCTACATGGTACCACATTTAGATAATCATGATTCTATTTTTGTGAAAGGAGGATAAATTCATATCCTCTGAACGCAAGACCATTGTATCTAATGAGGCTCCAATTTTGAGATCAAAATTATACCAGCTGTAGTTTAAGACGGAATTTTTTATGGTCAAACTTACAAGAGAGAGGACGAGGTGGCCGAGCGGTTAAGGCGATGGACTGCTAATCCATTGTGCTTTGCACGCATGGGTTCGAATCCCATTCTCGTCGGCTTTGCATGTCAACTTCTGTTCTGGTTTGCTAAAATTTCTCATTCAACTACTTACAAGTAGGCTTTTCAAATAATGCTTCTGTCGCAGAATTTTTATTTGCCTACACGAAGTACATTTGGGCGATTGAATCTATCATGAAGAATTTTGAATTTAACTTCAGGCTAATGTGAAAGAGCTGTCTTTCTTTCAGTTTGCATCCACCTTTGCCACATCCAGCTGTTAACAATTTCCTCGAAATAGGACAAATTTAAGACAACTGGAGAATGCGGGCGTCGATCCCGCTACCTCTCACATGCAAAGCGAGCGCTCTACCATTTGAGCTAATTACCCTTCAATTGATGTATTATTAGCGCTTCCAAATTAACGAACCATTTCTGACCAAACGATCCATTCCTTGATACATAAAAAGGAATAGATCTCACAACTGAAGCTTGTTGGTTTTTATCAGTGTTTTTCAGAGTGGTTGAATGTATCAAGTAGAGTCTTGCGTTCGATCAGTGAGACATGGAAAATCCGTAGTGTTTCATGGTTTGGCAGATTCTTTTTTCTTTCCGATTTTAAACAAATTTGAATTTGCACATTAGTTGGTTTGTCTTTATAAGATGATCATTAAAGCCTCTCACCAGAAGAGCACCTGAAAGATTTCTGAGGAGTGCGGACATCAATCCCGCCACATTTTGCCTGGAAAGCAAGCCCTTTCTAATTTGACATAGTTTTTCTTCCATATTTGGGTATATTCTGAAGAGATTGTAATAACCCCAACCTTAAATTTGACTTATCCTAAGTGCAATTGCTTTTGTTTCGCCCAATTTTAAATCAAACAACCTCAAACATCCCTACATGGTACCACATTTAGATAATAATGATTCTATTTTTGTGAAAGGAGGATAAATTCATATCCTCTTCACGCGAGGCCATTGTTTCTAATGAGGCTCCAATTTTGAGATCAAAATTATACCAGCTGTAGTTTAAGACGGAAATTTTTATGGTCAAACTTACAAGAGAGAGGACGAGGTGGCCGAGCGCTTAAGGCGATGGACTGCTAAACCATTGTGCTTTGCACGCATGGGTCCGAATCCCATTCTCGTCGGCTTTGCATGTCAAGTTCTGTTCTGGTTTGTTAAAATTTCTCATTCCACTTCTTAAAAGCAGGCTTTTCAAACAATGGTTTTGTCGCAAAGTTTTTATATGCCTACACGAAGTTCATTTGGGCGATTGAATCTATCATGAAGAATTTTGAGTGTGACTTCAGGCTAATGTGAAAGAGCTGTCTTTCTTTCAGTTTGCATCCACCTTTGCCACATCCAGCTGTTAATCATTTCCTCCACAGAGGACAAAGGAAAGACAACTGGAGAATGTGGGCGTCGATCCCGCTACCTCTCACATGCTAAGCGAGCGCTCTACCATTTGAGCTAATTCCCCTTCGCTTGATGTATTCTTAGAGCTTCCAAATTAACGAACAATTTCTGACCAAACTATCCATTCCTTGATACATAAAAAGGAAAAGATTTCACAACAGAAGCTTATTGGTTTTTATCAGTGTTTTTCAGAGTGGTTGAATGTATCAAGTAGAGTCTTGCGTTCGATCAGTGAGACATGGAAAATCCGTAGTGTTTCATGGTTTGGCAGATTCCTTTTTCTTTCCGATTTTAAACAAATTTGAATTTGCACATAAGTTGGTTTGTCTTTATAAGATGATCATTAAGGCCTCTCACCAGAAGAGCACCTAAAAGATTTCTGAGGAGTGCGGACATCAATCCCACCACATTTTTCCTGGAAAGCAAGCCCTTTATAATTTGACATAGTTTGTCTTCCATATTTGGGTATATTCTGAAGAGATTGTAATAACCCCAACCTTAAATTTGACTTATCCTAAGTGCAATTGCTTTTGTTTCGCCCAATTTTAAATCAAACAACCTCAAACATCCCTACATGGTACCACATTTAGATAATAATGATTCTATTTTTGTGAAAGGAGGATAAATTCATATCCTCTGAAAGCAAGACCATTGTATCTAATGAGGCTCCAATTTTGAGATCAAAATTATACCAGCTGTAGTTTAAGACGGAATTTTTTATGGTCAAACTTACAAGAGAGAGGACGAGGTGGCCGAGCGGTTAAGGCGATGGACTGCTAATCCATTGTGCTTTGCACGCATGGGTTCGAATCCCATTCTCTTCGGCTTTGCATGTCAAGTTCTGTTCTGGTTTGCTAAAATTTCTCATTCAACTACTTACAAGTAGGCTTTTCAAATAATGCTTCTGTCGCAGAATTTTTATTTGCCTACACGAAGTACATTTGGGCGATTGAATCTATCATGAAGAATTTTGAGTGTGACTTCAGGCTAATGTGAAAGAGCTGTCTTTCTTTCAGTTTGCATCCACCTTTGCCACAACCAGCTGTTAATCATTTCCTCCACATAGGACAAATTTAAGACAACTGGAGAATGTGGGCGTCGATCCCAATACCTCTCACATGCTAAGCGAGCGCTCTACCATTTGAGCTAATTCCCCTTCGGTTGATGTATTATTAGAGCTTCCAAATTAACGAACCATTTCTGACCAAACGATCCATTCCTTGATACATAAAAAGGAATAGATCTCACAACTGAAGCTTGTTGGTTTTTATCAGTGTTTTTCAGAGTGGTTGAATGTATCAAGTAGAGTCTTGCGTTCGATCAGTGAGACATGGAAAATCCGTAGTGTTTCATGGTTTGGCAGATTCTTTTTTCTTACCGATTTTAAACAAATTTGAATTTGCACATAAGTTGGTTTGTCTTTATAAGATGATCATTAAGGCCTCTCACCAGAAGAGCACCT
Organism: Odontesthes bonariensis; assembly: GCF_027942865.1. Taxonomy (NCBI): domain Eukaryota; kingdom Metazoa; phylum Chordata; class Actinopteri; order Atheriniformes; family Atherinopsidae; genus Odontesthes; species Odontesthes bonariensis. Next base: position 25,476,138 of record NC_134516.1, on the reverse strand, counting down.
AAAAGATTTCTGAGGAGTGCGGACATCAATCCTGCCACATTTTGCCTGGAAAGCAAGCCCTTTATAATTTGACAAAGTTTGTTTTTCATATCTTGGTATATTCTGAAGAGATTGTAATAACCCCAACCTTAAATTTGACTTATCCTAAGTGCAATTGCTTTTGTTTCGCCCAATTTTAAATCAAACAACCTCAAACATCCCTACATGGTACCACATTTAGATAATCATGATTCTATTTTTGTGAAAGGAGGATAAATTCATATCCTCTGAACGCAAGACCATTGTATCTAATGAGGCTCCAATTTTGAGATCAAAATTATACCAGCTGTAGTTTAAGACGGAATTTCTTATGGTCAAACTTACAAGAGAGAGGATGAGGTGGCCGAGCGGTTAAGGCGATGGACTGCTAATCCATTGTGCTTTGCACGCATGGGTTCGAATCCCATTCTCGTCGATTTTGCATGTCAAGTTCTGTTCTGGTTTGCTAAAATTTCTCATTCAACTACTTACAAGTAGGCTTTTCAAATAATGTTTCTGTCGCAGAATTTTTATTTGCCTACACGAAGTACATTTGGGCGATTGAATCTATCATGAAGAATTTTGAATTTAACTTCAGGCTAATGTGAAAGAGCTGTCTTTCTTTCAGTTTGCCACATCCAGCTGTTAACAATTTCCTCGAAATAGGACAAATTTAAGACAACTGGAGAATGCGGGCGTCGATCCCGCTACCTCTCACATGCAAAGCGAGCGCTCTACCATTTGAGCTAATTCCCCTTCAATTGATGTATTATTAGCGCTTCCAAATTAACGAACCATTTCTGACCAAACGATCCATTCCTTGATACATAAAAAGGAATAGATCTCACAACTGAAGCTTGTTGGTTTTTATCAGTGTTTTTCAGAGTGGTTGAATGTATCAAGTAGAGTCTTGCGTTGGATCAGTGAGACATGGAAAATCCGTAGTGTTTCATGGTTTGGCAGATTCTTTTTTCTTTCCGATTTTAAACAAATTTGAATTTGCACATAAGTTGGTTTGTCTTTATAAGATGATCATTAAAGCCTCTCACCAGAAGAGCACCTAAAAGATTTCTGAGGAGTGCGGACATCAATCCCACCACATTTTTCCTGGAAAGCAAGCCCTTTATAATTTGACATAGTTTGTCTTCCATATTTGGGTATATTCTGAAGAGATTGTAATAACCCCAACCTTAAATTTGACTTATCCTAAGTGCAATTGCTTTTGTTTCGCCCAATTTTAAATCAAACAACCTCAAACATCCCTACATGGTACCACATTTAGATAATAATGATTCTATTTTTGTGAAAGGAGGATAAATTCATATCCTCTGAACGCAAGACCATTGTATCTAATGAGGCTCCAATTTTGAGATCAAAATTATACCAGCTGTCGTTTAAGACGGAATTTTTTATGGTCAAACTTACAAGAGAGAGGACGAGGTGGCCGAGCGCTTAAGGCGATGGACTGCTAATCCATTGTGCTTTGCACGCATGGGTCCGAATCCCATTCTCGTCGGCTTTGCATGTCAAGTTCTGTTCTGGTTTGTTAAAATTTCTCATTCCACTTCTTACAAGCAGGCTTTTCAAACAATGGTTTTGTCGCAAAGTTTTTATTTGCCTACACGAAGTTCATTTGGGCGATTGAATCTATCATGAAGATTTTTGAGTGTGACTTCAGGCTAATGTGAAAGAGCTGTCTTTCTTTCAGTTTGCATCCACCTTTGCCACAACCAGCTGTTAATCATTTCCTCCACATAGGACAAATTTAAGACAACTGGAGAATGTGGGCGTCGATCCCAATACCTCTCACATGCTAAGCGAGCGCTCTACCATTTGAGCTAATTCCCCTTCGGTTGATGTATTATTAGAGCTTCCAAATTAACGAACCATTTCTGACCAAACGATCCATTCCTTGATACATAAAAAGGAATAGATCTCACAACTGAAGCTTGTTGGTTTTTATCAGTGTTTTTCAGAGTGGTTGAATGTATCAAGTAGAGTCTTGCGTTCGATCAGTGAGACATGGAAAATCCGTAGTGTTTCATGGTTTGGCAGATTCTTTTTTCTTACCGATTTTAAACAAATTTGAATTTGCACATAAGTTGGTTTGTCTTTATAAGATGATCATTAAGGCCTCTCACCAGAAGAGCACCTAAAAGATTTCTGAGGAGTGCGGACATCAATCCTGCCACATTTTGCCTGGAAAGCAAGCCCTTTATAATTTGACAAAGTTTGTTTTTCATATCTTGGTATATTCTGAAGAGATTGTAATAACCCCAACCTTAAATTTGACTTATCCTAAGTGCAATTGCTTTTGTTTCGCCCAATTTTAAATCAAACAACCTCAAACATCCCTACATGGTACCACATTTAGATAATCATGATTCTATTTTTGTGAAAGGAGGATAAATTCATATCCTCTGAACGCAAGACCATTGTATCTAATGAGGCTCCAATTTTGAGATCAAAATTATACCAGCTGTAGTTTAAGACGGAATTTCTTATGGTCAAACTTACAAGAGAGAGGATGAGGTGGCCGAGCGGTTAAGGCGATGGACTGCTAATCCATTGTGCTTTGCACGCATGGGTTCGAATCCCATTCTCGTCGATTTTGCATGTCAAGTTCTGTTCTGGTTTGCTAAAATTTCTCATTCAACTACTTACAAGTAGGCTTTTCAAATAATGTTTCTGTCGCAGAATTTTTATTTGCCTACACGAAGTACATTTGGGCGATTGAATCTATCATGAAGAATTTTGAATTTAACTTCAGGCTAATGTGAAAGAGCTGTCTTTCTTTCAGTTTGCCACATCCAGCTGTTAACAATTTCCTCGAAATAGGACAAATTTAAGACAACTGGAGAATGCGGGCGTCGATCCCGCTACCTCTCACATGCAAAGCGAGCGCTCTACCATTTGAGCTAATTCCCCTTCAATTGATGTATTATTAGCGCTTCCAAATTAACGAACCATTTCTGACCAAACGATCCATTCCTTGATACATAAAAAGGAATAGATCTCACAACTGAAGCTTGTTGGTTTTTATCAGTGTTTTTCAGAGTGGTTGAATGTATCAAGTAGAGTCTTGCGTTGGATCAGTGAGACATGGAAAATCCGTAGTGTTTCATGGTTTGGCAGATTCTTTTTTCTTTCCGATTTTAAACAAATTTGAATTTGCACATAAGTTGGTTTGTCTTTATAAGATGATCATTAAAGCCTCTCACCAGAAGAGCACCTAAAAGATTTCTGAGGAGTGCGGACATCAATCCCACCACATTTTTCCTGGAAAGCAAGCCCTTTATAATTTGACATAGTTTGTCTTCCATATTTGGGTATATTCTGAAGAGATTGTAATAACCCCAACCTTAAATTTGACTTATCCTAAGTGCAATTGCTTTTGTTTCGCCCAATTTTAAATCAAACAACCTCAAACATCCCTACATGGTACCACATTTAGATAATAATGATTCTATTTTTGTGAAAGGAGGATAAATTCATATCCTCTGAACGCAAGACCATTGTATCTAATGAGGCTCCAATTTTGAGATCAAAATTATACCAGCTGTCGTTTAAGACGGAATTTTTTATGGTCAAACTTACAAGAGAGAGGACGAGGTGGCCGAGCGCTTAAGGCGATGGACTGCTAATCCATTGTGCTTTGCACGCATGGGTCCGAATCCCATTCTCGTCGGCTTTGCATGTCAAGTTCTGTTCTGGTTTGTTAAAATTTCTCATTCCACTTCTTACAAGCAGGCTTTTCAAACAATGGTTTTGTCGCAAAGTTTTTATTTGCCTACACGAA